>NC_140501.1:13947483-14322483 GCF_964271855.1 Acomys minous | reverse complement strand
GTCAAAATTTGCTATCGTCGTATATTATGAGCAGGTTCCTTGTTTACACATTTCAATAGTGCTAAATAATACCCACTAATGCCTAAAACCAAACTCTGCATTAAACAGGCAGCTTACTATCTACATATGATTAATTTTTCTTTTGTAATTAAAAAAATGAAATTACCATGGACAGAAATAGATGATAAACACACACATACACACAGATTACTGATAATGATATATGAACAGAATTTGAAATTTTGTATTAATATCCAATTAGGAGTTCAACATCATCCTATGAGTGACTCCTCAAATATCCATCCTATTACCGTGATAGTAAAATTCTTAATGGGCAAAGAACACTCATTTCTTTTAAATAATTTTATGGCTTTTTATCTAGGTGTATAAGATAGAATCATATAATAGTATCAAATTATGGTATCTAAATAACAAAAGCACATTCTCGTTTGTACTGGCAAGTTTCTCTGCTGCATTGACACATTAATCTACTATCACAATACCTGACCTTTTGTGAGAGTAGATGTGTGGGGCAGACAAAAGTATCTGCCTATTGCTTTGGAGAAAAAGAGGTGACACATCAGCATATGGTTCTATTCTTCTCAACTAATTTGTGAACAATAAACAATCTCACTCTGGCTTAAGTCTTATTATTTTTAGATGTACTGTTATATGTAGTTGAAATTATTTCCAATAAATAAACACAGATTTTGGCTGAATAAACAATCTGGCAATTTTGTGCCTCGATTTCCCATGGCAACAGCTGGCTGAAGCTGAGCATCATGTTAAAAATACTACATTGTCTTTCCGTCTGGACTCATTTATTTAGCAAATAATGTTGACTGAATTTTTATACCAATATGACTGAAAACCAGGATTCAGTTAAATTTCTTTAGCACAGCAGCCATGGATATTAATGGCATGTTTCTTAATCACCTTTTCAATGTTTTTTTCCATCTTATCAACTTCAACTAAACCTCCCTTCCTTGCTTTTCTGTATGGATTCAAGCAACTTCTGCTGTGGGGGAGCTACCTTCAAAAACACCCAGCAGAAAGTCTCCTTTCATTCTTTTTCTTCTGTTTTGTGAAATTCTTACATGGAAACTGAAGACTGTATATCCAATCTTTATAATATGGTGTCTTGTTCTCATCACAGCTCAGGCTTTGTAAGCATCAATAAGTCAAGTGTAGCATAAACAGAAACATTGAGATCCCCTGGTGTAGATCTAATAAGCAGGATGACTATTTAAGTAACAGCAGATGATATGTACAGCAGAGAAACGTTGGAGGCATGTGCACTTCATATCCAGATAGAATGAAATAAAACAGTACTGACTGCATTAAGTGCTTGAGATGGCACAGTAATTTAAGACCGACTTAGACTTCAGGTTACTCAAACTGCAGAAAGTGAAAATTTGTAAGAGAAGGGAATCACTGAACTAGTCTCTTTCTAACTGGAAACTCACACATAGAAAACTCGTAAACCCTTCTCTGTCCAAATGTCAAATACAACAAGAGTTAATCTGTCGAAAAAGTCAGGTGAAGATGTAATACCCTCCCTCACAATTTTAATGGGAGTAGACAGAATCTTTGAAGACCATGAACCCAGTAAACACTCCGACCTATGAAACACAGGTTAATAAGACTTATATTCCATATTTTTTCTTAGTTTGGAAAACTCTCATTACAGAGGCTAGTTAAGTACCATTCACATCACATAAAAGATAGTAATTTAGTGATATATCAAGGAATCTCACTCTTGTTATAAAATTCTGTAATGAACAGAAGTTCATGTATACTTATTTAATAAAGCATAACACTTTCATGTATTTAGAAATAAGACTCTAAAAATATCTGTGAATATAAGAATATGACCTTTTCTATAATCACATTGGCCAACCATACAGACTATGTTCAAATACACATTTTCATTTCCTTTGGAGATAAAATGCAAAGCAGTTGTTTTTAGCCTCAGTAAATAAATATTTTTGAATGGACAAAAAGTTATATTGCAACCCAATAGAGAAATGGGGTGCAGAACTAAACAGAGAATTCTCAACAGAGGAATATCAAATGGCTGAGAAACACTTAAAGAAATGCTCGACTGACTTAGTCATCAGAGAATTGCAAATCAAAATGACACTGAGATTCCATCTTACACCCATCAGAATGGCTAAGATCAATAACTCAACTGACACCACATGTTGGCGAGAGTGTGGAGAAAGAGGAACACTCCTTCATTGCTGGTGGGAATACAAACTAGTACAACCACTTTTGAAAGCTATCTGGCGCTTTCTCAGAAAAATGGGAATAGGGCTTCCTCAAGACCCAGCTATTCCACTCCTTGGAATATACCCAGAGGATGCACTACCACACAACAGGGACATATGCTCAACCATGTTCATAGCTGCCTTATTCATAATAGCCAGAACTTGGAAACAACCTACATGTCCCTCAGTAGAAGAATGGATAAAGAAACTGTGGTACATCTACACTATGGAATACTACTCAGCTATTAAAAACAAGGAATTCCCAAAATTTGTGGACAAATGGATTGAACTAGAAATGATCATAACGAGTGAGTTCACACAGAAGCAAAAAGAGCTAAATGGTATATACTCACTTATATCGAGACACTAGTCCAAAGTGTACGTCCCCATGAAAAACTGTACCTACCAGGAAAGTGGGTAAGAGGGGAGGACATCCTATTGAGACTTTAGGTGTGAGAAGACTGAGAGAATGAGGAAATAGAAAGATCCAGCGGGTCCTGGAAAACTACAGGTGAGTCTGGGCCCTGGGGTCCTCTGCAAACTATGGCAACAGCCAAGGAAAATATAGGCAGTAAACCTTGAACCCCTACCCAGGCTAGCCGATGGACATTCTCCACTGTTGAGTGGAGAAGGAGATCTGACTTTCACACAAACTCTGGTGCCCCATATTTGACCGTGTCCCTTGGATGGAGACGCCTGGTGGCACTCAGAGGAAGGATAATAGGTCCCCAAGGAGAGACTTGATACCCTCTGAGCATATACAGGGGGAGGAGGTCCCCCTCAGACACAGACATAGGGGAGGGGAGTAGGGGGGAAGTGGGAGGAAGGGAGGAATGGGAGGATACAAGGGATGGGCTAACAATTGAGATGTAATATGAATAAATTAATAATAAAAAAGTTATATTGCTTTTCACAATGTAAACTACTAATTTTACACCCTATTGTAATCACTACCACAAAGTTGATACTCTTTTCAGTATTCTAATTCACAAAACATATAAATTAAACCAGTTTTAACCTATGTGTCTTTCAGTTTTATAGGGTTAAAAACACTAGTACACAGAAGTTGCCTGTAATTGTTACCTAGAGAAAAATTTGTAGCTAATAAGTAAAATTAAAAAATATATTGATACCTATCTATGCTTTTTCCACTGGGACGGAAGAGGCTGGATTTTATACTCTGATACAGAGCTAATAAAAATATCAAACAAAGATGAATGTCTGGCCACAAGTGATCGCATTAAGCTAAAAGATACATGCCGTTCTAAATAGTGTTCATTCTTCAGTCTTACAGTAAGTTGGTGTCAGGATCGTTCCTGGCTGCTTCCTCATCATAACAGTACTTGGTGTTCATTTCTTTTTAGTAGTTTCTCAGCTGTTTTTGTTCACAACCTTTTCTCTCTGTCCTTGCCAGCCTCTACTCCACACACTAAGTTACATATCCACTTGAATTTTCATTTTCCTTCTTAATAGACCTTGAAATTTCCTTCTTAATGCCAACAATTAGTCAAACTGAGGATTCTCATTAACTTTGCAGATTTCCTGACTAATGTTTTTAGGTATATATTTTAACCCGGTGCATATTTTTGAGTATCATAATATATTCATTGTGATGCTGCCTCACTTTAGTTAGTAATTTCTGTATTATCTGGGCTAGCATGTAGAGATGTCTAGAGGCTTGCTAGCCTGTTTATACAAGTCTAAAGAACATGAATTTTAGGTTGTCATTAACAAAGAAATACAATTAATGATAAAATACAGTTATTTTCTGAAACAATGCTTTGTGGCTTAGGTTCATTCTGATTATTATATAATATATTTTATGTATACAATATTATAGAAACACAGCTCACCAAATACAGTCATGTAAAATTTCTGTAAGAGAGTTCAAATATGCATTTAACTGGCTAAACCTAGTCAATAAAGCAAATAACTCTTGATAGGATAGGGGGAAATGTTAAAATATTTGAGCGCTAAAGCATTGAGATTTAAAATCACCCTCGCCTGGAATCAAATGGTCCAATTTTCACAATGTTTTCTTGTCTCCAAGTAACAGATACTCAGTCCTTCTCTCCATAAACAGTGGAATAATAGTCACAGTCTTTTCTTAGTACACAGGGCCAAAATGATGAAATTCTCCTTCTGTCATTTTTTGCCTGTTCCCAGAATATGCATATGGAAAGGCAAACTGAATCTCTGCAGCAACATTCCTGCTGCACAGCCAGGGTCAAGATTGCACTTAATTTTATCTCAAAGTGGTGAGAGCCATGTTACAGGACAGGGATGGAAAGATCCATGCTGTGTTTACAAAAAAAAGTCAATCGAGGTTCATAACTTGCTTCGTAATAATTCCTTATATCTTACAATACACATTGGAGAGTTGACCTCTTCAAATCCAGAGCAATAATGTCATGTGTATAAGTAGATTTTTTCTCTCAAATTTAAATTTTGTTTTCTATTCCCCAGGATATTTATGAACCATATGGTATCACTCATTTAGGAAATCTATACATTTTTGAGTGCACAGTGGACAGATTAACAAATTCAGCTAAATCCTTTGCATATTCTCATTGGGTGTTTTAATTTGTAAGAAAGTTTTGCAACAGAGCTTTCTTTCCTCTGAAAAAGGGAAATTCCTTGTCAGTAAATCAGGAAAAAAGACAACTCAATATAGCTGTTTATGTGGATCAGCTAAAGTATTCTAAGTGGATTACTGAAGTGAAGCCAACTAGGACTCCTTCAAGAATAAAAAGGAGGTTAAGCTTGCAGGAAAGTGTTATTCATAGAGTTTGTGTTCCAATACTTGGAAACTAGTATTTGCTTTATCCTGAATGTAAGAAATTGGATAAAAGATACAAACTACTCTGTTTGCTTTAGTCAAATCCTTCAGATTTCCTAGAGATAATTTTTGTTCAAGCATTAAGCTTTCTGAAGCTTTAAAAGTGGTGATTATTAATTATGTATGAGTAATAATTTGGTTATTTTTCTAAAACAAACAGATTATGAGAATTATAAAATAATAAAGGAAAATCTAGTTTATGTTGAATAATGAATTTCTTGTGGCCTAGTGCAACTGAAACAAAATTCAATTCAATTTAACAGAAATTAATACATTTTGGTTAATATTTAATAAAATATTATATGTCAAGAAATCCAGGAAACAGTTTATTTGCAAACATATTTCTTATGTATTTCAGAGTAACATAATAATTTAAGAAATTTTATCTTGGTACAAGTTTAGGTAACTTTTTAAAAACTTTAAAATATAGCTTAATTATAATAAAGTCTTATTTTGTTCCTTCAACAAACATATGGAAACATATTGCACCCTTTTCATTAACCGACTAGAAATAAAAAGTACATATATGTATATATCTTTTTTTAAGCATAGACCCAGGGCTAAAGATCTTGCTTTATCACTTTCGCATTCACTAGAGTCCTGTTGCTGTTATTTAAGGACAATATCGAGTTATGTTTTGTGCCTACATAAAAGATTTTGAGGAAATTCCACCATTCTTTTTTAAATGTAAATTTTTGGGAAAGGAATATAGCACATTGTAAGAATTCTGCTTAAATGTCTCAACACTCTGGCCTTTGAATTAATAATAATAATAATAATAATAATAATAATAATAATAATAATAATAATACATAGTACAAATGGAAGTTTCTAAAGCATATAGTACAAATCTGTGAAAACCAGAATCTTTTTGTGAATTAGAAGACTACCACACTTTTCTAAATATTTAATTCTGATTTTATAAAAGTCTATCCCTAAATTTCCAAAGCAAAGATATAGCTATCAGCTCACTGAAATATTAAATTCTCTAATAATTATCTACTCTTACCCATATAGAAGATGGATAATACAAAGTATTTATTAAAAATATCATGGTTTGTACTTTGGAAATTATTTGAGTTAGGAAGCATATAGAATATAGTGTATTGATTATTGCGTTGTTACTGTCTGAACATATTTGAAACAAAAAGATGAGTGTTTTACGAATACATTTCATTTAACTGACATTAACATTAATATTTTTAAATACACAAGAACATAGACACCTAAGAGAATTTATAGGAAGAACTTAAAGTGTAAATTGTACCTCAATATTCTAATGAGCTAAAATACCTACATCTTACTGACAATTTAAGTGATTCTAAAAGTAGATGGAAAGTAAACACTTTGGCACTTAGAGTTTCTTTGAGAATTTAACAAAATTGCAACAAATAAGAATAAACTGACCTTTTGATTTATAGTTCTTCAGTGAAAAGTTCATGTGGAAAATCAATTTTTTTTGAAACACTAAAGAAAATTAACTTGTTTAAATAACTTAATAAGAAAGTAACATGAGCATATACAGGGGAGGAGGTTGCCCTCAGGCACAGTCATAGAGGAGCGTAGTAAAGGGAAAATGGGAGGGAGGGAAGAATGGGAGGATACAAGGGATGGGATAACCATTGAGATGTAACAAGGATAAATTAATTTAAAAGAAGAAAGTAACAGAGTAAACAAATAAGGAAACCACATACTAGCCAGGGGTAGCTTATTAAATTATTTGCTATCATATAATATTTACTAGGCTTGTGGTCTCTGTCATGAAGGGAAATCCATTACACATGTCTAAGAATAGGATGATTTTCAATAACACACTATTTAAAAATATATACTACAGGCACTAATCAACATTCTAATAAAATTGATGAACTGGAGGGATATTGCTTTTCTGGATTAATAGAATAAATTTAATCTTCAGAGAGTTCCATATTTCAATGAGCTATTCTGAAGCATTTGGTCAGGATGAAGAGATGTGATCCTGTGCTTCAACAGATGGCACAATTGAAGAAAGGCCAAGGCATTCATGCTAAATGACACACAATTAGACTAAGACATGCCTAAAAGCTATAAAAATAAAGGCAGCAGCTTCATGTTATTATTTCATCAGGAATTTTTACCTTTCCTTTTGATTCATCATTGATTTTATAATTTTAGTTTGCTTTGAGTTAAGTGTTGTTGAAATGTGGTTTTCCCCTTTGTTATTATGTCAGGTAACTGCCTTTTCCAGTCTACAATTTTAGGTAAGTATCATGGAAACAGAAATAAGACAGAGTGATGTGGAACACAGGACACCAGTGGACTGTCAAGTAAGTCATAGACATGGGAAATAAGGATTTCTTATCTACTCAGAAGACTTTCTTAAATTGTTTAAGCCAAAATATTTAGTTTGATAGACCACTTTTAATAACTATTGAGCCATTGATAATGGACCAGACTATAGCTCTGTGAATACCATAGGCAACACAGGTTAATTAAAAGTACAGTGGAGAAAAACATTCAGACATTTTATCCTTATTATAGTTCAATATTGAAATGGGAAGTCTTCACTGCAATAGCTATCACTACTATTTCAGTAATAATATTATACAAATATGCATACCTAAGTACGTCATGCCAGGCAAAACTGAAATACTGTATACAGCTAACCAAATACAATTCTTCAAGAATATAAGCACATTCATATTTACATGAATATACAATTCAATTATGTGTTATTAGTTTCAGACAGACTCATCAAATCTTGCGTAGCATTAGATAAATTATTGTGTTCCATTAGTGGTATAGAGAATTTCATTTTTGACTGACATAGCATAGATGTCAGTGTGTACAATATTACTTTTGAAGTAGCCCTAGTAGCCAGTACTATCATCACTTTGAAATTGACATTTCTTATTTCTGTCAAGTATATTTTATATATAAGAAACTCATGGGATCAATTCACAAATATGGATCAGCTTCCCATCAAGGAATCAAGTTCACAAATCTGAAAATTCTGAAGCTAGAATTAGAATTAACCCTGTTTGATTGTAGAGAAGAAACTATTCAAAACTTCTAAGAATTCTTGGTAACTGGATATTTTACAATACAAGAAAAGGTAGTATAAATCTTCTTTAATCCTCATTTGTCGTTAACCAAGGTTGCATATACTAATGTACTACTGTTAAATCTAATAGCAATTTTATTACATTTAATAAAATGAGTGGGAAAATATATAATTAATATGTTAATGAATAATGCAAAATGTTTTGGGACAATTCAGTGATTATATAATGAAAATCCAATATCAGCTTTATTAAGATACCTTCAGGGCTGTAGAGATGGCTCAGCCATTAAAGGCTAGGATCACAACCAAAAATATAAAATACCTTAGATTTTATTAACTTCAGAAATTTACAAACTGCCTCCCAGGGACAGAAACAATTTTATTCCTCTATTTATGCTATGTATAAGCAAAAGGTTGATGTTATACTAAATGGTTAATTGATTGAAAAAAACATTATAAATAATATCTAAGCCCAGAAGTCATAGGGCATATGCCATGTATCCTTAAATTATACAAGATTTTGATTCTTAATATTTAAAAACCCATCTAGAATTTTAAAGTTTTCCTCAGAAAACTCTTTAGTAAATTGTTGTCCATTGCTCATATTTTGCATGGAAGTTAAGGTTCATTAGGACTAAGGGCTGTGCCAAAGAGATAAGAAGAGACTTCTCTAAGCCTGACAGTGGAAAACATACATGTTCTAAGGAAGGTTTTATTTTTTTAATTTGTTTGTTGGATTTGTTGCTTTTTTTATGGTTCCGTAAGCACGATCCAAGAATTTTGCATTCTGCTGCATCAGAGTATTGTGTTGTCAGAAACTAAGCAACTATGGCATGTAGATTTCATTTCCTTTAAAATAACAAGCATTGACAACATTGATATCACAATCATATGGGAGAAATGGAAACAAAGTAGATATTTATGGAGAAGAAAATTTTAATGAAGAATGAAGGGCATCTTTGCGCCTTGTTTTGGACTCATATTTGACTTTCAACAGTTGAAAATTGAAAGAGAAAATCCTTTCAAAGTACTTAGAATACTAATTTTAATCACAGTTTGATTGTCAGAAATTGGAAAGAGTTAATGAGTATAAGCTCAAGGGACGTGCACATAAGGGTTCCAGGAAGAAATCTGAACATGTTCTCCCTACTTAGTTGCCCATATAAACTTTAAGCTAAATACTACTATGCAGTGTAGAAAAAATAACCAAACTACAGAGCTTTATAAATGGACATGTAAAACAAGAATCCCCTAAAGCAGATTAAAATCTTTAGTCCTACTCAATAAATATGCTGTTACCGTTCTTACTATTTCTTGCTAATGTTAAATTTCCTTTGCCAGAAATCTTTCATCTTTAAAAACAAATAAAAACTTGCAAGTAATTGATTGGTTTTAATGAAAAAAAAATATATATGCTTCATTCTCAAAACTTATTACCATGAGGCTTTTAAAATAACGTGCTTAAGAATGTCCATTTAGGGTTTACTCTTTCACCTTTATACCATGTGCAGTTTTTATGTTTCATACCATTTGTGCATTCTACTTGATTCCAGAAAATATTTTACTTTAATTATACGGTTTAGACAACATGCAACTACGATAAATACTGCGTACATTTTTGCATGAGTTGTACATAAAATTGTTTGCTTTCAACTTTGACTAAATCTGTCTGATGGTACCATACACTAATAGTCATCAAAAATGAAAAATGTTCAATTGTAGGGTTTTTTTTTGTCACACTGTAGTCTGCATTCTAATGTTCAGCAAACCATACAAAAACAAAACAAAAATGTCACTTAATATTAAACTCCACGAGGCCTGACTCTGTATTGTAAAACCTGTTGGCCCCATTTTCTTTTTATATAAAAATCCAAAACTATGAAATCAGTTTATGAGGCCAAAAACAATCTCTTAGACACCTGCTGTCCTTTTTGAAGCCCTTCTAGCATGTTGCTGAGCTACGCACTTCTGTCTCAGCTGCTGCTAGCACTAAGACACCATTATCCATTCCCAAATTCCACAATAGCAGCTACTTTTCATTATGCTTGCAGCTTAGAATTTATTGCCCCTCAATGATCCATCATGACTATTTTAGCACAGTACCTAGACCATTTCACTTGCAAGTTTTGAATTTCTAGTATGTGCTATACAAAATCTAATTGTCATTGCCTGGATAATGACCATATTATCTGGCTTTTGTCCTCTCTTTGCCTGTCTGAATTTGATGTGTGTCTATGCCTATATTCCAGTCATTGGAAAAATCTATTTTTTAATATGCTACCCTCATTTATAACTTACCATGCTCTACATTACACAATTTATTCTCCAGGGTCTCTCTTGTAATATCTGCAATTATCCATCAAATTTTTATTGTTTTCTACTCTGCTAATGTAGCCCTTCTCCAAAAAGAACTTTCTTAACTACCCTTAGAAAATGTCATCCTCTTCTTCCCTAATGTTGTTTGCCACTGTTATTTATCATTTATATTACTTATTTTTCAATATCTATTCTATAGTTCTTCAGTGAAAGTAAATTCAGATGATCAACAATCTGCAGTCTTTTAGTTTTATAATAACTTTTTGAAAATTGTTTTAATAAATGGTCATTAAAACCTGTTGAATCAATGAAAATCTATTGTGGTTTTCAATACTTATTTTCATTCTCATATTAAAGTTGTATTTCTATTAAAATTATGGCATCCTACTTTCCTAAAATTCTTTTTATAGCCTATGAGCATATACAGGGGGAGGAGGTTCCCCTCAAGAACAGTCATAGGGGAGGGGAGTAGGGGGGAAGCGGAAGGGAGGAAGGAATGGGAGGATACAAGGGATGGGATAACCATTGAGATGTAATAAGAATAAATTAATAATGTAAAATTTAAAAATTAAAAAAAAGAATTATACAAAGTAAAGTATCAAAATAAAAAAAAAGAAATGTAACCCCCCCAAAAAAATAATAAAAAAATAAAATAAATGCCCTGCTGAAAATATTTATGTACCATGGTTAAAAGGTCAACATAAACATGCATTGAAATGTCCCTTCTTAATAGATCTCATACTCATTTAATATATTCAGAACTGTAAAATTCCGTGCGTGAAAATATGAAGTTTGTTTCCACAATGTTTTATATTGCAAGAAACTTGAGAAGTTCTTTGACAGGTCTCTGTCCAACAAACAACATTCAATGTTGCTCTCACTTGGCATTATACTTATTTTAAAGTATATTAGAATTCCATATCATGTAAATGATTTTTAAGTCTTATTTCCATTTCTATCTATTAGTATCTTAGCTTCAAGATTCATTCCTTGTGATCCTCCTGATAAAATATCATAAATTGAAATACTCTACTTGAAGGGTCTCTTTGCTAGTATCAATGTCTGACTCTCCTAAATATCCTTGGAAACATGGCATATAGTTCCTGGAATATTACTGTCTACACATAAGAGTATGAATATCATTCACCAAAATTTTTGCTGAAAATAAAAACCAAAATATTTATGGCCAATTTGATGTTAAGCGTCATCTCTTTTTGAATCCTGTATGAAGCATCAGAAAAAAGTTACTCAAAACCATTAAACTTAAACTAAAGAAAAGTAAAACCATTAAGCAATGTTAGTAATTTCAA
This sequence comes from Acomys minous, assembly GCF_964271855.1. NCBI lineage: Eukaryota > Metazoa > Chordata > Mammalia > Rodentia > Muridae > Acomys > Acomys minous. The sequence goes on along the minus strand of NC_140501.1, from coordinate 14,310,705 downwards.
TGCCTTTGAAACAATCTGATACACATCTAAACCAATGTGCAGCCATTACTTGGAAACCAGGAAAGTTTCTAGTGCTAAACCTTGACTCAGTGATGAAAAATACATCTTAAACCCTTTGATATAGAAGGGAACAAAAATACCAGTGTCAACTAAGCATAATACTTTTAAGTTAATTAGATTCATAATTAAGTCAGATTAGCTACAACATTTTAATCCCACTCATTTAGGATCACATATGTATACAAATCAGCTATTTTGCAAAATAAAAGCTGTCTGGAGAAAAACATATATGTTAGTTTAGCACATATCAGTTGCCATATATTTATTCAATCATTAATTTATAATTCTATTTATGTTAGTGGTTATAATTTCTTTGTATGTACACTTAATATTCAAATTACATATGGATTACAGTTGTGGGATTTCTTTCTCATTTCATAAATAGCTTTGAAATGTTGAAATAACTATCAGTATAAAAAGAGATACATAATAATTGTTAAGAAAAAGGGTAGAAACAGGGATAATGGTGATCTTTCTCCTCTCACTTCTCTTTCTAGTTACTCATCCCCATTTTTTTAATAATAGATATGCAATATATCATTTGTACTTGAGGCACTTCGATTTTTCACTATATATTAAATTTCACTGTCAATAAGTTTTACTCAAGCATGTGTTCTTCCTCTATTCATCTAGCAAGGAAAAATATAGAGCAAAAGGAACAAGACATGAAAATGAGCAAATACCTCTGCCTACAGTTCTCTGACTGTTAAACCACTAAACTTGAACAATTGCAAGTTATAGCTACGTAATTAAAAATTAAAGGAGAAGGCCGGGCGTGGTGGCGCACGCCTTTAATCCCAGCACTCGGGAGGCAGAGGCAGGCGGATCGCTGTGAGTTCGAGGCCAGCCTGGTCTACAAAGCGAGTCTAGGACAGCCAAGGCTACACAGAGAAACCTTGTCTCAAAAAACCAAAAAAAAAAAAAAAAAAAAAAAAAAAAAAAAAAAAAAAAATTAAAGGAGATAAACTGTTTACCTTTAAAATACATTTATAAAAGTCTATACAACTTTATTTTAAACTTCCTGCACCTATTTCTACATGGAAGTTATACAAACTTAATGAAGAGTACCATGATAATTATTCTTAAACTAATAAAATATAGTATCTTATAATGGGATAAAAAAGAACATTTTATTTCTCAAATACTATAAATTGGAGACTTATTTGTCACTTACTTAAGACTAAAATACTGTATCCTTTCAAAATGATTTGTGAGAAAAACTTAAATGGAGTTAAAGCTGAATATTATTTAAATATTACAAAGGAAAATGAAGATAACAATAAATATCTTTCACTTAAAACATTGTATTGATATTTTTAATTTAGTGCATAATAGTTGATAAAAGTTATTTAAATAGCTAATGGCCTAAAGTAACATAAGATGCTCTACTACTAGTGTTACACACTATCAATGATATATTATAAATTTTATTCCAATGATACATACATGTGTCTTATCCTCACCACACAGACTCCTTAAGACTAGAATCATCTTATGATATTTTTGTAGGAAACACCAACATTACAATTATCTCTAGGAAGATCAAACTAACAACAAACTTCAAATAAGTATTTTCCAATTTATGTCCTCTTGGGCTGTGGAAATGGATCAACGGGAAAAGTACAGGCTGCACTGTCAGTATGGCAGAGGTATGCATCATGAAGACCTACATAAACACCAGGCACCAGTACACACTCAAAACTCAGCCCTGGGAGATGTAAATGGAGAATTCTGGGTGGTCTTTGGTACCAGCCTTCTAAATAAAACTGTGAGCTCTGTGTACAGTGAGAGATCCTTTCTCAAAAAAAAAAAAAAAGTTGGAAAAGGAATTAAGGAAGATATCTCACATCATCTTGAAATTTCTACATGCTCCCACTTCATACATGAGTGAGTGCTAGATCAAGTACATGCACACACACACACACACACACACACACACACAAAATTTCATCTGTGAACCTCAGATTTTCAATACCAATCTTACCAATATCAAAGGAAGTATTTATGTAATGATCATGTGCAGAATATTAAACCATGACTTACAAAAGAAGAAATACTGACCATTATGCCAATTATGTAATTTGTATTGAATCTTAAACGTGATTTATACGTGACTCTGTGGGAAGATAAGCTTCGACTCTATTAAAAACCTTTACTACTTTATGGAAGACTGGAGGACCAGCATATTTTGGTATCTTTGGTAGATGTAGGTACTGATCTCTTAAGATGCCAAGGGATGCCATCTTCATTAAACTGCAACCACACAGCCAACATTGACAACTAGTTAACAAGTAAACATATTTGAAACTTATTTTAAATCATTTTCTAGCAAACGTACAAATCAAAAATAGAATTCAACTCTACCTCAAAAGAGTTTAATCAATGTATTTTAAAGGAAAATGGAATAAGAGAAATTAAAAGCCTAAACCAATAAAGTCAGTTTTTCTACTGCAGTGAAAAGGATTCACTGAGCTTTAAAGATTTAAAGAAATTCCAAGATGATGTCTTCAGAGGACCATTTAGTTTAAAAAGTATAGTTCCTGAACACTTGATTCATCATTACCCTGACTCCTCCAATCTTGTTTTTGAAAGATAATCAAATTTGATAGCACATAGCAGATTTGACACCTATTTATGTTTTGCTGTAGCATGTGCTGTCATAGAATCAATTTAATTGTGTCTCTTTCTGTTTCAATACCAACTAGAAAACTTATTGTCCTGTGTGTGAGTTTTGAATATAGCTTTCATCCAGGATGATAGGAAAGTAAAGTAAAATTCTATTAGTTTAGCTCTCTTCCTTTAGTCCAACTATTTAGAATAAACATTATATTAAATAGTTGAATGTCTTTCTTAAATTTATTGATCTAATGAATCTAGCCTTCAAAACTATAGTAGAGTATACTTTGAAAAATCAAAACAAAGATAAACCAAATTTCAATTACTGCTGAAGTCAAATTGTTATCATAATTAATATTACCATTTTATTCAAGTAAACACCTCAACTAAAACTACGTGTAAACTAGCAAGCAGAAGTGGTGGATAGCAGACACTATGTTTAACATTCTATAATCCTATTATCAACACACACTAACACCTTCACTCTTGCAAATTCTCTTCTGCCCCCCTTTTTCCAAGTAAGGCTTATTAAAAAATTATAGAGTCAAATTAACATATTACTTTAGAAAGACCAATATAACTTCAGCACTTTCTGAAATTGCTGACAATTCTAATTACACCAAATGAAAAAACCGTTAGGAAATGAAAGTGTATTGTGTTAATGTTAAAACAGTTATCCTAGTTTCCTCATGTATAAACATACGAAATATTAACAACAAATATCTATGACAGCAGCTTAAGTTCAAATATGCTTTTAATCACAATGGCAACCACAGAAGCTTAGTTTCTTTAAAACAATGTAACTACATAAGCTATTCTGGTGGATTTCTTTTCCTTTCCATTGGTTATAATCAAAAAGCTCTTCATCTCATTGTGATGAGTTAAAAAGTGATTTAATTAGAAATATTATATTTAAACAATGACTGAAAATTACAGTTATGTGAGCACTCTGTGTACAGAAACATCAAAAGATACTAAGCATTTCCAATGAAACATATGTTAGAAACATATATATATATATATATATATATATATATATATATATGTTTATATACTATGCAGTGATTATTATTATAGAACTTAAGATACGTAGTTGTTCTCTTTTATAGAACTAGAACTAGTATATGTAGTTCTAGAAAACATATATACTAAACTTAACTATGCAAATTAAGTTGTTGCAGAGACTCTTTATTAATGTGATTAAAACAGTTACTCTTAATAAACAATTATACCTATAAAATCACAGGACATATTTCTTTATAGTTTTTATAGTATATTATTAATTATTAAGATTCTGGCAGCTTTGATAAGATTGAAATCAATGTAAATGTAATACATATTCAGTGGTGTGAATACTTATCATATGATGCATTCATCTTTTTTCTTATGTTTTTTTTTTTATTCTAAGAAAAAATTACAAATTAGCTCTGCTGAATTTGAGAAAAGGTACTTTTGTCATAGATATACAAAGAAGATAAAGGACTACCAGCATTATAATGGGAAACTTGTGACCTCATCCCCATTCCATTTTATAGTAGTATGTTTATAGCTTTGCGTTTTAATGATCTTTAAGAGGTTGATATAATGATTGATCCATATAAAACTGAAGTTTTGAAATATGAAGGAAATTGAATTAATGTCCTTTGACCTTCTATCGTATATGATTTAAGTTACTATGTACTGTTCTTCAACCTCACTTGTCTTGTATGTATAATAGAAATAGCAATATTTTCGACAATCACCCTGTAATGAATGTTTGAATTACCATGTCTGGTGTACAAAGACTGCAAAAAAAGGAATAATTTGACTGTTTTCACTTGATTTTTACGTAGTTATTTCCATTTACTTAAAGAAAATTGTATTCTTTGTGAACACTTTCTGTGACATATTCCTGTTTCTTGACCTTTCTTAACCATTTATCAATTTTAAAACTTACTACTATGTTTCAGTAAATATTTCTCAGTAAACACCACCTTTCATGGGGGACATTTATAAGCCTGCTGTTATTTCTTTTCTTTCTTCAGGTCAGAGGAGAGATAAGCCATCTCTTACTCCATTTTTCCACCATGAACACCTCTGTTGGTTTGCCTACTAAAAATAGTTTTTCCATGAAAGTTTTTAAGCTCTCGTACAAAAAATAAATGATAAGTAAATAACCAATACCAGTTGCCAGAGGACAATCATTTTCAATTTTTTTCACTATGAAGTGTAGTCCACAAACAAAGATATCAAGAAAAAATGTAATGGATGCCCTTAGGTGTTAGTGTTAAAATAAATAATACATATTCCAGAAGATCACTGTTCTAGGAAATTACTTCATTTTAAAATATAAATTCTAACTGGCAAATCTAGTTATAACTGCTCCTGGGGGCTTTCACTGAGCTGGCTTTTAATCCTGCCATTTCAGTTTGTGGTCTACTGTCTTGACATACTTCTCCAGGGTGGATGTGTGGTGGAATTCACACCCCATCAATATGTGAGGTTTGTAACCCAACTGCTGATAAAACAGACTTGCTTAAAATTCCCTCAGGCATGTGCTTGAGACCAGAATTACATTGGTCCTAAAATTCAAATAGTTCACTGCTTCCCTTGGTAATTACTGGGCCATAATCAGAAATTGAGAAGATAGGAGTGAAATTCTTTTTTAGGATAATGATTGATTTCCATAAAGATGAGTACTTCAACAATTTTCAATATGTAGTTGCTGAGGCGGGGAGGGTGGGTGGTCACTAATTAGTTTTACCGTTTTCAGCAGATGTTGAATTCAAAATGCCAGCAGCATCTCAAACACCAGTCATTAGGGCTGTCTTTCATGGAGGAGTGCTGACCAATGAAATCTCCCTCTGCTTAATGAGACCAATCTAGACAGAGTCAATTAAATCAAATCTCCCCTAACATCTCCAATATATCTGCAGTGTGGGCAGCACCACAAAAACAGCAGTGAGGGATTTCCAGTATTAATAAAGGGATTCTCTGCCGCATTAGGAGAGGGGGAAGGGAGAGGCAAGTGTTAGGGTAAGACCATTCTTATGGAAGGTGGAAAAGCGCTAATGTCAAGGCGGAGTTGAGAGACTGTAAGGAGAGGAGGTGGTGAATGACTAAACGCTGATTAAAGAGAGAGCCTTTCTGGAGCTCCAGGAGGAATCCACTCCCCCACCATCCCCTTCCCCCTTCCCTTCCACCATAAATCCAAATAGGAAGCTGGAAAAATGTAAGGACCCAGATTTGAAAACATTTTCACTTTAATACTGAAAAAATATGCCATTATAAAATCCTCGAATAGAATTAGTAAGTTTCACGTGCTTCCTCAGTTCTTTGTTCCTACTTTATAAGTAAGATTTATACCAGCACACAATTGCTACCATAGGATCGCAGCCTAAGCACTAGAGTGACATTAATTGGTCATGCTTAACTGCCCCAGAATCTTTTTTCTTAAATAATTACACTGGTACTATAATAGAAATCATGGGTACTTATTTTACATTCAGATGGAAGGCATTATTGGATATGTATAGAAAAATATTCCCCCTCAGAAACTAAAATTAAAATCAAACATCACCATCAAAATAAAAGAACCCAAAAACAACCCTTAAAAACTTTGCTCAACAAAATACATTGTGAACTCATAAAATGGATTGATGACTGGCCATGCAAATGTCTTAAATAAAACCTTTACATTTTTTCACAGTAAACGTACGCTCTGAACTGCCTACCAATCACAAATAATGGCGAAATGGCACTTTCTGATTATACTGTATTTTGTTTATAGAAAGTTTGATACGATGGGACTTATCAGGTAAGAGGATGGGTGCTGTGACGCTGTCTCCAGTTGCAGTGGGGATTTGGAGTTGGGGGGGTGGCAGAGTCCCTGGAGCTTGTGGATTCCATGCGAGCCATGCAGCACTTTTTTGTGTTTTTGTTCTTGTCAGGAGTCAAAGTTATTTATTTACAATACATTCATGCCTTCGTGCAACTGCCCATCCCTGCATAACCGACAGGGAGCCATCTTCGGGCTATCCACAGGGGAAAAATAGATATCTATTTCTCTATATAGACGTGATATATGTATATATGTATAGAGCCACTGCAGCCAGCCCAAGGAACCTTTGGCCCAGAGCAAGGGCGTTCAATTCTTCTGGCAGGCCCCATGCTGGGCTTTCAGTCAAATGCAGCGCAGAGGAAAGAGCCAGCTAGCTGCATTCGCAGCTCCACAGTCTGCTCTTTGTTTTCAGATGGGAGCTTAAGGGCCAGAGCCTCTTAGTTGAGTGGGTTCATAGTTACTTATTTACTTATGTCCACTGGTGCTTGTGGCATCCGAGATCTGCGTCAATGATCTCCTACTGCCCCCTCGATGCTGGTGGCAGGGGAAGAGGCATCGCTTTCCTGCACGCCTCCCTGTCTAGGGTCGAGGGCTTAGTCTGAGAGTGAATGAGAGCCGCAATCATACACCCTATGGGCCCCATCTGCATTATAAGGCCCATTGTGCCAGTAGGAAGAGTCACACACTGTCTGTAGGGAATTAATTTCGGACGCAGAGGAATTGGCATCCCTTCTCTTGGACCGCTTTCGATTCCTCAGGATAAACACGAGCATGCCCACCACGGTGAAGGCGGAGGTGACGAACACCAGGAGCAGTCCCGGGACCAACACGGAGATGGACACCCTGCTGGTGTCTAGGTAGGAGTTGGAGTGTGTCCCGGTCTCCGCCAACCCAGTACTGTTTTTACTGTGCGAACTTAACGTGGGCGAGATCCTCGCGTACAGCTGGGGGCAGATCTCGTCATTGGAGAGCAGCATGAAATCCTTCCTAAAGAAGTTCACCGGCGTCTCACACTTGAGGTCGCTCATCAGCACCTCTGAGCCCAGTCGCTCTGCCCATTGCTTGAAAGGCACAATGGTGCAGGAGCACTCCCAGGGGTTGCCATGCAGGTCTATCTGGATGATAGAGGTTAACTGATCCAGCACCCCTGCCACTGGGAGGTACATGAAGTAATTGTTGTGCAGGCTGAGCTTAGACAGGGAGACCCCGGCAAAAACGTCCACAGGGAGGGACCTCAGCAAATTGTTGTTGAGAATGAGAATTCTCAGCTTGGGCATGGCATTAAAAGTACCGGGGAGAATAAGCTGAATCGCGTTGTACTCCACGTTCAGATACTCTAGGTTCTGCAAACCAGCAAATTTCTCCCGGGACAGCGTGTCCAGGTAGTTACTATCCATGTACAGCCACCTGAGGTCCAAAAGGTTCTTGAAAGTGTTGTTCTCTATGTTTGCAATGTTGTTGTTGCCCAGATCCAACAGAATGAGGTTCTTGTAATCCACAAAGTGTGATTTTCGTATGCTGTGTATCTTGTTATCTCGGAGGAAGAGCTCCTGCACGTTGGAAAGCTTAGGCTTCAAATCAGCCAAGCTGCTCACGTTCCGGTTGTTACAGTTCATCTTTAAGCCCGAGCCTGGGATGTGGTCACAGCTGCAGCCCCCTGGGCAAGGCAAGCCATGCACTGAGGGTTTGTTTCTGGCGCTCCCAGTTGCTATCGGTGGCGTGGGTTTGATTTTGAGCTGCCAGTTGCCCGGGATCTTTGTACCTCCATTTGGAACAGCCCCTGAGGTAGCATGCTCCTCTTGCCCATTCGTCTTGAAAGGAGTTGGCAGGGGGCCAGGGGCGAAGGTCTCTTCCTGGGCTGGGGGAGCCGGAAGACTAGAATCCACTCGGTTTTTCAAAGGACACAGGTCCTGTTCCGTGGTTTCATTGAGGTCTTTCCCCTGTAGCCGTGTGGGGGCTTCGCAGACCACTCGGCCGATGAGGGCGTTTTTGGGAATGTTCTCCAGCCATTCTTTTAGGGAGAGCAGATCACAGGTGCAGTCCCAAGGGTTATCCTCTAGCAGGATCTCAGCAATGCCAGGGATCTGCTCCAAGACCTCCTCATAGGGCAGTGTTTTCAGCCTGTTTCCCCGGAGGTCGAGGTGGGTGATGGGCACATACTGGAATACATTGGCAGGTAGGGTGCTGATAAGATTGTCGTTTAAAATGAGAACTTCCAACTTGTTCAAGTCTTGGAAGGCTCCCGGGTCTATATCCCGTAATAAATTAAAATCAGCCTGGAGGTATTCCAGATCGTCCAGCCCCAAAAAAGTCTGCTTTCGAAAAGACTTGATCTTGTTGTTGTTGATATGCAGCCGTTTCACCAGCTGCAGCCCCAGAAATGCCCCCGGAACGATTTCATGCAAGCCATTGTTTTCCATATGCAAACTAACCGCATTATAAAAGTTAGCGAACTCATTAGGGAAAAGTCGAGTGAGGGAATTGCCATGCAGAAATAAATGGTAAAACTGGGAAGTCGGGGCGGTGAAGCGCTGCAGACTTGTAAAGCCCTTTTTCTCACAGTCTACGTGTAAGTCCCCTTCTATCTCATTGCAAGAACAGATCTTCTCTTTACAAACGTCCCCTGTAACGTTTCCAGCGGCAAAACAAAGAGACGTCTCCAGCAACAGAATCCAAAGCAGCATTTTTAAAGCGAGCAATTCATCCCAGATCTCATCACAAAGTAACAGCAACCATCCTGCTCGCCACAGACACAATTCAAGTTCATTTAGTGCTCCAATGTCCGATCCCAGAGAAAAAGAAATAAGGGATTGGGGGGGTGGGGTGGATTCCTTCCTCCCTAACCCCCCCGTACTGCAATAGCCCAGACGCCAGTCAATAATTATATCCACAAACTATCCAGGCACATAGTGCAAGGCAAGCAGAAAAGGGAGGGGGGGTGGAAAGTAGAGGAAAAAGAGAGAGAAAGCAAACTACTCCCCCTCAACCCTTTAAAAATAACCAAAATAAGTTAAATATATACCTGTAAAATTGGAAGGAAATGCACCCTTACAGAATCATGTTTAGAGATCCTCACTAACCAGGAAGGGAACAATGCTAGCAATTAGAAGCAAGTGCATGTTAGAAACCAGCAGGTTTGCAGCGTAGTACAGGCGCACTGCCTGTGATGGCTGTGCGTCGGACTGACCTTGCCTCTCAGATACAAAGCAGGGCTTTCCGCGGCTTCAGTGGTCCAGGCAGCTGGAGGAGTTCTTGTCTTGGTTGCGGGTTGTCCAGAAGTACCCCCGAGGTGCTGTCCAGTGCCCCCGGTGCTGAAATCACGCCCGCCCAAAAGACTCACACTGCCCAGCCAATGGCGCTGGAAAATTTCCGCAATCGCTGCGTTCTGTGGATGTCCATCCTGTTCCTTTTCTACCCTTTGGTCGTCTTCAGCCCTTTTTTTTCTGTGCTTCGGCCGGCGCTTACTAGCTCTTCTTTGCTTGTTACCCTTCTCTTTCTTCTGCTCTTTCGGAATTACGTGAAGGGGGGGAGGAGAAAGGGGGAGCGAGTTGTCTGAGGGAGGAAGAGAGCGCGAGAAAGGGGAGGAGGGGGGAGTTGCTAAGAAGCTCTGCTGGTTCCAGCCTGGTGCACTCTGAAAGATCTGACACCCTCTGCTGATCTGCAGTAGCAAAAATCCATCTGGTGAGGGAATGCTGAAAGAAAAAAAGAAATCCACCTATAGGGCAAGCGTTAAAATCGTGGGTATTAAAGGCTGTTGATCTACATAGAAGCTTATTTTAAATTGATTATTTAATTCTTTTTGCGTGCTAGAAACTTTACCCTTTCCTTTCCTTAAAGACCTCACAGCCCCCGCGATCTCTAGCATTCCGAAAGCATGGCTTTTAAAACATTTATTTCCCAATGGCTTGAATAAAATTAGTGTCAGGGTGTCAAGCGAACGGCAATTTGAGGTAATTATATTGCACGCCATTTTCATCGGTGCTTTAAATGTGTTTCTGCCTTCTCTGCGGTACAGCGTTTTATACTGTTTGATGCCTTTGGAACCTCTATTTTATTTTTGCACACAGAAAGTGGCTATTCTGAATATATATTACATAATATCACAATTTGGTAGAGAATATTTGTTTCCAGGTCTATAACTGAGGCAATACTTTTTCATTTTTAAGTTGTTATAGAATTTCAGTCAATTTGGTCAGAGAGAGTTAGTTTTTTCTGATGATAATTCTTGACTGTTATTTAAGTTTGCAGGATGGAAACACAATGCATGCTTAAGATCTTTGATTTCCGACTAGAAGCCTACAGTGACATTCAGAAAATGAGGGAAGGGGATGAGGAAACATTCCCAGATTGTGAAGGCTTATAAAAACCCTTTGGTAAGCAGGTACCCAGCCACCACACATGCATATTCTCTCTCTCTCTCTCTCTCTCTCTCTCTCTCTCTCTCTCTCTCTCTCTCTCTCCCTCTCTCTCTCTCTCACACACACACACACACACACACACACACACACACACACACACAAGCACAAACACACACTTGACAAAGTTTCCGTACCAGACGTGAAAAATTTAAAAATACATGAAAGTTACAAGTTGCATTCTGAGAGGAAATTAGAAATCCTGGTCTATACGTCTAGGTAGCTGCATTACTTATCCAGCTCACTCTAGGGCAAAGAGTCTAGGAAGACTAATGCTTAGAGTTTTCCAGGGGAGATGATCTTCAGTTTCCCCAGATTTAGAACACAGAAAATACAGTTTCTTCATATTCCTTTAAGGAATGAAATTGAGATTCTGTTTTTCTTGGAAGTTGGTTTCACAGCTTTTTATTAGAGGTGACAGTTTTTCCATTGAAAAAATTACAAATATTATGCATCTTTTTGATGCTTGGATTTTACAGGGCTTTGATAAACAGACATGTTCTTTGATCTCTTTATTTTCTTCTTCTTCTTCTTCTTCTTCTTCTTCTTCTTCTTCTTCTTCTCCTCCTCCTCCTCCTCCTCCTCCTCCTCCTCCTCTTTCTCCTCCTCCTCCTTTTTTTTTGAGACACTTTTATTATGTAGCCCTGGCTGTCATGGAACTTGTTCTGTAGGCCTGGATCACTGCCTCCTGGGTGATGGGATTAAATATTAAAGGATTGGGCCACCATCTTTCCTTAACCTAAAGCAAAGATGGCCTACTTAACAGTATTTCCCTTTCAATCATGTCTTATGCAAGAGTAACAACTATACAGGTCTGTTAATAATCTGAATAAATCAAATATGCAAGCAAGATTGCCCTTTGAAAAGACAGAGGAATGAAAATATGGAAGAAACTCTGGTGTTGAAGACATATCCAAGGTTGGAGATGGTATAGAAATGTTTAAAGACTTTATTTATTTATGTATGGACTTGGAAGCTAATTCTTAGGTAAGTGGGATGAAATTTATGACTCATATACAAGCAAATTGATGCAGTCTTGGAAAAATTGTTTGAAGAAGGGTAGAGATGAACACATAACTCATATTTGTACAAGTATGTATGTGTGTCTGTGTGGGAAAAGAGGAAACTTAAGTGAGGCCTCTCATATCTCTTTTATATTAACATATTAGTTGGTTCAGGAAGAAGAAACAAATTTCATCAGACAATTTCACCAAGGAAATGCTCTACAACAGAAAATTCTAGACTATAAAAGATAAGTTGGATGAAAACATTTCTGTTTCAATATAAATAATAGATCTTAGATCTGAAACATCTTCCCCACTGAAGCTACCATAAGATATAAGGCACTCCAATGTTCAGTATGTGGTTGTCAGAAATGAGTAAGTCACTGAGAGAAAAAATTACAATAAACAAACAAACAAACAAACAAACAAACCACCTCACACACATGCTGTCTGATTAGAAGAAGCAATGTTCAATGTAGTCACATAATTCACACTCTTACAAGGTGACTACTTTTTAATTTTTATATGCCAGATATTTCTTTTTGTAACACCAAAGAACAAATTTAACTTTACTAAAATGAACAGAATGTAGGTAACCTGAAATTGTTGTTAATGATTCTAATATTTCATCCTTTCAAATGACCATCCTATTTTCTTTTGGCCTGTTCCTCCTCAAATACCTACTCACATTAGAAAGATTGTGATCAGAATTTCTGATTTAGATATATTATGAGATGTTTTCAATATTACCCTCTTTAAATAGTTTATTATCTTATACTCTAAGAGATGAGTATGATAATAGCCAGTGTTACAAATGAATATGCAAGTTTAAGAAGACTATATGAAGATTATAATACTTATGATAAATATTCCCTACAAAAGAAAGCATAGAGGATTTCAAAAGAGCATATGTCTTTTGAAAACAAATTATATACAAAATTCTTAATTTATAATAAGCATGTATGTATTCAATTAATTAGTCCCTAAGTTTTTCAAAACAGAGTTTCTCTGTGTAGACAGTATTTCTGCCAGTCCTGGTACTGGCTCTATACACCTGCCTACCTTGAACTCAGAGATCTTCCTACCTCTGCTTTCTGAGAACTGGGGTTGAAGGCATGTGTCTCCATGCTAGTCATAAATATAGTTTAAAAGAAGAGGTAACACTAAGAAAAGACCAGATATAAATCAAAATGACTACTTTTCATGTATAACAATGAGCTGCTTCCTCCCTCCTCTTCCTGTGTCTATTCTTCCTCTTCTTGTTCCTGTTCTTATATTTCTGCCTCTGCTTCTCTCTTCTACCTTTTTTACTTCCCCTTCTTCTCTTCTTTCTTTACCTTTTCTTTTCTGTTCTCTATTTTTCCATAAAGCATTTAGACAAGGCTTTTTTAGAATAAGTAAGCCAAAAATTAGTATTATTTCTTAGTCAATGCTGGTATGGCATTACCAAATACCACTCTGCTCATCTCACTTAAATTTCTTGATGTGCCTTCAAAGCAGGGAAGTGAAATTTTATGTGTGATCAAATATTCTTAATGCCTTGGAGTTTATTTGATTACTTATTAGTTCTTATAGTTCTTGTTTTTTCTTTTATACTTTCATGTCTTTGTGCACTTTATTGTGATTACGCCCCCATTACCACCTATTTTTCCTTTCTCTCTGAATTTCTATTTCTTGCCAACTGATGATGTTCCTATGGTTGCTTCATTGAAGAAAATAATACCCCTCTCCCCAAATCAGTTTCAGATGTTACCCCCACAGGTAAGAATAGACCCTTATGAGCATTTTTATCTGTAAGGAAATGTTAAAGTTTCCCACTGTGGAGGTATCCTGTGCCCCTATGTACTTAAGATTGTAAGGTTCATGCCATATCTGGATAATGGTGTCCCATGGTATTTCTTCCACATTCATCCTCCACCTCTTACACTAATTTTCTTATAAGACTCTGGGATTTTACTTTTATATGTATAATTGTTTTATCCCTGCATTTCTATGTGTATATCATGGGCATACCAAAGGAGTCCTGAAGAGAGTACTGGATCATTTTGAGCTGTACTTAAAGATAGTTGTTAGAAGCCATCAGGCGCTCGAACTTGAAACCAGGTCCTATGGAAGATCAGCCATTGCTCTAAGCCATCTTTACTCCACTTCTTACATTCTTCATGCCCCTTCTTTGTGATTTTCTCTGGGATTTAGGATATAAAAGGAGTATGAATGAAATGTCCCATTTAAGAATGAGCAGTCAGCTACTATTAATTTTCAGCATGCAATTAGATAAAAAAAAAACTCAGAATTAACCAATAACCACTGAAAAAAGTGGTTCTCGGCTCGATACAGTAGATACACACTAGTCTTTGTGGAAATATGTTTGAAAGACACATGACAACATAAACCCTTAGGAAAAGAATAGCAGTGTAGTTACCATTTGGGCCTTTAAGTTGCCCATGCACAGTCTATTAATCAGGTTTATAGTACTGGATATGTATTATCTTCAACTTAGTGGACTGTCAAATTAATCACAAGATAGTTTAGCCTCTACTGCACCAGTGGAAATATCTTTTGTGTCTGGTCAGTCACGTAGCATGGATAGTCTAAAAATGGACAATCCCACTAATGTGTTCACTCCAAATTGCTAGCATAGCATCTAGTCACTTTGGATTATAAGACCTCATAGTCATTCATCTATTTTTTTTAATCTATTGAAGTTTTTCATTGCAATTTAAAATTATTTTAATAATCAACTGTGGTGGAGTCCACTTATAATTCTAACCCTCCAGATAGTGAGACAGGAGGACAAGAAACAAAAACAAAAAGCCAAACCAACCCCAACCACAAAAAATAAAAACAAAGAAGAAGAAACTACTTATATTCTCAGAAAAGATTCACTATCTCTTACCTTCACTAGACTTCTCATACTTAGATTTAAAATAGACCTGGTGGCACTCAGAGGAAGGACAGCAGGTTACCAAGAAGAGACTTGATACTCTATGAACATATACAGGGGGAGGTAATCCCCCTCAGGAACAGTCATAGGGGAGGGGAATAAGGAGAAAATGGGAGGGAGGGAAGAATGGGAGGATACAAGGGATGGGATAACCATTGAGCTGTAACAAGCATAAATTAATAAAGGAGAAAAAAATTAAAAATTTTCAGTATTTAAAAAAATTTATAATGAAATTACTGTGGTCATCAATACAAGTAAAATAAAATAAAATAAAATGCTTGTTATTGCATTATCATATTCTCTAGTGTATGAATTAAATACTGAATAGAGTAACTCCTGTGGTTCTGAATTTAACTTGTTGCTATCTTTCCTGAATTTTAGAAGATTTTTATTATTATGATAATAATTATAAATCAAGAGATATAAAATGAGTAAAATAAACTTATAAACTAATGTGCTTATGTTAAAAACTTTCCACATTTTAATACTCATTTAAAAATTGTTATGCTGGGTGTGGTGGCACACATCTTTAATCCCAGCACTTGGGAGGCAGAGGCAGGTGGATCACTGTGAGTTCGAGGCCAGCCTGGTCTACAAAGTGAGTCCAGAAAAGACAAGGGTACATAGAGAAATCCTATCTCAAAAAACCAAAAAAAAAAAAAAAAAAAAAAAAAAAAATCGTAAGTGCCTATTGATAATGTTACATAATTTTGGAATAAAATGCCAATAACTTATTTTTGAAATGCTTGGATATAAATATATGGTGAGTGCAAAGATGGTTACCACAAACTGAAGATGTGAGTTCAACCCCTGACACGCATGTGGTCTAAAGAGTGAATGAATTCTTGCAAGTGTAAATTGTCCTCTGATCATACATGCATAGTACACATTATACACACTAAATAAAACATGTATGAATAATAGCAAGCAAAAATTTAAGTATATGAAGAAATTAAAAAACACTGAACATGAAAAGACAATCAAAATAACCATTGATTCCTGGTTTTAAGTTACACATAAACTTTAAAAGTCTCTTTTGTGTACTTATCTGCAAAACATTCGGTATTGATGAATGCTCTCTATTATACTATAGAATGTAACTTAGGAGCTTATTGATTTCATGGACATAAGATAATTCCTTTAAGAAAATATATCGGATTTGATACACAATTTAGTATAACATTTTCTCATACAAATAAAACCACTACTTTTTACTTACTCCATTCTGAACATTATTGTTTACTTTCTTATTATAATCTCTTAGCATTGACAACTAAAGGGTATTAACAGATTCAACAAAAATATTGATAAATTTCTTTATTCATGCTTTGAAGTCATTGTTGTTGGTATTTGGGCTGTTTCTCTAAACAAATATCAATACTATGTATTATCACCTAATATATTTTTCACTCAGTTCACTATGTTTCATCTAAATCCAGTTCTGATAGATGTTTTACTTAAACAGACTCAGTTCAACTTTCAGTAATTTATTCAGTGCACTATAGAACTTAATATATGATTTTGAACTTTATAGAAATAATTTTGGTTTGAACTCTTTTCCAACAAAGCCAACACATAATTCTATTTATCCTTAATATATTCAATATACTAAATATTAATTGTTCCTTTTACAAGACATTCTGAGGAATTTGCTGTTCAACAGATGACATCATTTTTGAAGACAGAAAGTAATCTCTCTATCTTTTACTGTCTACTCCTTTTCTGACTACTAGGCACAGAAAATGATATGTCAACCCATACACCACAGTGAAATGAGGTGTTATGAGCTTATTTGTTTCATTTATATTAGCTGTAATAAAATACCAAGGTGAAGGCCACTTATAGAACAAAGAGCTTATTTGCTTATGGGCCCAAAAGATTTGAATCCATGACAGCTGAGTGAAAGATCTAAAGAAAGAGCAGGAAGCTAAAGGCTCAGATCTTGAACCCCAAGCAAGACACTTATCCCTACCTCACCAACACCACAGACTAGCCAGTAAGTATTGAATGCCTGGGACTATGGTGAACATTTATCAGTCAAATCTCAACAGTGGGAGTCAGTGGTAAACTAAGTATTGAAGATCATAGTGTTTGATGGCTCAGAGCATAGTTAATACACAAACTATTGATTTGGGGAAATGATTCAACATATGAATCATTTGTGTAGACTTTATGTTAAATGACTTATAGGTACAATTCAAAGTAAATATAGCTTACTCCAGGATCGTGCATATATTTGATTCTTTCTATAAGATGTTAATTTAAAATTTTACATCTATAAAAATTGAAAAAGACTAAGATACATGATGAATAATTAAAAGGAAATAAGCATGCTAAACTCATTTATTTACTTTCTTATTAGATATAGTCATATACACATGCACACAATACATATCATGCATGGACAGATACGGTATATTTCTTAATACTTATTGAGTACAAGACCAGAATTTAAAAAACAGTATGAAGAGAGTGCTATTCCACTTTTTATTCTTGAATATGTGCTTTATTCCAAAGGAACATATTTATAAAATAGAATTTTATGTAGAAAAGGAGAATAAAACATTTTAAGAGATTGCTGTTTTTTTTCATGGTACTGGCACAGCAATAGGCTGGTGGATCAATGGAATTGAATCGAAGACCCAGAAATGAATCCTCACACATTTGATCACTTGATTTTTGACAAAGAAGCCAACTCTTCAATGGCAAAACAATAGCATCTACATGTAGAAAATGCAATTAGACCCATATATGTCACCATGCACAAAACTCAAGTCCAAGTGAATTAAAGACCTCAACATAAAACTAGAGACATTAAATTGGTTAGAGAAAAAAGTGGGGAAGAGCCTGGAACATATTGGCACAGGAGACAACTTCCTGAAAAGAACACCAAAAGCCCAGGCCTTAAAGTCAACAATTAATAAATACGACTTAATGAGGCTGACAAGCTTCTATAAGGCAGGAGACACTGTCAATAGAACAAAGCGACAGCCTACAGACTGAGAAAAGATCTTCACCAACCCTTAATCTGACAAAGGTCTAATATCCAAAATACATAAAGAACCCAAGAAATTAAACACCACCAAACCAAACAACCCAACTTAGAAATGGGGCCCAGAACTAAACAGAGAATTCTCAACAGAGGAATATCAAATGGCTGAGAAACACTTAAAGAAATGCTCAGCCTCGTTAGTCATCAGAGAAATGCAAATCAAAACAACACTGAGATTCCATCTTACACACATCAGAATGGCTAAAATAAAAAACTCAAGTGACACCACATGCTGGCGAGGATGTGGAGAAATAGGAACACCCCTTCATTGCTGGTGGGAATGCAAACTGGTACAACCACTTTGGAAATCTATCTGGTGCTTTCTCAGAAAACTGGGAATAGGGTTTCCTCAAGACCCAGCTATTCCACTCCTTGGAATATAGCCAGAAGATGCTCCAGCACACAACAGGGACATAGGCTCACCATGTTCATAGCAGCCTTATTCATAATAGCCAAAACATGGAAATAGCCTAAGTGTCCCTCAGTAGAAGAATGGATAAAGAAACTGTGGTACATCTACACTATGGAATACTATTCAGCTATTAAAAACTAGGAATTCCTGAAATTTGTGGACAAATGGATTGAACTAGAAATGATCATAATGAGTGAATTCACCCAGAAGCAAAAAGAGACAAATGGTATATACTCACTTATATTGAGACACTAGCCCAAGGAGAAAAGTCTTCACTTACCAGGAAAGTGGGTCAGAGGGGATGACATCCTATTGGGACTCTAGGTGAGAGAAGCATTTGAGAATGGGGAAATAGAAGGATCCAGAGGTTCTTGGAAACCTATAAGAAGAACATTATGACATACAGATCTGGGTCCTGGGGTCCTGTCAAACTATGGCAGCAGCCAAGGACAATAAAGGCAGTAAACTTCGAATCCCTACCCAGACCTAGCTGATGGACAAAGGTCTAATATCCAAAATACATAAAGAACCCGAGACATTCTCCACCGTTGAGTGAAGAGTGAGGTCTGATTTTCATAAGAACTTGGGTGCCCATTTTTGACTATGTCCCCTGGATGTGGAGGCCTGGTAGTACTCAGAGGAAGGATAACAGGTCACCAAGAAGAGACTTGATGCCCTATCAGCATATACAGGGGGAGGAGGTCCCCCTCAGTCATAGACATAGGAGAGGGCAGTAGGAGGAATCTTGAGGGAGGGAGGAATGGGAGGGTACAAGGGATGGGCTAACAATGGAGATGTAATATGAATAAATTAATAAATTATTTAAAAAAAAGATTGCTGTTTTTTATGATCATTAAATCGGGACATTGTGTGATCAAAAATGGTTAAACATCATTATATCTCTTTACTCAAACATTTTATATTCAAAATTAATTTTTATATTTGTATCACAAAAATGGGAATCCATGTATATTTTGAATATTCAAATTTGGAGTAATTAGTTATGGTATATTTAAGCAGAAAAGCCATTTCTATTTACTTGGGAGCATCAGTTATTACATTTATGGGAACTATTGGACTGTGGAAATACATCATCACACAGTTCTCTGGAAGAGGAGAGAGAGCCTTTAGGGTTAGTGCCACAACCAAGAATGATATTTTAATGTATATGTTTCTTATAGATGAGTTCCTTCCAATTCGAGGGTTGATCAATTTCCAGTATTATAATTCTTATTTGAAATAAAGCTGTATTATGATAGTAATGGTGAAAGACACGAAATACTCATTGCCTAAACGTCACAGTGGCTAAGGCAGCAATAAGAGATATCCAGCAGCGTGGTGGCAAGGAGTGTGTGTGTTTGTGTGTGTGTTTGTGTGTGTTTGTGTGTGTGCGTGTGTGTGTGCGTGTGTGTGTGTGCATGTGTGTATGTGTTTGTGTGCATGTATGTGTGTGTGTGTGTGTGCATGTGTGTGTGTGTTTGTGTGTGTGCGTGTGTGTGTGTGTGCATGTGTGTATGTGTGTGTGATGCTGGTATTAACAGAATCTGATCTGACACTGCTAAACTCAAGAGCATCACCAGAATCACTCTCAGGAGTTTTTGGCTGGTGTGGGTTCCAGTAAATTCAGATAATAAAACAATATTTCACGCCACATGTCAAATCTAGATCTTTGGTCTTTCCAAAAATTCTGTGAATTCTCCAGACTCTTTTCAAAAAATGTCTTTTCCGCTTGACTAAGTTAGGCTTAAATATGAGCACAATGATTTGATGTTCCTAGCTTCTAACAAAACTCCTGCCCTGTGTTCAATTTCTAGTAGTAAATGCACAAAGTATACATTTTATTTCTGTACATTTCAAATTCACACTATGTAGTGATTATATTGTCAATTAAGTAATCAAACAGTAGTTCATGACTCAGTCTGTCTTATGAGAATTTGTATTAGACAAGTCGTATCCTAGACAATATTTAAAAAAAGAGAAGCACTGGATTTTCAGTTCACAGAGTCACAGCATCCATAATTCCATATCCTTCATAGACATAATGTTTTGCATTCTTGGAGATGTATACATAACACGTCTCTACATAGAATGTAGGTGTGACATGGATATCAGTGATTGATAATAACTAAGCTTAATTTTTGGTTAACTTTTTCTGAGATAAATGTGTATGACATTCAACAAGTAGAATATTTTTTATAAAAGAAAAGAAGTGATCTGCAATATAAGAAGGATCATGAGATGAGGAATAAGGAATTTTAAGGTAGGAAGATGTGGTGCCTTTTTAAAATTGAGATTAATGAAGTATTGTGAGCTAAACTCAAATATGGTATTGAGGAAGGAAGAGGATTAGGAAGTGAAGAGCTATGGTAGCAAACAACCAGAGGTCAAGGGGCCTAGTAAGAAGAAAGCATGTTTGACAATTCCATAAAAAAACCATCACTTCTTGGGTTAGCTCAGGGAGTTAATTAAGGTGAGTGGGGGTTAGATATCAAGGTTTAAAAAAAGGAAAACATAGATTACTGATTTAAGCCATTTAATTCAGTTATAAATTAATTTAATAGAAATCTGTGAAGAAATCCAGCCTCTGTGAATACCTGATATAAAGCGTACATCACAATATTCAGTGATTTTATGTGATGTTATCTTCCTTTTTTTTTTTTTTTTTACATTTGGTTCTTATCTCACAATGAACACATTTAATTAAAAGAACACAAAAGCATAAATTTTTAAAATCAAACAACCGAGCTGATGAGTGACCATTGCTGGGTATGATGGCACACAACTGGAATTCTAGCATTAAGGAGGTAAAGGCAGAAGGATCACCCATGAATTTGAAGCCAACCAGGTCTATACACCATGTTCCAGTCCAGCCAAGGGCTAAATGGTAAGACCTTGTCTCAACACAAAACAAAACAGAACTAAAAAAAAAAAAAAAAAAAGGTCAGAGGATCCTCTGGGAAAAGGGTAAAATCTGGTTCATCCCCCTGGAATGAGAAATCAAGAGTGACAGCAGGCCAGGATGTAATTGCTATTTTGTTTTGATGTTATCTTTCTATTGTAAAAGTTTGCACAGAAATTTCAGAACTTATTTTCTATCCTCCTAAATAAAATATTCAGTGATCAAAATAGATTTTGCAGTAGGATATTCTTGAGATTCCATTTTAAGTACATTTTAGAATTGGGAATTATTATTCTGAGAACAATCTGTAAGTTAACACTTTTTCCATCACAATATTTAGAGCACGTTAACCTCACACTGGAACAGAAGAGAAGGTTATTCCATATATAAGTAGACTACTATGCAAGAGTGAACTATAGAAGCTATTTCTCAGGTGAAAAGCCCCACTGCTCTCCTACATTTTACAAATTATTTTTCTAATGCTACTTTATGAAAGATTTACACAAAGAAGTAGACTAATGGAGCTACGTATCAAACAGCAGTGGTTAAACATTTCAAAAAACTAGGGTGAAAAAAAAGAAGAATCCCAAAATAACAATTATGATCATTTGGGGAAAGAGAGTTTCTATGAGAGTATTAGTGACACCTATAGCATCATGGATTGCAATTCACTTCCACTTTATTTTTAATTCCTCTTTGTTCTATATCCTGGGAACAATTTCTGAGGTCACCTGACCTTAACACTTCAGATTATATGGCTTTTTCCTTTTTCTTTTATACCTATACATTTATATTATTACACATAAATACAATAAACTACATTCAACAAGAAGAACCACAAAACAATCAAGAAGTGTATAAATGTTACACTCATAGTGTTTCGGCTATTTGTATTTGACACCTCAAAAAAAAATCTTTCCTATCTTGGTGAGTCTAAAATTATGAATGTAAATCAATATCTATCATATCTCATCATTATCAACTGGAAACACCTATCTAGATCTAAAAACATCTTAACCCCTAAACAACTAAGCTTAATTATGAAGCTAAATTATATCTTATCTTCAACCCCATCAAAAACTTGAGAAGGAATAAAATTGATTACCTGAGTATACAGAAAGTACTACTGTCTAATATCATTATACATGGAAAAAATATCATATTGTTTGATACTAACCAGAAGAAATGATGCTATTTCTTGTGTTGTTTATGTACTTTGTTCTTGCCTCTGTACATTTCCACTGTTTTTATATACAATAAAGTTTATTATAAAAAATTGCAGGTGGAAAATTAGTAAAACTGTTGACAAATATCACATTAAACTCTTTCTTTAAAAATATATTTTAGGAATGGGAGATGGTTCAGCACATAAGGCATTTACCACCATAGTTGATGACCGAAGTTTGATCCAAAAACTACCAAATAGAAGGAAAGAACCAACTTCTACAAGTTTTCTTCAGACCTCTACATAAATGCTTTGGCCAGTGTATGCCACTACATATATACATGTACAATAACTAAATAAATATAATGAAAGTAGATTATTGGATGTACATTTATATCACAATAATGACACATATATCCTGGTTCCAAAACTATTTCAAGTAAAAAAATATTTCAAGTTTAAATTCATATCAAAATGACAGTGACATATAGTCTGTGTATATTGCATTGATTTGCCCAAATTGTTTTTTCATCCAATAGCTCTCATGAAAATTATGAACTGTTACACCAAAAAACAATTTCTGAAGCAGAGAGACCATAATTAGTCAAAATGAAGAAAACATCTGGTTGATACAGTTGATACATGTACAGTGCCACCCCTAATGGTGCTTGTCTAACTGCATGTCTACAGATAGAAAAATACAAGTAAATTCATATTTATCACCTTGCACAAAACTAAAGTCCAAGTGGTATTTACTCATTTTATTGTGGATATTAGCCCAACATAGATGTCCCCTGAGTGTCTCCACTCAGAAGGGGATTGGACAAATGCTGGAACTTGCTGGTGAACTCCAGGTGAAAATGGTATGGAAAAATGGTGGGAAGGAAAGACCCAGAGAATTCAGAAGCTTCACAAGGAAACCATCAATGCTGGTAGATCAGGACACAGGTGAGCCTGCACAAACTGTTGCACCAATTAAGGACAATGCATGCAGTAAACTTAGATTCCCTGTCCAGATACAGTTAAAGGACCATTCATTCTCCGTGGTTGTAGGGAGATCAGGGACTGCCTCTCAATTTGATCACTTCCCCTTGGTGGGAGGCCGGATGGCACTCAGAGGAAGGGGAAGCAGGTTATCAGGATGAGACCTGATAGGTTGTGGTCATATGGTGGCAGAGGAGGTCCCTTCTGTCAGATGTCTAGGGAGGGAAATAAGGTGAAAGAGGGAAGGAAGGTGGGAATGGGAAGATAAAAGTGAGGGGATAACAATTAGGATGTGATCTGAATAAATTATAGTAATAAAACATTTTTTCACAAGAGTCAGAGAAGTCCTCAGACGGGGAAGGCAGGAAGACTGTAAAAGACTGAGGACCAGGAGGTTTGCTATGAAAGGATTTTCAATACATGACAGAGAACCTGCACCCATGAACTATTCACAATAAGGTTGCCTGAACAAGACCAAGACGGTGACAACACCAGATGACACATCAATGTGGAAGAAGGAAAAATTTCAAAACTCTAATCTTAGATGAAGTACAGGTAACTCATGGCTACTGAGAGAAGGATGAGTGTTCTTCAGTGACAAACTCCTTGACATTATTCAGTCCAAAGAATTCAGCCCTGAATACCTATGTACATGAGAAAAATACATTGACTGCTTTGTGGGTATGTATGTGTACAACAATTAAGAAACAAGTCATGAATTTGAGAGGGAATGAGGCAGAACACATGCATGAATATATATAATCTATACAGAGATATATGTATGTATATATGTATAAAAGAAATGATTTATCTTTTCTAATACTTTTGTATCACACTTGTATCATATTTTAAATAAGATTAAATCTATTTTTGCTTCTTTGTTTTTCTGATAAATTAAAATAACAGCTACTTTTTGAGATAATATTTCAAAATATAATACAAAGGGCTCCATTCCTTGTCTATTTCTCTAGAGTCCCCTTCATTTCCCTTATTCTTTTTAAGCTTTTACTTATTCTTCCCTTTTGAGATTTAGTATAATAGAATTCTTTACTTTTTCATAGTGAGGGCAGTTTAATTATCAAGTTTTCTGTAAAAATATTAAATAAGTTGCTTTTAGTTATACTAAAAGTATTTATAAGGGAAATAACTGGAAAATTTTATTCTCGTCATTAAAACGTTTTAACTAATTTGAGCCAACTTTGTAATCTAATGTGCTAAACAGATAGATAAGATATCAAAACTCAACTGATGTTGATATATGTCCAAAAATAACTTTAGAATGTTAATAAATCATAATTTTAAAATATTGTTTTACTTATTTTATGTATATGATTGCTTTACCTTAATGTATATCTGTGTACCATATGCGTGTCTGGTGCCTAGGTAAGTCAGGAGCGAGCATTGGATTCCCGTGATTGGGGTTTTGTATGGTACTGAGCTACTTTGTAGGTGCTGGGCATCCACTCTGGTGGGTCTACTGCAAGCGCAAAACGTCTCCTTAACCCGAGTCACGGTGCTATGTGATGCTGCTCCTGGAGATATATGAAGAAACGTATACTTCCTTTAGGAAGAGAACCAGCAACAGACCAAAGGGAGGGTAATGTCAGTCCAACGTGCTTCACCACAGGAGTCTGGATAAGAGGTTACTTAAGAAAGCAGAAATGACTCAAGGGGAGATGTGCCTTGAAAAGCCCACTGCAGCATGGACGGCACCACAGGAGAGCTGGAAAACGGAAGCACTTGGCTCATTGCAGGCCATGGAACAGAATGCAGTGAGGTTTTTTTGTTTTTTTTATCATATTCAGGTTTTCCCCATGCAGATAGTCAGAGTCTCTTACAGGCAGCTTTGCTGGTTTCTTTCTCTTTCAGGAAGCTCAGCTTGTCTGAAATTATCTCTCCTTAGACCTGACTGCTTGTATTATGCCTGGGGAGGTAAAAACCTATTCTCTCTGGTCAGTTTCAGGAACTTTCTGAAGTCCTTGAGTTGTTTACTTCCTGAAGCTAAAGAATATTCCAGAAGGGTGGAATGTTTTGCTTCTTGTAAGAGTACCCTGTCTTACGAAGCCTCTTTGTGACGGTGGAATGTTTCATCACTCTTAATATCCTATATCTTAGCAAGCTTTTCTAGCAAGACTTAATGTTTTCACTTCCCTTAGAACACCCTGCATCTTAACAAACTTTCATTCAAGATGGAGCTTTTGTCTTGGAGGAAGTTGTTACGAAATATGCAGGAAATACTGAATAGATTAAATGGGTTTATATGCAGAGTTCATGTAGCAGGAAGGGAAGTAACTGGAGGGCAGGCAGTGGGGCAAAGAGTTTGATCAAAACACAATTTATTCCTTTTTAAAGAGTATTTTTAATATTTTATTAATTTATTCCTATTACATCTCAAACACAATTTATTCCTATAGAAAATTCTCAAACTATTAAAATTTTAAAGGCTGTGGATACCCTATGAACATATACAGTGGGAGGTAATCCCCCTCAGGAACAGTCATAGGGGAGGGGAATAAGGGGAAAATGGGAGGGAGGGAAGAATGGGAGGATACAAGGGATGGGATAACCATTGAGATGTAACAAGAATAAATTAATAAAGGAGAAAAAAATTAAAAAGAAAAAAAATAAAGACTGTGGAATTCATAACTGAGTTTCTATTATTTCAATCTACTTGAATTTAGTATAATTGAATGTTTGTAAAGTTTATAATTTCCACTAATTTGTATTTGTTTGCGAGCATGAAACCAGACCAAAACCACTCTTGTTTGTAACTGGCTACTTCACACTACAGATGTTGCCACTTTAATTTTTTTTCTTTTTTGCCACTTTAATTTTAAAATTAAGCGTAGGGCAGAAATGGAGGTAGACACACAACCAATAATTATTTGCATGCCAATGGTTGCAATTACTTGAGGAAAATCATGATTTTAATATATGTGGTAGAAAAATCCCATAAACTGTCACATACAGAAACAAATGGAACTCACCAGTGCTTAAATTGTGCTAGTGAACTGTTCTATAACAGCTTGGTATTTCCAGGAACGTGAGGCAGTAACAAAGTGGGGTAACTCTCCTTTACAAATCCTATTTCTGCCACTGTCATTTATTCTTCTTACAGACATTGATGCTTGTACTTCCTGTTTAGTTGCTTATGCTACCCTTGTCATAAAAAGCTGCTGAACCAGATGCATGACTGTTGGCATAATGTTTTTTGAGCACTGTGTAAAGGTTATACTTATATTTTTCAAGAGCTGAATTTTCTGCCCTTATATCTGACTGCAATTCGGACGCGGCATTGTAATGCTTATTCTAAGAATCTCTTGTCTCAAGTTTGAGTAAATACTGCTCCCTATTTGTACTCTGATTTGTCAATAAAACTGTTCAACCAATAACTGAGATGTAGAGAAGTGGGACTGGATTTTCATTTCCGGAAAGAAGAGGAGTTGAGGGATTCAGCCAGAAGGCCTTAATAGGGGATGAGAATACAGTGGACTCAGGGAAATGCGAGTATCTCATGAATTTTCGCTGAGATATAGCTAGGTCAGTATCGAGGAGTAGAATAGCTATTGTGCATAGACAATATGTTGAAGGAAACTAAAGACTCTGTCTCATTATTTAGGGGCTAGCTGGGATAGTTAAAGAGTTGTTTACTTTAAATTTCAAGCTATACACGGCTTGGACAATGTTTCAGAGTAATCCACACATGGCCAACTGGGACAGGCAAAGTTTCTCTTCCCAACTGAAAACAGTTCGGCATCGAAGGTAACTCAGTTCCCATGAAATTCACACCAACAAAAAACAGTACTATTTTACTAATTTAAATTCATCAAATTTCTATTAATTACAGAATATTGAATACAAATTGAAAATAAGTGCATCAATATTAATTAAATTAAAGGTGTATATTTTTAATAATCTTTCCCATTCTTGTAATTTATTTATTTTTCTTAAACCTAAAACTAATAATGATAATAACAGATTTGATATTTTCAGAATTATGCTCATTGTATTAAAGATGCCATGAAGAAATTTTAAAATATATAATAATTGATTGTAGCTTTATTAGTCATATATGATTTGCAGGTTTTCCACCAGCCAAATTTTACCTTGTTAGAAATTGATTTTTTCTACTTGCTGCAAATATATGTGTATAAAATGAAGATGAACAAGTATATATTTTTGTATATTACATATGTGTGCATATACTACATCATTTACCAGTTCTGACTGCAGGATCCTATTTATATAATTTCCTAGCCAATCATCCATAAAAACTTTTTCTAAGAGTTGTGCTCTAAATCTGCTTAGGTGCTGTGACACTTTGGGAGGAACAAGCCATTGTGTTGCCTAATATTCCCATTATTAAGCTAATGTTTTCTTCTGTGAGTGATAGTTCCTGTTCTGAGAACAAATCATTTGTTCTTATATAATATACTCTAGATTATTCACAAATTTATAATTTATGGTATTGCTTGTGGACTATCTGTTGAAATAGTCACTACTGTCACATGAAACACGTCTCTTGCATTTTTTTGAAATAGTCACTACTGTCAAAGGAAATATGCCTCTAGCATTAGGAGATAGCTGATGACATTTTGTCACAAAGGTGGTCTTAAAAAATCAAATCAAATGTCAAATCCCAGTGGGATGTGTCAAAGAAAATCAACCAAATGCAGCCTCTTGCTTCTACAAATTATATTTCAGTTCTCAGGACTTCAGCATTTGCAAATGTGTCAATCAAAAGCCATTGAAACTGCTTTCCTAATCCATGTAGAAGGAACCTTTTTAAAGATACAATTTTACTTAAGCAACATCAGACAAAAACACATGTGGCAAAGTCTTTGCTGAACTGCCCTCTCTGACCCTTTAGCTCTTGATTTATCTCTTGATGAACTACAATGTCTGCTTAATAAAAGACATCATTAGTAGCCGAATGACAGCAGAAGGTGATCAGTGAGATTGACAGCTGAAGATGGAAGGTGTCTGTGCACAAGACACTGTTATGTGTTAAATTTCTTGTTAGGATCTCCAGCCCAGTACATGACGATTTTTTGGTGATGTCTTTTTAATGACTAAAAATGTATTTGTGAATATGTTTATTATCTCTATGATTGCATGCCATGTGTTTTCAGGGGACTACCCAGACCGGAACAGCTCATTTGATCCTCTGGAGTTGAAATTACAGGCTGTTGTAAGGTTCTGAGAACTGACCTTGGACCCTCTGGATGAGTCTCTTAACCACTGAGCCATTTATCCAGTCCCTAGCAACATAATTTTAAGGAAATAAATGAATATTCTAATTTAAAAAGTCATTAACTTTAAAAAAATTTGTTTATCTCCTGAAGATGATTTTATGTGTATATCTATCCTGTGTCAAGTAAAATAAGACTCTTAAGCTATAGTGAACCAGATTTGGCAAATAAGAATTTGAAAATATAGTAATTATTAGAAATATCATAAAGTGTATTTCTAAAATACATATGGAAAAAGTCATGAATGTTATATAAAAACCTAAAGAGGAGGAAATATTTCTGCATGAGTCAGAGCATTGTATACTATGCATAATATATAGGCGGTTTTTATATTTGTTCACAATCTGCACTTTTACATTCAATAACATAATTTAATTATCAACACAAGTGTAGCTTCAATAGATGTGAGTATATAAAACTCAACTTGAAGCAAATCGTGTTACTTTGAACACTGAATCTTTAAAGAAACATTATATATTTTTCTAATTTTAAATGTTGTCAACATTATTTTTAATAAATAGTTAAAACATTACATATCCTATCATATACATACTTTTTGGGACTATTTCATATATATTTTATTATCCAAAACTTATTTAGATTGATGCCTACTAAACTATGCAATATATGTGTAACAATTTGAATGCTTAGATCTATTTGGGTAGAATGTTTGGTCCCCAATTGCTGGTATTGATTATGAGACCTAGGAGGTATAGCCTTGTTTTGGAAAGTACGTCTCTGGGCCTGGTTTGGGAAGACTTTGAGAGTATATAGTCTTGCCATACTTCCATTTCACTCTCTCTGCCCCTTGTTGTGTAGAATACATGGATTTTCAACTTCCTGATCCTGCAGTTATGCCTGCTACCTGCTGTGAGGCATCTCAGCCATGATGGGCTTCGTAGAATCACAAGCAAGAGCAAGCAGTACCGAGGGTTACCTTAGTCATGGTGCTTTAGCAGAGCAACAGAAAATTAACAAAATATCTTACTCATATAGGAAGTTAATATGTTAGTCATCATATTAAAACCATGATGCTTTTTTCTAATTTAACTGAAATTTGAAAACCAGAAATTAACCGTAAATAACTGCAAATTATTTATCACAATCACTTTCTACTGGTAACAATGTATTCAACCTTCAGTATTGTACAAGTGAAATCACCACTAACATTAAAGAAGGTTGCCAATTTTCCAATATCTACTCTACATTTGGATTATTAGCAAGATTCCATACTGAATAAGCAGAGTGAATTTATTACTGATTTTTATTGTATCAGTACCACATTTAGCCCTTGACACACACTGCTTCACTGTTCATACACTGTTTCACTTCCATAGTTGTGTACCAATTCATTTTTTTGGGAAAAGAGGATCTACCCCTTTCAATAGGTGCTTTAACCTTGTGAGTTCAATCATTAATAATTCTTTACAAAAAAAGAATTTTTAAAATTATAGAGTTGTGGATGCAAAGCAAATCTTCAAGTCTTCTTTGCTGTTTGAGCCTTGTGACATTGCAGAAGTCTATCTGTGAGTTCTTTGGCTCCTATTAGGTTTGCTACTAACCCGGAGAAACATGGCCACCACTGATGTTATTCACTTTATCTAGACGAGCCATTCTCAATTCTATCCTTTTTCACTGTCATGCCAGCCCATGGAATACTTATTCTTATTCTTAGGCAGGAAGGACACGTCATGATATCTTTTTGTTACTGCTAGTGATCTGGCCTCCCCAGGCTCCTGCTTGCTCTGCATTGGGGTGAAATCTGTGTCTCTGCACAGTGTACATTGTCCTTCTTCCTCAGGATTTGAGTATACGATCAACAAAATAAGTAAATTGCTGTTAGTGCCACCTCTCTAGATTTCTATGTTTCATTATTGCCCTCAGAACAACAGCAAGGGCACTTCCTTCATCTGTGGGTTTGAAATAAAGATGCAAAACCACAGAAGAGCAAATAGCCTTGTATCGTAGCCTATTTTCAAGTTATCGCCATGTAAATGGAAAACCACAGATAGCAGTAGGATAAGTAAATATTAGCATTTGTTTTATTATAAGAAAATGTAGAAGGAATGATTACTCAATTATGTACACAGAAACCCATATAATTATTATTTAGTAAATAGTCATTAGATTGTTTTGCAGCTACATATTGGTACTATTTTTATATGTGAGGAATCAACATTATAATTGCATATGAGCCTTCTGTTAATGTGGTCAAACTCCACTCTGAACACTGATGTTACTTTTTGTCTTTCTGTTCCATTTGGAGTGCAGACTTCTTTTTTAGAACAAGTTTATTATTTATATAAATATCTGACTTTCAGATATAGAGCATGATGAAGGAATTTGCTTCATAAAAAAATTAAAACCCAGTGACACAGTGGAGAATTAAAGTCAGCTTTTCCAAAATTCTATCTATTCTCCCAGGAAATATATCTCCTCCCTTCTGAGTAGCTATGTATTAGCTAGGTTTTCCCAGTGGATCCATTACTGAAAAAAAATTGTTGCAGTTCAGTGCCTCAGAAAGAGTAAACATACTTCTAATGCACTTTTAAAGTTTCCCATGTGTGTCTATCAAATATGATAATGTGGAAGAAATGCCATACTCAAACATACCCTGAAAATGGAAACCACAGTGGATGAATTTTCAGTCTCCAGCAAAACGGGATTGTGTTGTGTTTATCTTTGTATTTCCCATATCTGGCAGAGGGGCTGACACAGTGCAGATGCATAGAATTAAGTAATTAATGGCAGTTTTGGTTCCAAAAAAGGATTTGTGGTAGTTTATGAGAAATATATACAAAAGTAATATCTAAACACATCTTTTTTTTAATCTGGACCCAAAGTGCAGGCCAGAGGTGCTCAGAGGCATGCTGTTGTATGTACATTTCTTCTCTTGAGCACTACAGTGTCAGCAACAAAAGAGGAAATGGCATTTTCTATTTTACTGCGTAGGCTTATGTGATACATATATTTCATATTTGCAAAACTATTTGCAGCTTGTTAAAAATCATAGAATTATTATTACATATTATATTCCAGATTTTGCCACTAAAGGTAGCAAAAATGAAAAAGGATGTTCCTGGATGTTACTAGTTATCCCAGCTCATGTCTTATCCTTATAACCAAATATATCTTCCTTTAAAAATACTACTTCAGTTGATAATCACATAAGAATCAACCTTTTCTTTTAAAAAAATTAATTTATTATACTTTATTTAGATTACATCCTGAAGGTTATTCCCTCACTTGTGTCTTCCGGTTGCTACACTCGCTACCTCTGCCTCTCTATTCCGGAGCCCTATATCTACTGTCAACCTTTCCTTTTCTAAACGGACAAAAAAGTTTTGGGTGTAAGTCATTTATAGAGAGTTAATATGTAACATTAAGTCATATTCCATAACTAAACTTTGCTTAAGAAACCTAAACATTTTCAAAAGCACTAGACCTAAGTCTAAGTTTTTAATGTTGGCTTTCTCATAGCTGTGCCAAGTGGATAGCACAGATTTAGGGGAAATCGGAATTAGGCTTGAGGGCTCTTCGACCTTTATCTTTTGGTGAGTTCATATCATCATGCACGTGCAACTTGTAGAGTACCAAGTTGAAATTGATTATTAACAAATGTTTGGGTTTTCTGCTCTAATCTATATTTTTATTTACTAGAAATGCGCATAGATTGCATTTGCATCACAATTCTTCTGTAGTGTGCTATGTATCAATCTACTTTTGAATACTTTATGTAGCTAATAACATTTTTTAGAACTATACTGTGACTGACATTAAATTTGAATTATTTCATAGGTAAGGTAAGGTGAAATACAAATCCCAATAGCTTCAGTAACAGTTTATTAGAGGTTAGCTATGTATGTATATGTATATGTACATATATATTTATATGTATACACACATATATATATGTATATATGTTATATAGAGAAACCCTGTCATAGAAAAGCTAAATAAATAAATAAATAAATAAATAAACCAGGCAGTGGTAGCACATGCTTTTTGAAATCAGAATTCAGGATGCAGAGGCCAGTGTATCTTTGTGTTTTCTAGCCCAGTCTGACCTACAAAGTGAGTTCCAAGACAGCCAGGGCTACATAGAGAAAGCCTGTCTCTAAAACACAAAACAAAACAAAACAAAATAAAAAGTGATAAAATAATATATAAATTAAAATATTCAAAGTAAGTTCAAATACTCTATTAAGAGAAATGTGATCACAGTTAAGAAAATAAGAAAATGCCTTATATTCTAAAAAATTACTAGGTAGATTTTTTTGTGATCTTCCCACAAAACTGACATATGTGGAGTGAAGAAACAAATATGCTAGTTAGGCAAATTGTTAATTACATGTCATATTATAATATATTGTATGTTATATGTAAAATATTCTGCTTTTATAAATAAACATAAAAACTAAAGAAATGAAAATAGGATGTTAACAAATAATTAAAATGACTGAATCACAACTATTCACATGCAAAATTTAAAAACTATCCATATTAAAGTTTGTGCTCAAAACTGGTGTTTTTATTATTTTAAAGATTCATTGACAATGAGACAGGTTAATTCATGGCAATACCCAGCCTATCTCCAAGAACATGATGAGGCTCAAAGAACCTCTTTATAGAGATGGCTTCAAATGGGGCAAACCAGTCACTGGGCAAAATGTCCTGGTTTCTACCACAGACAGATTGTGCCTCAAAATGGGCAAGCTTGTATGCAGGCAGAGTCGATGGCCAAACTCTGCCAAGACAGGGTAAGCAAGTCCTCAATATTTCCTGACTCACAAATATGTGTGTCAGATATATTAGGCCAGAAGGCTGAAGAAGATGCTCCAATGTTATAGAGAGTTTTGGGTGACTGCTGAGGTAGCAAACTGTCTCTGTCGTCTTCTCATTTGGAAAGCTGCTGACCTGAGAGAGAACGTAAAGTGGAGTTGGTGTGGGAGTTCTAGAAAGAGTAGTGGAGTGAAGATAATATGATCAAAATATATTGTGGAATTTCAATTATGAAAATAATGAAAAATTCAAATAATTAATTAGTACACAGTCCATAAAGTACCCATTAGCATACACACTAAGTTCTGGGCCTGGAGAGATGGCTCAGCAGTTAAGAACACTGCCTGCTCTTCAAAGGGTCCTGAGTTCAATTCCTGGAAACCACACGATGGCTCACAATGATTAATAATAGGATCTGATGCCCTCTTATGGCATGCAGGTGCACATGCAAATAGAACATTCATATACATAAAATACACATTAGTTCTTAAATAACAGTCAAGTCAATAAAATATTATCACCAATATTTCCAAGTAACATTTGTTTGGTATTTATATAACAACTCATGAGGTAGCTATTAAGGAAATGTTAAGACAATATAGTATCTGGCAAAGAAATGTTACCAATTAAATAATCTATTTAATTATAGCACATTTGATTTGGAGAAGAAGAAATGTATTGAGCTTTGGTAAACAAATATCTAAAAACATTTGTATAAAAATGTATAAGAGCATTCCATGGGCTCCTGTGTATCCATTAATTTTCAGAAATTACTACTGCATGTGTCAATTAATTGTATTGAAAAATATACACTTAAGGCTCCCAAGCCTTAACACAGAGTATTGATAGAAAAAGTAAATTACGGTTCATCTGGACAATTGTGATATTTTCATGCCACTAAAAATGGACATTCCTCCTAGATTTTGCTTTCAGACATATTGTAATATTCAAACTAATGATAGGGTTTTTGGGACTCTTTTGAGTACGCTGGTGAAGAATACACAGCTGAATCTAAGAGTATGGCTCATGATTGGAAGACAACGGTGGAACAGTGATTGCCCAGATGAAAACTACAGCTGCTTTGTCTGAGAACACTTTCTTGGGACTAATTAGCTGCATTCCAGATTTCATGATAGCTCGAAGTTTGTACAGTAGTGCATCTGCATTTAAAATATAAGGAGTTTCCTAAAAATGCTAAAAATAGAAGATGTCATATGATCTTGCAATTCCGTTTTTGAGTATGCATATTACAGAAATGAAATAGTACATCCAAGAGGCAGCTGCATTCTCTAGTTCCCTGGTAGCATCATCTGTACAGCTATGATGTGAAAATAATCTCTGTATCAATCAGTGAATATGAATGAAAATGTGACATAACATGTAATAAATATAAGTATAACGTAATATAGAATACTATACAGCCTCTGTAAAGAAAGCGTGTCTGTCATTTGTGGCAACATAAATATCTTAGAGAAAATTATGTTGGCTGAGATACGTCAGGAATTGAATGACAAATACTGTGACACTTCCTCATAGAAGGATAGAAGAACGCACAGCACTTGGGGCTGTCTGATGACAGGATGTGTAGTAAAGAAGAGAGAAACTTGTCAAACGATAGAGTGTAATGCATGCACTTGTGCGTGCTCATGACTGCAGCGGCCAGGGAACCACATGCATATCCTGCTCTCACTCTTAATCCGTTGAAACAAAGCCCATCAAGGTACCCAGAGCTTGCCTTATGGTTTGCAAGCCTGAGACATCCCTCTGTCTTTGTCTCTGTCTCTGTGTCTGTTTCCCACTTTGCTGGGCTAATAGGTTGCCATGTTATGGCTATTAATGTGATGCAAGTCAAATGAAGCCATGTCTGCATGGATGCACACAGAGCACTCTACCCTGCTGAGTCATTTCCCCCAGGCCAGAGGTGCATTCTGTCGCAACCTGCAGCAACTTTAGTTATAAACAACACATTTTATA
Organism: Acomys minous; assembly: GCF_964271855.1. Classification (NCBI taxonomy): domain Eukaryota; kingdom Metazoa; phylum Chordata; class Mammalia; order Rodentia; family Muridae; genus Acomys; species Acomys minous. The sequence goes on along the minus strand of NC_140501.1, from coordinate 14,275,326 downwards.
GTTGAAAACTGCTAAGTTGCTGAGCTAGTAATTTAAATATTCTTTCCACAAAAGTATTTGTGATGTGGCATAAATATTTAGTTTATCTCCATTATTCTACAACACACATGTCAAAATGACATTTTGTACTCCTTAGGCATACATGCTTATTATTTGCCAATTAAATTTTTGAAAAATTAAAGTCAAGGCAAATGACTTCAAGATGAGTCATTTGCTGCCCTCACCAGGATACTACAACATATGCAACTAAAATTCATCGAAATAAATTTTAAGTGTTTCTTTAGGAATATTTCAATCCTATTATGCATGTAAATGTTCATTTTTACTGAAGGTTCTAAAATATGTTTAATATTTATTCATTTCATTATACATTCATTGTTGTTTTTAACTTTGAATCTAAAAGACCAGAAATGTCAAATAAAGCCACCTGGAAACAAGCAGAAATTACTGAAAATAAAACATAATAAAAGAAACTGTTTATAATAATTTATGATGTTAAAAATCAAGAGATTATGCTTATTTTGTGCATTCTAATGCACTAACATGTCATGTTATTTAACATGTTAAATTTCAAAATGACATTGGAGATAGATTTATTTCAACATCAGTAGCATAACAAATGTATCTGTTTTCTGCTAACTAATCTTCATTTACATTTGAAAAAATCCCCTTGTTAGATAAAAAAACAGTCTTTTAGTAAATACAGAGGGTACAGTCTTTGGTTTTGTTCACAGTGCCCAGATGCCATGTAGAGCCCATTGCTCAGAGAGTAAAACATAAATAATTAAACATTTTCATTGCTGGTGGGAATGTAAACTAGTACAGCCACTTTGGAAATCTATCTGGTGCTATCTCAGAAAAATAGGAATAGGGCTTCCTCAAGACCCAGCTATGCCACTCCTTGGAATATACCCAGAAGATACTCCAGCACACAACAAGAAAATTTGCTCAACCATGTTCATAAGCAGCCTTATTCATAATAGCCAGAACATGGAAACAGCCTAAGTGTCCATCAGTGGAAGAATGGATAAAAAAACTGTGGTACATATACACTATGGAATACTACTCAGCTATTAAAAACAAGGAATTCCCAAAATTTGTGGATAAATGGATTGAGCTAGAAATGATCATAATGAGTGAGTTAACCCAGAAGCAGAAAGACTCAAATGGTATATACTCACTTATATCTGCATATTAGCCCAAGGGGCATGTCCCATGAAAGCCTCCTTCACTTACCAGGAAACTGAGACAGAGGGGAAGACATTCTATTGGGACTCTAGATGAGAGAAGCATGGCAAAGTAGAAGGATCCAGAGGATCCTAGAAACCTACAAGTAGAACATTATAATACGCAGATTTGGGCCCAGGGGTTCTGCTCAAACTAAGGCACCAGCCAAGGACAATACAGGCGGTAAACCTTAAACCCCTACCCAGATCTAGCCAATGGACAGAACATTCTCCACAGTAGAGTGGAGAGTGGGATATTACTTTCTCACATACTCTGGTGCCTCACCTTTGACCATGTCCCCTGGAGGGGGAGACCTGGTGGCACTCATAGGAAGGACAGCAGGTTACCAAGAAGAGACTTGATACCCTATGAGCATATACAAGCAGAGGTAATCCCCCTCAGGAACAGTCATAGGGGAGGGGAATAAGGGGAAAATGGGAGGGAGGGAAGAATGGGAGGATACAAGGGATGGGATAACCATTGAGATGTAACAAGAATAAATTAATAAAGAAAAAAAAAGAAGAGCAAGGACTTTGTACCTACAAAAAATAAATAAATAAATAAATAAATAAATAAATAAATAAATAATAAAAATTTTCTCCATTACCTGCAAAATATACACACAAGCTATGTAGTCACATTAAATGAATTAAAAAAACCCTCTTAAATCATAATTTCAGATTCTGTAATTGGATAATATATAAAGCAAAATATTTGTGCAGAGTGATTAAAAAGCAAACAAAAACCTCAAAAACAACACTCTCCAAATATAACAAACTACAAATGAACCCTGAATTATTTCAAAACTATTATGATTCTAAGTAGCAGATACATCAGAGTGACTGTTAAGGATAGCAAGGTCTAATTTACAGTTGCATCCAATTCTGTGTCTAGTGTTAGTGTCTATTTGAAACTTTATTTCATTAATCACTGTATTATTTTAGTGCTTTGCAATTTGCATATATTCATATGTGTGTAAGGATAAAGATATACGACCATAAACAATTAAGCAATATGATACTTTAAATACATAAAAGTTTAGGATCCAAGCCTCAGCTGTTGAATGTACTAAGTTCCATGTTTTGGTCTAATTGTAATTTTTCTTTAAAGTTACTAGTAATTACTTTCTTTGTTCATTGTCAGTGCTCATTTAAGTAATACAATTGTTAAATAATAAAAATTTAACATCTAATGGGGAAAGGATTATAAACCATTTTAAGTCAAAAATTTAATAAGTGGTAGCATTTTGATCCCTTTAGATATATCACATAAATTAGCTAGTCATATTCAAGGTATTTATAATCCATCAACTATACAGAATATTCACCTTAATCTATATATTACTATGTATTTGTATCTGTATTTTTTGCTACTCCTTAAAAATAATTTGCCTTCTTTTCCTGGCTTCACTTTGAATTAAGTTTATTTTAACTGATACATAAAGATAAAAATAAAAATTCTGTATACTAACGTTGTGTTCTGTGATGTTTTGTCACATGTACATATTTTGTAGAGATTAAATAAGGTAAATGTGTTTATCTCCTTAAATATTTATTTCTCTTCATTATTATAACATTCAAACTCCTTCTTTCTAGTCTTCTGAAATAGACATCATTGCAATAGAACACCATAGCCCCTTATTTCTATATAACTGTAATTTATGTAATTTGATGTACATGTTCTTTTCTGACCTCCCCAGATTGTGTTTCTTATCTCTGGAACCCCAGTCTATTCTCAACTTCTATGATAACATGTAAATGATTTCAGCCTCAGCTGTCTGGCTCGTTTCACTTCTTAGAGCAGTGATTTCTAGTAGAGCGAGAGGACTTCATGATTTTTTATGGATAAATAGCATTAAATTTGTGCAGTTTCTCACATTTCCATTACCTATTCATTGGTTGATGGATTCTTATGTTTATTTTCATATTTGGCTGTTGTAGATAGTGCTGCATCACATTATGATGGTAAAGATATCTCTTTGACACACTGGTTTAATTTCCTTTCAGTATATACTCAGTAGTTAGGTCGTTGGGTATTATGGCAGTTCTGATTATAACTTTGTGAGGAATCCCCATATGTTATCCATAATAGCTGTGCTGATTTACATTTCTATCTGCAGGGCAATTAAGTTCACTTTTCTCCACACTTCTTAAATTTCTTTCTGTTGTCACACTTATTGGAATGAAGTTATATGGTGATTTGATTTGAGCATTTCTAATTAATTTTTATGCTAAGTATTTTCGCATGCTCTTGTTGCACATTGTATTAGTTATTCTGCTTTGGCTGTGGTAAAACATAATGATCAAGGCAACCTATGGGAAGGAGAGGTAAATTTGTACTTACAGTTCCGGAGAAATGTGCTTTCATCACCATGCCAGCAGGAGAGTCCTGCAGCAAGCATGTATAGGGGCTGGAACATTCAGCTATAAGGCCACACCTTAAGCAGCCAACAAGCACCAGAGCACAGATGAACTCTCAGAGAAACCTCCAGTGAAACACTGCTTCCGATAAGGACGCCCACAAGCCTCACGAACAGCACTACCAATTGGAAAGCATTCAATTGTCCTAGACTATTGGATACTTCCCATTGAAACTATTACTTATTTGTAGATCTTTTAAATACAAATCTCCAATGAATTACATTCACTGCACGTGGACTTCCCAAAATCCCAAAGTCATGCTACTAATGGTATAACTGGGAGATAAGTGTGTTCTAATGTCCTAACTTAGGCTCGTCCAGATGTAGATTTCATAAGTTTCTTATTATTTCAATGTCACACTGATTGAAAGGAGGAACAAAATACAGGAATTATGTGTTGTTGCACCATGTTTACTCCAAATGCTTCATAGTTTTTTCTTTTTTGTTTTAAATTTTTATTAATTTTTTTATTTTTATATACACATTATATTATTACACATATGTAAAATAAACTAAGTACAGCAGAAGAACCACAGAACATTCAAGAATTACATTCATGTTACATTAGTGGTGTTTTGGCTGTTTGTATTTAGCAACATTGAAGAAAACATTTACCTATCTTAGTGAGTCTAAAATTCTGACTATCTATCTATGATATCTCATGTTTATCAACTTAAAACATCTGTCCAGACCTAAAAACATCTTAACCCCTAAACAACTAGGCTTAATTGTTAAACTCAACTATTTCGTCTTCAATTCTGGCAGACTTGAGAAGGAGTAAAATTAATTACCTCAGTAAACAGGAAGTGCGGGTTAGCTGCTTCTTAATTTAATAAAAAGAAGAAAAATATGACACAGACAGTTTGCTGCCCGAACAGTCACCCATAGCTCTCTAAAACGTTGGAGCAACATCTTCAGTCTTCTGGCCTAGTTCATCTGACAGACATATTTGTGAAGCAGGAACTATTGAGGACTTGCTTACCCTGTGTTGGCAGAGTTTGGCCATCGACTCTGCCTGAATCCAAGCTTGCCAAGTTTCGAGCAGAATTCCGTCAGTGGTCAAAATAAGGACATTTTCTTTCTTTAAAATAATTCAATTTATGGCATGAACATACAAAGATATTTTGTTGCAGTGGTTGGGAGAAAACATTTCTGCAGCTAACCCAACAGGGCCAATGAGATACACCACAGCCCAGACTTTCTTTTTTTTTTTTTTTTTTTTTTTTTTTTTTTTTTTTTTGGTTTTTTTGAGACAGGGTTTCTCTGTGTAGCCTTGGCTGTCCTGGACTCGCTTTGTAGACCAGGCTGGCCTCGAACTCACAGCGATCCGCCTGCCTCTGCCTCCCGAGTGCTGGGATTAAAGGCGTGCGCCACCACGCCCGGCTTAGCCCAGACTTTCTTAACATTGCATCCCATATACAACGACTATGTATAATATCCCCAAATACATAATTCTTAGCCCTCTTTGTTTTAACATTTATTTTGTTAAGATAAGGTGAATTTCACTTCATCTTACTTACAAATTGCTATCAAAAATAGGCAGCATGCCTAGGAAGACAGTTCAATGATGAGTGTGCCTGTTACACAAGCTGCGGTTAAGTCCTCAAGTTCCATGTGAAGGTGGATAGAATCTGATGGCAGAAACACAAAATTACATTGACATTCATATGCAATTAAGCTACTGAATTCTGAAACTGGCAGTAACATCCAATTTCTCAAACAAGGTGGAACTCATAGACCTAAACTGAGTATTATCCTTTGATTTTTAAAAAAGTGAACACTAGCATAGAGCGACCTGGCTTTGACACAATGAAACACAGACACATGAAGGTGGGAAGGAAAAGGGTTGGTAATATATTAGTGAAGTTTCTATACAATAGTATGATAAACTGATATATTACCATTGTAGAGACAAGAATTTTAGTAATGAAAAGTATTTGTTCCTGCATCATTTAGCATCTAGATCAACAACCATATTCAGTTCACATAAATGTTCCATTATTTAGTTTTGTACTGTAGCAATATGAAATATGACACAATGCTTGTTTTGCTCAGTTCACCATCCATCTACTGGGTATTTTTGTTTTGGAACAATCTAAATGGATTGCAGTAAATGAGACTAATAAAGTCATCCATTCATGCAAAGAACGTGCAGTACTGTCAAACTCTTCAGTCAATGATATGCTGTTATCATATTTCCTTGCTTTTGTAGACAATATGAGTATTTGTAAAAATGTGCATCACAATTAGAGGTTTTCTAGTGAATGCTGGAGCTATGTAAGTATAATAGCTTGCTATTATTACTGTGTTTTAAGTAGGAGTAATAAAATGGTGCTTACACTAAACCATGTAACAAATTACCATGGTTGTGTTAACAGTTCATTAGAGCTCCAATGGAGAGAAAGTGGTTAATTTAATTTTGTATTTAACGTTGTGATATGGGAATAAGGTAAAAGTGTTCATATAAAAAGAGCTGACTTTTGTTTTCATACAGAGTTCAATGTCTTAAAGCTTAAATTTTTTTTTGTCTAATCAAGATTGAGTTTTATAAAGGAGAAAAGATAGTATTTTTTATGATGGTTCCCCTTATAACTCTAATTATTTTGTCAACTTCTTCTAAAACTATTGCAAGCATACTAAGTGCTGCAATTTGCATCTCAATCCTATTCTTTATGGGATCTACAAATTTATTTTCAATAAAAATGCAAAGAGAAATAGAAAATAATATCACCAATAGATGATGCTTTTCTTTATCCTGTCCAATAAGGTGACAGTTATCACTGGTTTCAATTATCTGCTATAGTAAATAAAACACCAGTCATATTAAAATGACTCATCCAATAATTTTAAAGACTTAGGACATTTTAGTACATGAAACAAATAAATTTGAGCCAGTTACTCATTTAAAAAAGAAACAATCCCATAGCTCATGTCAGAGTTAGTCCCTGCTCAGTATATAACTATGGAGGATGTCCTATCCATTGGCTAGATCAGAGTAGGGGTTCAGTGTTTACTACTTGTATTGTCCTTGGTTAGTGCAATAGTTTGAGCAGACAACCCTAGGCCCTGATCCACCTATTACGATGCTCTTCTTTTAGGTTTCTAAGATCCTCTGGATCCTTCTATTTCCCCATCTCCTATATTTCTCTTACCTAGAGTCCCAGTAGGATGTCCTCACATCTGTCGACCTCTCATTCATGTGGAGCCTTGGTGGCACTCAAAGAAAGAATAGGCAGACTACTGAGATGAGACTTGTTAGCCTGTAACCATAAAGTGGGGGAGGAGATCCCCCTCTGACATGGACCTAAGGGAGGGTAATAGGGTGATAGGGTAAGAGAAATAGAAAGATAGGAGTGATGGGAGAACAATTGAGTTGTAATCTGAATAAATTAATATAAAAGAAAAGAAAAAAACAATACCATTTCTTTTCATAAAATAACTTCAGGGATGGTATTCAAATCTTATGTACACAAATTTTAAATGTAATGTTGACTGAATTATCTTAATTGTTGTCATAATTTGTAGCATACCTAAAGCAACAAATTAGTACTTTGATAAATTGTATGTCTAAGTACAGATAAGAATATATCAGTAGTTAGGAGATAAGATAACACATTGTTCATGGTTCATTGTTCATAAATGATATGAAATAAATAATACGCAGCTTATGTAAGGGGAATATATTACTCAAATTCACATAGTGTTGTTCAAAATGAGTAGTGACAGTAGGCTTTGTAGAATTAACTTTAGGAATTAGTTGTTGGACTTTTTCCAGCTGATGAGTGACATGGTATGACTTAAACTATAAAAGGAACATTGGAAATTTTAGAGAACAGACTACATGAGCAAGTTTACAACCCTTAAAGAAAGTCACATTAGCTTTACAAATGGGAAGATGAAAGAGACAGTTTGCTACCTGAAGAGTCACACAAAACTCTCTATAATGTTGGAGCATCTTCTTCAGCATTCTAGCTCAATATATCTTACAGACATATTTATGAGGCAGGAACTATTGAGGACTTGCTTACCCTGTCTTGGCAGAGTTTGGCCGTCATCAACTCTGTCTGCATCCTAGCTTGTCCTTTTTAAGGCAGAATTCTCTCTGTGATAGAAATGAAAACATTTTGCCCAGTGCCTTGTTTGACATATTTGAAGCCATCCCCATTTGGAAAGCTACTAACCTGCACTCCTGGCATACTCAGGTAATCAGGTTTATTCCTTCTCAAGTCTCTGGTTCAGTTTAAGACCAGGTAGCTTAATTTTACAAGCAAGCTTAGATGTTTAGGAGTTAAGATGTTTTTAGATCTAGATAGATGTTTTAGGTTGATAATGACAAAATGTGATGGAGTTTGACTTACATTTAGAATTTTAAATGCACCAAGATAGGAAAGATGTTTTCTTCAAGGCTGTCAAATACAAATAGCCAAAACACTAAGAATGTAATTAAAAACAAAACATAACAAAAACCAATCAGTCTCATTTTATTGAACCTTGGTTCAAAATGTTTCTTATTTCTAGGTTATATTTTAAATTGAGCCTCCTTGTTAGGCCTAAAGTTTTGGTTTCCCAGAAAGTCTCATTAGAGTTCTCAGAAAAGCAGAAGAAAAAAGATAACCAATCAGCAACTGCCCCGGACATTTGGCCTGAGGCTAAACTAGATATGAGGTGACCATTCCTTCCCCAAGGACTGAACCAATCAGGAACAAACAAGTACCCCTTATCATGAACCCAACCAATTCTAACAAAGGTTGAATGACCACAGCTGGAAATCTCCTAACTGGCTTTAAAAGAGCCTGTGAGTTCCTTTCTGAGTTGCCATTTTGTATGAGTGATCGACCCCTGCAGGCTGGCAGTTTCTGCAGAATAAACACTGTTTGCTTTTGCATTAAAAAAAAAAGAAAAGAAAAGAAAAGAAAAGAGAGTCACATTATGAGGGATGCTGTGAAAATAAGAGTGATGCTAGTAAAGATAATTAATAAATTATTTAGCAGGGCATACTACATATTACCCATTTTAGAAAAAATTGCCTTTAAATTGAAGAGACTATATCTCAGATAGATTTCTGTATCAACCTTCACTGCATCTTTATTCAGAACAGTTCTAAATTTCTTCACCATAAAAGCAATAGCTATGTAAATTTACATTTGATACAAATGTTCACACACAGACTGCCAATTAATTGTTAGATTATGCAATTTGTGTGAGGTGTGTGTGTGTGTATGCCTCATGTCATATGTAGGCTAGAGGTTAATAACAGTTGTCATCCTCAATCAAATTTCACATTGATTTTTGAGACATGATCTCTCCTTGAACCCAGAGCTCACAAAATCAAGGAAAAGAGCTAGTCAGCAAGCCTCAGGCATCTTTTTTCCTCCATCTCACAAAACCTTGCTTTTACAAGACATGATTGCTGAAGATCCTCACTCGGGTTGTTATGCTTATTCATAAATCATTTTACTTACAGGCTATATCTCCACAGATCACAATTGTTACTTGCCTTGTTTTCATATATATATATATATTTAGTGCTATGCCTGGTTATGTGTATATGTATGAACTTGATGAAGATGTAAGTCAGATGTAGTCATTTAATCTTTAACCAAAAAGCTATCTCAGCACCACATAATTGTTAAATTTTGAAAAGTTAATTTTTATTTGTTAAGATTTACCTACCAGGATGGATAAATAAAGTAGAAGGCATATCTTAAAACAGTACCATACCATTTATAATTTCAAACTCTTGGAATGCAACTGCTTTCCCTATATTGAGGTCATGATTTAAAAAAAAAAACAGTTGTTTAAGTACATTAAGATTCAGTAGAAATCCACAGAAACTTTAGTGATGTGGAATAACCATAAAAAATTTGTTTGGAAAAATTTTGCAAGCTAAAACCTAGGGCAAGTGTATAAATCACATAGTGCAATATAACTGTGGGCTGCAGGGTAATGGAAGAAATATAGAATCAAACTGAAAAGGAAAGACCCAGATAAAAGCTGATGCAGACAAATACATGAAAATTGTTAATTCATTTGTTTTTTAAGTATCTGCAAAATTTGTTACAAGCAAATAATATTTGTCTACAAATATAGATAACATTTTTGAACTCCAATAATGGAACATATTATGCTATGATTAAAAATAAAATCCTCCAGGTGTGGTAGTGCACGCCATTAATCCCAGCACTCCGAAGGCAGAGACAGGCAGATTGCTGTGAGTTAGAGGCCAGCGTGGGCTACAAAGTGAGTCCAGGACAGCCAAGGCTGCACAGATAAACCCTGTTTTAAAAAACAAACAAATAAAAATGAAAAGCACACACAGAAAAAAACAAAAAATTGTGTCTGTCATGTAGTTGAAGAACTGGGTGATACAGTTTATACAGGCACAAAAACATAAAGTATCTATCAAGTATCAAATACCCCAGAAAGTTAAATCATGAAAAAGCTGGTAATAGTAATTACTCTGAACCAAGTACCATCTTTTGTCCTTTGTAAGATGATAAAAACATTTATCAAGGGTCACACTATCATTGGAAATTTAAAAATGTATACAGAAAAAAAACCTAAAATGAGATTTTTGTGGGCAACAATAGATGTAATAAATAAAGATTATATATGACTGCATTGTTTTGAGAAATATTCTCTATTCTTTCAAAGATGAACTGCCAGCTAAAAATTGAGTATAATCACCATTCTAAATTTTTTCCCACATTTCAGCGTTACCAGTACTACTGCACAAAGCTCTTGTACCACTGAATGAATTGATTTGATTCTCTCTAAGGTGTTATTCCTCTATTTTTTATTTTTGCTAATGGAAATTTTTCTTTCTCATATCATAGGCTAAAAATATTCAGGTTAATTTGACTTCATGTCTTTATTGCTCACATCTTATCACCTACTAAATTTCCTCACATGACATTATCAAAATTATGTGGCTTTTTTTTCTAGAATTTCATTTTGTTAATATCTTGTTTCAGACTAAAGCATTAGCTAGACATGTTATGATACCTAGATAGCTCATATCCAGACTTTAGATTCTAATCTTATTAATCTGTATTTCATACTATCTTCATTAGACAGGTACAATTACATCATTTTCCTTTGCAGAGTTTCTATGATGCCTCATTATCTACAAAATACTTTCTCAAGTCCTTTACAATAGCTCTCAATTACTGGACTCTAAATTGGTTTTACGTTCTTCTCATTTGAATCCTAATAATCTTCCCATGTTTACCCTTTAATCACAGCATCATTGCCTTTTTCAAAAGTTGTGAAGTTATTCACATTGTGCCTCTGACTCAAATCCAAAGAATTTTTGAAATCCTCCTGTGTGTAGGGGAATTTTAATTCACCTATATGGCTACTCTGGCTGGAATACAGACTCATACTTCTCACACACCTTTAATTCCTCTGGCTGGAATATAAACAAATCCTTAGTACAGACATTTATCCCTAAACAGTGAAGGTAAACATAGGAGGTTGAAGGTAGCACACATGTTTGACAATGATGTCTACTTAAGAAGCAGTCACAGTGACAGAAAGGATTGACAGCATGAGAATGGATATGCTTAACTAGAACTAGAACAGAGAGACGAGAGAGATGACTTAAAAGGGAACAATGCAGAGAAAGAGGAGAGAGAGAGAGAGAGGGAGAAAGAGAGAGGGAGAGAGAGAGAGAGAGAGAGAGAGAGAGAGAGAGAGAGAGAGAGAGAGAGAAAGAGAGAGAGAGAAGAAGAGAGAGAGGGAGAGAGAGAGAGAGAGAGAGAGAGAGAGAGAGAGAGAGAGAGAGAGAGAGAGAGAGAGAGTAAGGGGGGGCAGTTTTACCAGGACATTTTTTTTTATTTTTAAATATTATTATTTTCTTGATGCAGGGTCTTTTTCACATATACATATACATCACACACATAAACTACATACAGAAAGAAGAACCACAAAACAAACAGGAATATTATAAATGTTAAATTATTAGTGTATTAGCTATTTGTATTTGACAACCTTGAAGAAAGCATCTTTCCTATCTTGGTGAGTCTAAAATTCTGAATGTGAATAAATATCTATCACAGATATGAGTCTCTCTCAACTTAAAACATCTCTCTAGACCTAAAAACATCTTAGTACCTAAACTAATAAGCTTAATTGTAAAACTAAACTTTCTGGCCTTCAACCCAATCATAGACTTGGGAAGAAATAAAAATTAATTACCTGAGTAAACAGCAAGCATAGGTATTGCAGGCTGTTTAGGATAAGTAAGTTATACAAGTTAATTCTTAATTGATCAAATCATGGTTATGTCCATTAATAGTCTATTGATAATACAATGATACATATCCTAGGTTTAACAGATATGATTCTATAGACTGATAAGGTAAAATAGATAAGGTCTTCAAAAACTTCAGAGACCAACAGAATATGGCATCTAAAGATGTTTTTACTATTTTAAAGATTCATTGACAATAAGACAGGTTAACTCTTGGCAACACCCAGCTTACCTCAAAATGTTGAGCATAAAAAAAATCCTCCTTATGGAGATAGCTTCAAATGCAGCAATCCAGCCACTGGGCAAAATATCCTAGTTTCTGCCACTGACAGAATTCTGCCTAAAAATGGACAAGTTTTGATGCAGGCAGAGTTGATGGCCAAATTCTTCCGAGATAAGGCAAGCAAGTTTTCTACAGTTTCTACTTCACAAATATGTCTGTCAGATATACTGGGCCAGAAAGCTGAAGATGGTGCTCCAACATTATAAAGTTTTGGGTGACTGTCCTGGCAGCAAACCCTCTGTTGTTTTATTTTTATTTTTTTTTTAACCAGAGAAGTTATACGGAGACACGTTGAAAATGGAACAAGCTAGAACAGGTGAAGATAGAATGAGCCAGAGAGTAAGAATCAGCCAGTAGATTAGAACAGATTTCTAGAGTTAGATTGAGGCCAAGTAAAGCAAAAAGTCAGAAGCAGACAGAAGTCTTATTTATCAGTCAACTTAGAGAGAAGCTTGAGCCAGAAATATGAGTTGAACCAGCTAGCCAGAATTCAGAAAGGACTAAAAAGAGTGATCTTAGAAAGCTGTGAGTCTCACAGGCTGAAAGCATTCTAGGCCTAGATTAGATTGTTGGAGGCTAGAATCTTCCAGGAGAATCCCCTCAGACACATCTTGCTATAGTCTTTCTGTCTTTGTTTTGTTGATAACCTATGAAATTCAGGTGTTGCTATGAATGTGTGCACGGTGTCCTCACAAATACCATACTATGGGAATTCTACCAGCAGGTACATGCATGATTCTTCCTCTGTGCCTGATACTACTGTGAGAAGAAGTCATGCCAAATTCTGCCATGTCAGAAATCCTGTGCTAAGGCTGTATGCTGTGACCTCTACTTGCTGACCTTTGCCTCAGGATGTGTTGTGTTCCAGGCTATCCTTGGACTATTTACCCTTGAAAGAAGTAGAGAAGTCCCAACTTGGAACCACCCAGTGGATCTAGGAAGTTCTTTTATAGGGAACTACTCAGAGAACTAGGATTGTATTCTTGCCTGAGGGCTAGGGTGAGTGAGATTAGAATAGATCCTATTGACCTTGCTCTATATATGTTCCTGCTAGTTGGCAATAATGTGAATCTTGATCAGAAATATCTTGACTTGATTCGCTATTTCTCGCATCTCTGTATCTTACTTTCAATCCCCACTCCCTCGTTCAGGTGAACCCTGATTTGATTTTTCCAGCAGGCCGGGACCCGACATACTACCAACTGTCAAAGATTCTCAATAAGAGATGGAAACAGAGTTAATCAGAATTTGTTGGCTTGATCTTATGCAGCTCTAGTACAGATAACCACAGTTACTGTTAGCTCATGATTGTTATATCTATGTCATATCAATAAGAAGTCATTTCACAACACTAGTGCCAATTCTCTGGCTCTTATATTCTTTGATTTTCTTCTTCAATGATATTCCCTGAAACCTTGTTGGTGATGGGATCTTATCAGTATCTGTGATTTGTGACAATCTCTTCTGTTCAGGATTTTGCCCAACTATACATTCTTACCAGCTTATGCCCATTGTAAAAGAAAATGTATTGACCAAGGTTTATAGCAACTCATGTCTAGAGTTATGAACATAATCTTTTTAAAGGGCAATTTGATAATGTGATCATTTAGCAAAACAACACTTTCAGGTTCTACACTAAGGTCTATAACCCCCCCCATCCATATATGAGGATTATAATACTGGACATGAAGTTTCCTCTTGTCTTACAACCTCAAATATTGTCAGAAAAGGCTTAATAACTCCAAAGCAGTCTTGCTCATAATAACATCAGTGGACACATTTGCCTGGTTGGTCAATATTTCAACTTGCAGTGTATAAGACTTTAGAAAATCATTCATACCTTTTTTCTCCCAGCATTCAGTATAGCACCTGTCAGCACTGAGAACTAGCTGACAGGGAGAAAATTGTCCTGTTGGTTTGAGATTTCTTTCTCTACACCTGCAGACAAACTGTGAATTGTCTTCAGAAATACAGTTTTACCATTTGGATGCATTGGGTAAGCAAGGATAATGGCAATAGTCTTTGTTGTTTGGGAGACCTAAGGAGCATCTCTGAAATCAGGAAGTATTTCAAACATTGCAACCTGCACTTAATAACTCATGTCTTCTAGGAGGGTTATTGTCTACCAATAAATGGTCATTCTATTCAGACATTTTAATTTAGTCATTTTTTTTAAAAAATTAGCTTAGTTAATTGTGAGTGTCTGCTTCAATCTGGGGATTTAAGAAAAGGCATCATCATCATCATCAACATCATCATCACCCACAAAAAAATCACTAGGTAGGGAAAGTTTGAAAGCCAATCAAAGCCAAAGGGTTTTTGCTTGTTTGTTTGCTTGTTTTATTTGCTTTGCTTTTTTAAGACACTGTGTTTATTAGAACGTTTGAAAAATTCACAGGGAAGATGGGCTGTAAATCTCAGTAGCTCTTTGGAAGAGAAGAATAAAGAAGGAAAAACTGCAATGTTCTTTGAGTTAAGCCAACATGCAGTCAGGCAAACGGTGGAGAACTAGCCACACAATTGGGGGGGCAGGGGGTTTCAATGAAGCAATACGGAAGCTTGATGTTATCTTATAGAAACTCTGTTCTTTTCTCTTTTCATATGTAATGTTTAATTCTCTAAGTTGCTTTAGTCAATATAGTGAGACCAGCAGTAAAATTAGAATAAAAGAAAAAAAGAAAGAAACTGGCATAGCTCTATTGGTAGAAATTATTATTCCACCTTCCTGCCATGCAGTATATTTCTTTTATGATTTGGTGATAAAATGAAGACCAGTACTGAAGATCTTATTCTGTTATAGTATTGTTGAAGTTTATTCTATTAAAAAGTTAAAATTATGAGTCTTATGAGAAGGTAGGCAAATTACAAGAAATAAATTGCTAATATTCATTTAAGCATTCTTATTTTGAATAGGAATCACAAATAAACTATTCCTTAGATTATCCACTTTGCCTATTTTATAATCACTACCAAAAATGTTATTTCTAATTCTTCATCTAAATATTTACACTTACAGCTAATACTTCACCTGTTTTTTTTATTCTGTCATAAAAAGCAACAGCAATCATTTCCCTCTTGCTATTTACTGGTAGTCTGAGCTGTTCAAAATTCATTTCAAACATGTAATTGCCTAATATTAATTCCATCTTATCAAAATTTGACCAAATTATTCAGTGTTTCTATCCTCCAATTTAAGCTAATTAGAAGCTTCAAACTCTGACTTAAAATTTATTTTTTTGCTCAAGCAGATATTTTTCAAATTATCATTCCTATAAACTACTTAATTGTTTATGATGTATTGTTTTCTATTTACACTGAATATATTTAATAAAATATAAGCATGCATTCTCAATTTATTTCAGTTTTTCCTCCAACATTTCTCTAATATTGATCTTATTTTCTCTTTCTATCTGTTTTAAAAATCCTACCTAAACCAAGTCTTATTGTTTATGAATGTCTAAACATTGCACTTTGAACTGATAAAACTGAAATACATCTTATATTTTTTCCTAATTGAGTTTATATGGTTTTTACATTTAAATAAAAAGAATGCACGTGTCAGAAAAGTTCACTCATAAAGAACATTGCATTGTGGAAGAGAAGGCAGAAGGGTTGTAAAAGCCAAGTAATTTGGTAGTTTACTGTGAGATTTTTTGACTCCTAGTAACATCATAAGCAACATTCATAAATTCTCACTAACATGACCACCTATTCATGAGCTAACCAAGGGCAACAGCAGTCAACATGCTAACATCACTAAAGGTACAGGGAGGTAGGTGAGGGAACCTTATACAAACAGGAGAAAACTAAGGAATGCTGAAAGCAGGAACAATAATCTTCTCCATGTGTGAGTGAACCACTTGCTTATCCAATACCAAGTGCTCAGTCCTGAAGACATTTATACAATTAAGATTGCAAACACTGAGCAGGTTGCATTTATTAAATATATTTCTAAATACAAAATATACATATGTATGTGTGTATTTATGTATGTATGTATGTATAAGTGAACAAATAATTTAAAAAGAGGCAGTGAATTTTAAAGAGATAGAAAATGTTAATATAGAAATGCTTGAATGAAAAAAAAGGAGAGAGGATTATAATATAATTCTATTATTCTCAAATGAACAAATAATAATAAAAATGAAATAATAAAAATGAAACTCATGCATACCAGTGTGTAACATATATTACACACATTTGCATTTTTCACTATAGTTTTCACATAATAGTAAACTCTTTTTCTAATATTTGTTCTTATCTTTTTCACTTTTCTTTGAAGATGATGGTAAAACAATCACATAATGAACCATGTAGTACAGAATGTAGAAAGTAAGACCATATACTTTAAGTGAGTTGTGCCACATCTATAGAAACTCAAAGTTAAACAAAATATGTCTTGATTTTGCTTGTTTATTGGTTTTTCCTGAGATCAGTAACAAGAGCCCAGGTTGGCCTTGAACTGAAATAGATCTGCCTGCTTCTGAGTGCTGGGATTAAACACCTTACCCTGCAATAAATACCAAAATGTGTCTTGATTTGAAATTAATCTTCTGTATTTATTTTTTAGCATAACATTTTAAAATGTTTTAGTGTCCTTAGGTTTTGCTGAAATGTCTTCAAATATATAATTTTGTTTTATTGATCACAGGTAAATGTCTTTAAGCCAACACTCTGTTTCCAAATCCTATATATTTTTTATCATTTAAGATATAATAGCTATTCTGTAAGAGATTACAACTTTGAAATTAACATGAGTTGAGACTATCCTGAAGTCATATGAATTTCTGCAATATCTTTTTTATATTTCACAGCTGCTCCAAATGCTATCAAAATTCTGTATATCCACCTACAGTTTGTTTAAGAATAGCTAAATTGTAAAAAATAGACTTACACATCTCTTTAATCAATATTATATAAAGAATTTCTATTATCAAATACCTAATACCTAATATTCTTAGTGGACCCATGAATAGATCAATGTGCCCAGAGAAGATCATGAGGCAAAAAGTCAAATTAGTGGAAACATAACTAAAATATAAAACAGAAAAAAAATATAGCTTAGAGAGATAAAAAGTGATTTCAAAGAGTATAAAATATTTGTATATAAAAATACAATGAGAAAAAATAAACAGCATTTTAGAAATAACAATGCCTACAAACTTTTTAATAATATTTATTTATTCATTATGTATACAGTATTCTGTGTGCATGTGTGCCTTCCCTCCAGAAGAGGACCCCAGATCTCACTATAGATGGTTGTGAGCCACCGTGTGATTGCTGGGAATTGAACTCAGGACCTTTGGAAGAAAAGGCAATGCTCTTAATCTCTCAGCCATCTCTCCAGCCCTGATTGAAATCTTTCTAAGGTAAGATAATGGTCAAACAAGAAGCCTCAAGTTCTCCAAACTTCAGCAAACAATAAATATATGAAAAATGTATAAAATAAAATGATTATATGCCTGTTATATTCATATGGAGGGAAACTGAAGGCAAATAGTAAATCTTGAAATAAATTAGAGAAATTGAAAGCATGATTTTCCCCAACACACATTCGATAAAGTCAGAATTGGTTTATTAGAAGGAAATGAGAGAAATTTTATACCTGAAATATTAAATGTGTACTCTAAATAGCAGTACTCACTCAAGAGTAATATTTTTAAAACCTCCTTAGGTATATGCATACATGTTATTATAATGGTGCAATGTACTTCCAAAGTACCTTGGTAGACTTTTTGAAAAATTTTTGTGACCATTTATTTGAAATATTGCACTATGGTGTTATAAATATACTCAATTTTTCTTACCATAATAAGGCTTTCAAAAATATACCATTCTGAAAGGCTCACCAAGTATAATCCACTCCAAAAATGACAATACAAAGGTGAGCAACAGTAAGCTGCAACAGTGAGCCACTGACACAGTCACTGAAGGCTGGTTCATCCTGCTTGCGCTTGCTATACTCAAAGGGTTTAGTTTTGGCTTTTCTAGAGCAGTTCAGAGGCGGTTAGAAGATGAAAAGCTTGCCACCAGAAATAATATCTCAAAAAAAAAAAAAATCAACAATCCATATCTCTACAAAACTCTAAAGGAAGTCCTCCTTTTGTATTGTTCAGACAAGTAATATCACTAAACAATTCTATACCGCCCACTGTAAATCCATAGTAATAAAATAATTTAGATGGTGTAAAATTTATTTAAATAAATGTAAATTTTAGTTTCATTCAAATGAGAACAGTTGGCATGGTATATTATAGCCTTTTGTACATATTCTTAAAATGTATTTATTTGTGCTTGTGAGTATGGGCACACAGGCTGAGGGGGAAGGAAGCACCATGGCATATGTGGCATATGTGTGAAGGTCAGAGGACAACTCGCAGTGGTGGTTTTTCTCCTTCCACCACGTGAGCTACCGGATCCCACTCAGATTATCACACTTGGCAGCAGGGGCCTCTACTCACTGGCTTGTGGGTCTTAGTTTAAAAATCAATTCACAAAGTAAATAGCCTTTTGATTAATCTAGTTAGGATATTGGAACTTTTAGAAATATTAATTATTGTTCTAGTCTCTTGTATGCTGTTGAAAACAGAAATTCAGAAAGGTAAAACTTAATTGTTGGGAGTAAGACATAAAAGATCACGTTCAAAGGCTTTCTATCTGATGGGTCCCTACAAGAGAAACAAAAAGCTTCATATCTTATTTTCAAAGAATCACAACACGTTAATTACAGTCATAAAGGATGAGAAAACTTAGAATTTCACACCTTGTCAAAGGGAAAAGCTAGGGAATAAAAGGTCTATTATTTATTAATTTTTCTTTAAAACATGCTATATTGTAGGTTTAAAAACAATAACATGTTATAAACAGTTATAAAACCATATTTGTTCTTAGATTTTTAAAAGCACACTTTTTTCTTTTCTAAGAAAAAGTAATTGAATTTTATCATGGATTAGAACATATGTCATCCATGCTTGCTTCTAAGAAGTTATAATACTTCAAACCTGTTTTATATTTTGGAATAACAATTAGTAAAGCTTTACACATTGGTATAAATTACACAAAACTTCTTCACCTCGCAGATGATACTGTCAAGATCACATGCTCACATCACTTTCAATTTCTGACTAAGAATGTACATTCCCCATTATAACCTCACATATCAGATATAGATTCCAGGAGCTTTAACTAAAAAAAAAAAAAAAAAAAAAATGTCCTGAGAGACATTAGACTACACTGGACAGTTGAATTAGTGACAAAACAAACAAAACTCACAAAATTAAAACTGTATATTAAGTCACTGAGACTTGGGAATCATGTCATTAGCTAGTATTAACTAAATCTTCAAAACTATTCATCAATATTCTGCTGATATAACAAATAAATTATCCTTCATTCATTGGCCATGTGGTAATGTGTAAGTAATGTAATTACTTGGAGTTTTAGATTCATCATATAAAAATGTTGGTAATGGAGATGGGAATGGTTAAGGGGGGGTAACTGACTAAATTATTATACATATGTATGAAATTGTAAAGAACTATATTTTTAAAAAGTATGATTACTAAGGTTTAGGATAAGTATTATTTATTTATTTTTATTTATTTATTTTTATTAATTTATTCTTGTTACATCTCAATGGTTATCCCATCCCTTGTATCCTCCCATTTCTCCCTCCCTCCCATTTTCCCCTTATTCCCCTCCCCTATGACTGTTCCTGAGGGGGATTACCTCCCCCTGTATATGCTCATAGGGTATCAAGTCTCTTCTTGGTAACCTGCTGTCCTTCCTCTGAGTGCCACGAGGTCTCCCCTTCCAGGGGACACAGTCAAATGTGAGGCACCAGAGTACGTGAGAAAGTCATATCCCACTCTCCACTCAAGTGTGGAGACTGTTCTGACCAAACTATCTTCAACTGTAAATGTTGTTTCTATTTCCTCTGATGTGAGGACGAGATGAGAGTAGTAGCCAAGCTTTATGAATACATGGTTTGGGTTAAGCACAAAGCACTTCTCTCTAAGTATCCCTTAGCCTAGGCCTAGAAGCTTCTAGCCTCCATTCAGCATCCAGCCTCTGTCTGGTAACATAGGCCTGAAATGTCTTCAGCTTCTGAGATTTCCTGCTGAGTAAGCGCATCCTTTCTAGTTTTTTTTTTCTAAACTGTGGCGAACTGGTTCAATTCAGCTGTTATGGCTCAAAACTCTATTTCAAGATGACTGATTCAAACTAACTGCTCTTGCTTTCTGACTGAATTGCTCTACCTGAAAAAAACTGACTCTGAACTCCACAAACTGCACTGCCCTGAATGCAAGCACTCAACAAAATCAACTGCTCTCAACTGAACTTCACCAAACTGAACTTAACTTTCTCTCCCTAAACTGTTTTCAAGTAACTTCTCTTTTCTGTCTGTTCTTTTGAGAGTTGGGCCTTTCCTTTTTCTGACTCATTCTGTCAAATCTTTCTCTGATTTGTCACGTTATCTCTCCCTCAATTAAATGTCACTTTCAAACATGTCTGCTTCCATCTGTAAACCTTACTTTCATTATTTGGGATTAATGGAGTGTAGTAATGGTCTGTATTCTGTCCAGATCGTGCTAGTAATCCAGTGCTGTCTGCATTCCAGGCAGATCACATCAACCTATGAGGTCTTTAGATGTGATTCCTTGCCAAGGCAGCTGGATTAAGATTTCTTTTCTTTCAGTACATTTTGAGAATTATTGGGGAAAAGCTAAAAAATATTTTTGATTTTTATGGTACTAACTCATGAAACAAAAGAATTCTCAATAAAAGTGGAAAAGTGCAAAATATTTAATGTGGCCTATAAGGCTTTAAACTTTAATTCAATATATTTTGAGGACTATAAAGCTTCTCCTCAATTTGAAAAGAAAGAAAGAAAAAAAAAAAAGAAAGAAAGAAAGAAGAAAAAAAAAAAGGAAGGAACAAAGAAACCAGCATAGAAGTGGAGCTCTGATCATGAATTTGGGATATATAGAGGCTGATAGATGAAAAAGTTATCCATGCCAATAAAAGACATGCCCTGAGCTCTGCAGACTTAGATTTCAGGGGTCAGTATATTTGGTGATATCTACTCTGAACTTGTAAGTCTTAATTTTTTTCACAGTTTGTATTTATTGATTTCTTACATAGAGTGAAAGCTAAATTCTAAACAATTTAAGTTTGTCTTATGGCTTCTATATTGGAGTGTTTAAGTAAATCATCCTTAGTTTTAGATTTTATAAGTTCATATCCTAAATCTAGCCCTCTGTCTGTTTTCCAGCCCTTTGCTTGTTACTGCATAACCTACACAGACTTCACATTCTCAAATGATTGAAACTATAAAAGAAAGAATGGAAATAAGAAAGAAAAACATTTTGAAATATGGGAATTCATTTAGAGAGCAGATTTAGCATTTCTATCAGTTAAGTTTTATTGGATGCAGCCTCATTCAATTTATTTCTTCATTTTTGTCTACTTTCTTATGACACCAGAATAAAATAGCTGCCCAGGAAATAATATACTCCATTTGCTAGCTGGCCTTTTGCATAAAAACTTAGCTTACTGCCTTTCTTTGGCAATATATTTCTCTTTCCTCATTTAGATAAAAGATGGACATTGAAAGAAGTTATTTGTTGATAAATAACACCAAATTTGAAATAGTTATCATTGCCTACTTTTTCTTCATTGTCAGGAAAACAACCTCCTTTTTGAAATCAGTCAGACTACAATTTGAATTTGAAACCTTATTTATGGTTTCTTTGTTTTTTGAACAATACTTAGTTTGCATGATTTCTTACCTTTTGTAAATCTAAATGATTCTGTATGTAGGGGTTAAAATACTAAGATTTTTTAAAAAATAGAGCGCTGTCTCTTCACATATTATACAGAAAACAGGTACAAATTAATTTAAGAGTTGTTATAAATATATATTGATACAAATATATCCACATGTAGTCATACACACCCATAGGTAGCTACTTAGTCATTTTCTATATTGTAGTCATAAAAGAGTACATTAATATTTTATATAAAATCTGAACAGTAAGCCAGGTGTGGGGGTGAATACCTATAACCTAAGCATTTAGGAAAGCAAAGACAAACAGATCTCTGCGAGTTTGAGGCCAGCCTGGTCTACAAAGTGAGTCCAGGATAGCCAAGGCTACACAGAGAAACCGTGTCTTGAAAAACAAACAAAAATTCTGAACCATGTAATTCACAGTCATAATGCTATGAAGCATGTGTGATTTTGGTGGTTTCATAATCAAGAATTTAAAGCAATATAACCTAATTCAGTTTCTAAAAGATACATATCCAATATGATTTATATAAATTACAATCTGGTATTAAAATTGTTAAGAAAGAAATAAAATATCATTGATTTTCAACTGCTACAATTTACTTTAAGAAACCAATCTAAGAAGTTAGTCATGGTGGCACCCACATTTAATTCTTGGAACCAAGGATGCAGAATTCTATGAGTCAAAGCATCCTGGTCTACATAGTATGACTAGGACAAACAAACATTAAGGAATCAGGAAGGAAGGAAGGAGGGAGGGAGGGAGTAATTCAGCTCAAGGACTATTCTTGTCCTATTTTCACCTTTGACATACTGTAAAAGAAATTTAATATTGGATATTTCATTTATTTATCAAGAACTGATAAGATTCTTTCTCTCTTAATATCTAAACCATGTCTGTTCAATGAAAATGAGATGCTGGTGCAACCTAGAAGAAAATGAGGAGGAAGTCACCAGATTTTGACCACTGATTGGAGCTCCTTAATTTTTCTGCTCCTGACCCTTGGTGAATATATATGATGAAGGGGAGATACCCAGAGGAGAAATTCTATTGATGCAGCTTTCATGAGGTCATCACCCATATTGCAGTGGGGGGTCTTCTGTTATACTGCTACTTTCCAGTCAACTTTGTTTATATAATTAATTTTTTAAATGTATCAGTTTACAAACTGGATTTAAATCAAATTGATCTGTTACTGTCCCTTTTTTCTGATGTAAGTCTACTTATAGTTTATATCCACACAGGAAGGCATGCACAATTCTTCCTTTTTCAAATACTTCACAATGTTTTTAAAGCCTCCACTGGTACTGTGAAAACAATTAAATTTGTATTGGTCAAGGATATAGAACTGTATTTATATTATTGACAAAAGATTGGAGCTGAGATATATTAAGGGAATACAATACTTTGATTTAGTTAAAGAACAAAATATAAATGATAAGTTGAAGTGTGACATATGATTCTAGGGAGATAACCATGTCATGTTTTATAACCAAAAAAGATGTATTATCAAAGAATTAAAAAATAATTCATGTATGGGATCCAAGATGGTGACACTGAGCCACACATTGTTTGATCAGCAGGACCACCGTGACTATTCAGCAACCTAAGAACCTATCTAGGAAGCACAAAATAGCAGTACTAGTGACCCACAGGTGAGAGGGTACAAATTATTTGGAGAACTGTTTAGTTTGGGCTCTGGCCACTCAGCAAACCCACAAATCCCTGGTCTCAACAGAAATGAGTGTGCAGTCTCCAAAGACTAGCACCGTAGGTCTGGCTGGGAGCCAGCTCCTGAACTCCCTGGGGGCACAGAGCTATCCAGAGACTTCAAAAACACCAGTCTCTGTGGGTTCTAGCACCGAGCAGATAACACAGTCAAGATCACAAGTGGATCTGAACTTAGGTCTCCTAGAAAGCCAGCAAAAGCTCCTGGGTGTCTAAGAAGCCACCGTGTGCTTGAGTAAGTGCCAAACACCTGGCTGTCGTACAGCTCTTGAACACCCAGGGGCACAGAGAGAGCCTGGGCCTGCAAAAACATCAGTGCCTGTGGGTTCTAGCAATTAGCAGATACAACTGTCAGGATCACTAATGGATCTGACCTCAGACCACCCAGCTGATCTACAGAAAGTTCCAAGGTCCAAGATGGCACTGGAGACATACTCCAACCAGAGACATCACAATGAGAAGAGCTTAGCATAAGACTAGAAGCAACAATCCCCAGGACCATTTGATATCACCTGAAACCAGCAGTCCCACCACCACACTAAGCCCTGGAGATACTATCACAACCAATATACAAGAGAAGGATTTCAAATCTGAGGTTTTGAAAATGATAGAGACCTTGAAGGAGGAAAATAAATCCCTTAAACCAGAATAGATACCCACAAAGAAAGAGATGAAAGAATTGAGCAAGTATCGTAATGAAACTACAATCAAACAAGAGAAGGAAATGAATAAGAAGTTTCAAGACTTAAAAATGGAGATAGAAGCTATCAAGAAAACAGAGTCTGTGGTAATCCTAGAAATGGACACTATAGATAAGAGGACAGGATCTACAGACACAAACAGAATTTAAGAGATGGAAGAAAGAATATATATATTTAAAAAAAGAAAATTTCTCTTTGAAAAAAACTACATGATCATCTCCTTTGATGCCAAAAAAAGCATTAGACAAAATCCAACAACCATTCATGTTTAAAGTCTTGAAGAAAGCAAGGACACAAGGCACATACCTAAACATGATAAAGCCAATTTACAGCAAGTCTATAGCCAACATCAAACTAAAACAGAGAGTAACTTAAATCAATTTGACTGAAATTAGGGACAAAAGAAGGCTATTCAGTCTCTCCATATCTTAAATATTGTACTCAAAGTTCTAGCTAGAGTAATAAGACAACTAAAAGAGTTCAAAAGAATACAAATAGGAAAGGAAAAGTGCAATCACTTTAAGCACATGACATGATAGTGTACATATGTGACCCTAAACATACCTACCAAGGAACCTCTCTCTGCAGCTAAATGAAGAATTCTCACCAAAGAAATATTGAGTGCATGGGAAACACTTAAAGAAATGTTCAGCATCACTAGTCATCAGGGAATTGTAACTCAAAACAAGTATGAGATTCCATCTTATACCTATCTGAATGGTAAGATCAAAAGATATTCAATAAATTGCACATGCTGATGAGGACGTAGAGAAAGGGGAACACTCCTCCACAGCTGGTGGGAGTGAAAATTTCTACAAATACTTTGGATATCAATCTAGCACTATCTCAGAAAATGGGGAATAATTTTATCTCAAGA
Source organism: Acomys minous (assembly GCF_964271855.1). Taxonomy (NCBI): domain Eukaryota; kingdom Metazoa; phylum Chordata; class Mammalia; order Rodentia; family Muridae; genus Acomys; species Acomys minous. The sequence goes on along the minus strand of NC_140501.1, from coordinate 14,250,046 downwards.
TGCAGCCTTAGCAATCCTGGTTATAGACCTTAAAGATCATCCACCATACAACAAGGACATTTTCTCACCTATGTTTGTAGCAGCTTTGTTTTTAACAGAATCTGAAAACAACCTAGTTTTCCCTCAACAGAAGAATGGATAAAGAAACAATGGAATGCTATACAGCTTTCAAAAACAAGGAAATTTTGATATTTGCAGGCAAATGGATAGAACTAGTGACAATCATCCTGAGTGATGTAACCCAGATCCAGAAAGACAAGCATGGTAACTCACTCATAAGTGGATAACTGAATACACAATAACCACATTACAATAGAGAGAATGATGTGCTGACCAAAGTCCATGTAAGATGTGGATTTAGACACTGCTCATATGTAGTAGATAGGCAGCACAGTCTTCTTGTGGGTCCCAAAATATAGGGAGTAGGGACTACTTCTGACATGGACTTAGGCCTCCCAACATTGATCACTTCCTCACTGGCAAGGTGTTCTTGCCAGCACACAAAGAAAGAGGACATTGGTAGTACTGATGAGACAGGATAGGCTGAGTTCAGATGTTAGGGAAGCATGGCTCCCCTTTTTGAACACTAAGGAAGGGAGGGAGAGGGGATATAGGAGAAAGGATGGGTTTGGGAGGTGATGACGGAGAGGGCTACACCTGGCATGTAAAGAAGTCAAACTGCAGAACAAGCACGTAATTTATATTGCTAATCCCACTACATGGGAATAGCTCTGAGACTGTCTCAGACATGAATGTCTATGCCTAGACAAGGCTTCTTGCTGGTCACAGAATCCCTGAGACTTATTAGATGCGATTCTTCTTATGGCATGAAAAAAGATTTGCAGATGTCTTTTTCTGCTCTTACAAAGAGCAGAGAACCAGCCTTAACTGTTCTGTTCATCCAGCATACCTCATTCATTTACAATTTTAGGACTGTATAATGCTTCTAAAAAATTACATATTTGCAGAACAAAAGAACTGGACACTGATGTGGGATCACACCTGACAGATTTATTCCTCTCAGTATGCTAGATGCTGACCTCCTGCATCCTTTATGTTTCAACCCCAGGCACTTCAGTTGCTGTTAATCATTAGAATAGGACAGCTTTGAAGAACATTTCTGATGCCAGTTGCTCTGGCATTTGAGAATGTCCCACACAGGACTCCTCTTAAGCCTGGAATTTCTCAACATTTAGAAACTGGACCACAAATGTTATTCCCAGCTTGTTTAATCATTTTCCCCAATTTTATTTGAGCCTCTACAAAGGTATTATTTGCCACAAATCTGCTGGAAGAAACATTAACAGAATGATGCCCCGTTTCCCCTAAGAGGAGTGTGGTGGATTTTTGTTTGCTATTTTGGGCTGCAGCTGCTTATTTTCATTGGGAGTTGCTTATAAGTTTTTATTGGTCTTAATACAGAATGAGAGAAAAAAGGAGGTCTCTCTTTTCCTTTTTCTTTCTTTAGTAGGTATGGAGATAGAGGTTTAAAAAAAAAAGGGTATATAGAAATATATATGAATGATAGAACAACAAGTAGATTATTGAATCTACCACTCAACTTATTGTCTTAATTGTTACTCACAATTAAGGTTATTTCTAATTCATTGATGCAGAATTTTGTATATTGATGCAAAATAAGTTTAATTTTGATACATTGGTATAGAATTCAAATTTAAGATTATTCTTCACACACATTTTATATATATATATATATATATATATATATGTATATTTCTAATATAATGTGAGGTATTATATCCACACAACTAAATTATAATATAAGGTTTACTTCCAATACCTTGGACGTGGTATAGTAGGCTATTTAGGATAATTAACTAATACAAACTAATTGCTAGTTGATCGAATCAATTACTAGTCTGTTTTTATAACAAGAATATATATCCTAGGTTTAACAGATAGATATCATTCTATAGATAGGTGATGAAAAATAGTTAGATAGGGTTTTCAAAAGCCTCAGAGACCTACATAATGTGCCATTTAAAGATATTTTTATTATTTTAATGATTCTTTACAGGTGAACTCCTGGCCATAACCAGCCTATCTCAAAGAAGATGATGAGCATCAGATAACCTCCGTATGGAGATGTGGGAAAATGTTCCTGTTTCTGCCACAGACAGAATTCTGCTTAAAAATGGACAAAATTGGACGCAGGCTGAGTCGATGGCCAAACTTTGCCAACATAGGGTTAGCAAGTCCTCAATAGTTCCTGCTTCTCAAATATGTTTGTCAGATATGTTGGCCCAGAATGCTAAAGATGATGTTGCAACCTTTTAGAGAGATTTTGGTGACTATTGTCATTTTCATTTGGGAAGCCACCAACCTACAAATATGGTTTAGTTAATTAATTTTTATTCCTTATGAAGTATCTGATGCGGTTGAAGACCACATAGCTTAATTTTACAATTAAGCTTAGTTGTTTAGGGCTTAAGATGGTTTTATGCCTAGATATAGGTTGATAGAGATGAGATATGATAGATATTGATTTTCATTAAGAATTTTAGGATTGGGTTGGAGAGATGATTCAGAGTTTAAGAACACTGACTGCTCTTCCAGAGGTCCTGAGTTCAATCCCCAGCAACTACATGGAGGCTTACAAACATCTGTAAGGTGATCTGATGTCCTGGCCTGGCCTGACAGAGCACTGCATACATAATAAATCTTTAAAAAATTAAAAAAAAAATTTTAAACTCACCAAGATAGGAAAGATGTTTTCTTCAAGTTTGCCAAATACAAATAGCCAAAAGAGTATGAATGCAACATTTACATAATTCCTGATTGTTTCATGGTTCTTCTTGCTGTATGTAGTTTATTTTGTTTATGTGTAATAGTATAAGTATATACATATAAAAGATAAATATGATAAAAAATTATGTAATTCCATAAAGATGCCTGGGCAAGATGACCATCATGAAGGTATAGATAAGAAGTGAAGATGAATTGCTTGGAATGGAAAAGTCATGTTTCATTCATTAGAATACTGGCTCATAGTTATTTACAGTCCAATTCTGGTCCAGCTGTAGTTGGTCTTCTTCATCTACTTTTCTCCATTTACAGCAAACAAGACTTTTTTTCAATAAAAAGCTTTCATCATTTTGCATCCTTTCCCTCCTTTCCTTCCCATTTCTTGTGTTGTCTAAGCTGTTTACTTTCACTGGAAATTGCCCTCTCCCCTGACCCATCTGGCAAACTCCTCCTATTCACATTCAAAACTAACTTTAGCTGCTTTACCCTACAGACACTTTATGTGTTTTCATAATACACACTGCATACCTCTACTCACCATATTTTATTTACAATAAGTTGTTCACACCTGTCTCTCATTTTATTGTGGGCTCTCTGAGGGAGGGTGACACATTTTATTCAGCTTTTATTTTCCTTCTTCTACATCAAGCATAGAACCTGGCACATGGTTTACATCAGTAAATACTGATGGTTAACAAAATGAAAATCTATGGTTTTGTTCTCAAATGAAGGTTAAAGAACTCAGCTTAACCATGAAACTGCTTCTATAAATATAACTGCTTTCATTATACATTCTGTTGTTCTCTGACCTTTGTACATTTCTAATGGAGCTTCTGTTTCTTGTTATGCATCATTGCTTCTTCCTTTAGTATTAATATGCCTTGTCATATGCTAGCAATTTCTTTGTTGCAAAGAATGCAATAAATAAAGGCACGAAGACACATACTAACATGCTAGTATTCATTTAAGACTTTAATCCCTATTCTTTTTGGAATTTGCCTGATATTTAAATATGTATCCTCTAAGAAAGTCTTAAGGAGAAACACAATCCCCCTATTCCCAAGTTCCTAATGAAATCACTTTATTTTCTTCACAAACTAGGTAGCATCAGTTATTTGAGTCATTTTTATGTGAATATGCTATTCTCACATTCTTGGTATTTTATAATACCTTCCATATAATGTAAACATCTGGTCAGATTGTTATGTATGCAATTATTAACATTCATTGCACTCTAGAAGACATTATTGCATATCAAAAGTGAGTGCTGAACAAGGAATCTAAATTTAAAAAGCTTTCATTTCATTTATCATGTAGCACAAAAACAGACTTTTCATGAATAAAATATTCTGAGGAAGTAGAATTGTAAAAGAACATACTTTTCTCAATTTGTTTTAATTCAAAATGTTTTCCCCTACTTTTGATTGAAACTGTAATCATGAGGGAGAAAATCATTGTTATTTAAAAGTCAGCAAAAAAAAAACCTTACTGAAGCACATATTTAAATATCATCATTAAAATAAGTTAATATAGCAGAAAGAACCACAAAGTAATCAGGAATTGTATAAATGTTACATTCATAGTGATTTGGCTCTTTGTATTTGGCAAACTTGAAGTAAACATATTTCTAATCTTGGTATATAGTTTAATTTTATTTATTTGAAATAATATAAATGTATATGTTTAAAAAATAAATACACATTAAAAATGAAAATGATTAATATTGCAAAATAGTTGAAAAATAAACAAAATGGTTTATAATTTGTAAGCCTAGATTTTCATTTTCAGACTGAAAATTCTTACACAGAAATCCTATAAAATCACAGAACCACAAACACTAATTTAAACTCAAAGGATCTGTATGGTTAGAAAATAGAAATAAAAAGACAAAACCTTTAAAAATATCATTTAATTTAGTGGTATTGGCCATCTACTGAAAGGTACGGGGCAGCCTTTAAGAATGTTTTGTATACAGTGAGAATTGGAGAAACTAATTTTTTATTCATGAGAATTTATCAGTTGGAGGATAGGTTCTGAGGTAGGAATGGGAGCTTCCGTCTTCTTTCTGTCTCTGTTCTGTGATTGTATGGGGTCTATGCCCTGTGCATACGGTCATAACCTTTGTCAGTTAGTATGTGCATAAGTCCTGCTGTGTTTAGAAGGTTTTATTACCTTGGTGTCCTCCATTCTCTCTGGCTTTTACAGCCCTAACAGGAGGGATTTGACAGAGATCCTTTAGGACTGAGACACTTTTCTCAGTATTTTGTTGTTGTTGTTGTTGTTCCAATCTACTGCAGGAAAACATTTCTCTGAAGGGGGAAAGGCTCTAGCTAGGAGGAAGGAGCCAGATCAACTTCTCCTCCATGTTCAATGAGTTGTGTGTATGTTGTTTTCAAAAATAGGACCTTATCGTGAAACCAGCATGATTTCTAACAAATTTCTCAGCTCTCCAAAGTATCTTACTTTTATTTTCAAATGTGAACATATTCATATGACCTTACTTTAAGGGTCATTGATTTGTAAAATTCACTTCACAACATAGGTTAATGTATGTTAGGCATACAAAGAAAATAAGTAAATGTGACTCAATGCACAGTATGAACATGTGAGCCCACTGGCTAGTATTGCTACTCTTAAATTTTTCTATTAGGTAATAATGTAATAATGTTGTGTTCTACGTTTTTTTGTCTCATTTTAATATGTAGACAATTAAGGCATATACAGAATATTATGCCAAATTTCTAAAAAGATATTAAATTATCATTAACCACAAGTATTTTATGTGATTCCAATGACTTTTAATACATATATACAAAGTAGTAAAATAGATTGTAATTTGATTTATAATACAGATACATGTTAATTTACATTTCAGCACTGCATTTTTAACATAAGAAATTGTCCTTGAGATAGTGTTGTCAAGAGTATTGTCTGAATGAAGAATCTATTTTCAGTAAGAATTTAAAGTAATATATCATATAAAAAGTGTATTCTCACTGAAAATTAAAATTACAAAAAGAAAAATTGTTTTTGCTTTAATACCAAAAAACCCACAAACAAAACAATCTCAAACAGTATTACTCCATTAACAATTCCTTACACATTCAAAATAAATGTACATTTATATGCCTAGCAATATGCATTAGATGACAGGATCGTATGAGGCACTACTGTGGAACTTCTCTCAGGCACTGGCTTCACCACACCCCTCATAAGTATAAAGAGTCTGCAGAGCCTTTCATCCAGATGGGAAGAGAGTCAGCTGAGAAACTACTTAGAGCTGATGGAAAGTGTCTCAGGTACATGTTGACAGTATATTTTCAAGACACTAAAAGAGGCATTTCCCTTTCGAAAACACTGTCAGGGTCTCATAAACACGGGCATTCCTCAGGGAGCCATGATAACCTTAAAAGACCATTGAGCCTGAAGAAAACAGTGGAGATTTTAAGACTCTAATTTACAATACTGTCATTTTGTTCATGAAACAGAATTTTTTCCCCCAGTTTCCTGGAGAAATAGTCTTTGATATAAATTAGGGAACTAATAGAACTGGATAAAAGATGTTATTTCAAATTTATATCCACCTAAATTTTTGATTCTTTTAAAGGATAATATAGAGCCATGTTTATGGGAGAGAGCATTTGCAGAAGTCTTTGTAGTAATGATATCAGATTTAGCTGACAAAGGAGAGATAACTACACTGTAGAGTCTCAGTAAGCTAATGCATAATAAAACATCAGTCAGAGAAAGTTACTTCTTTTCTTATTAGATGTACTTTTAATCTTTTTATTTGCATGTCATATGCCTATATGTAGAACTAGTGGTGGTGGCAATGTGAAGCAATAAAAGATTTTCATATCACACATGAGGAAATTACAGGACGCTTGAAAAAAATTTTTTAGCAAATTCTATTTACATATTGATTGTTCATATGAATACTATCTTTGATGCATATCCAACAAAAATCAAGTTCATTTTGCACCAAAAGTATTATTATTACTAATATTACTATAATAATTATTATTATAATAATAATTTTTATATCATTATGCATTTTGTAGAGTGCACTTTGCAGGATCTATTCAGCAATAAGCTGTGCTGTAAAAAAATTAATAAAACATTGGCAGGACATGTATTTCACGTAACTGATGAAGCATGGGTCATGTACATTTGCTGAGTACTATCTATTAGGAAGTACACTGAACATTAGGAGGCTTTTGTGGTCCTCAGCACGTGGTCCTGGTTCTTCTAGCTTCCTTCCATTATATGTGAAAATTGGTGAAAAAACAGAAGACACAAACAAAAACACCTTCTGAGATACTCTATGGCTTCTGATAGAGCAATGCTTATGAGCTATAAAAAGTAATGCCTTTAAAGTAAACATAAATGCATTTATAAAAGTTATAGCACAGGGCTGGAGAGATGATTCAGAGGTTAAGAGCACTGGCTGTTCCTCCAAAGGTCACGAGTTCAAATCCCAGCAACCACATGGTGGCTCACAACCATTTATAATAAGATCTGGTGTTCTCTTTTGGCATGCACGTGTACATATAAGCAGAACACTGTATACATAATACATACATACATACATATATACATACATACATACATAAATCTCTTTTAAAAGTTATGACACAGCATTGAATGCATTTTAGTTTCTGTTATTATTCTTAGTATGTGTTACAAATATATTAAGTAGAATGTCAGTCATTACACAAAAGCCACTAGCATATTAAATCATGTTTGGACAAAAAATGTATCCATACTTTTGAATACTTTATAAAGGAGGATTCACATATATTCATAATCTGGGTCTTGTTGTTACAAAGGAAAATTGAAATCTACACCTAACTTTCTTTTTTTGTTTGTTTGTTTTTGTTTTTGTTTTTCGAGACAGGGTTTCTCTGTGTAGCCTTGGCCATCCTGGACTCCCTTTGTAGACCAGGCTGGCCTCGAACTCACAGCGATCTGCCTGCCTCTGCCTCCCGAGTGCTGGGATTAAAGGCGTGCGCCACCACGCCCGGCCTAACTTTCAATTCTCTCTATTCATCATAGATTTCTGATTCCATAACAAAGGTGAAACATACGTTGTCACAATCTGTATAATCCGTGTACCTTCAATTTAAGAAGCACCTGTTCATAATTATTTTTTTTTTTGTAATTTTGAGACAATTTATGAAGAACTTTTTAAGTCTAGAAGAAATTGATACTGAAACATTGATCACAGGATCAGTTTGATTCAGACCAAACATGTGTCCTACCTCACAACTGCTATGAAACTTTCAAAAGAGTTGAAGAATAATCAAAATTAAATGTACACTGCATAAGAGTTTTTATAAGAGCAGATATTTACCTTAGCAACACCTTGCACGTGTATCTTTGTTCAACTCAAAATAATGTGAGAAATACTGTATTGAACAAGAAAGTTAGTCTCCAACCAAGTCAGCTAAATGACCAATAATAGAAGTCAATCTCCCTAATTGTCAAATAGACTGCTGAAACCTGTGTGCTGTCCTCACCATCTCACTAGAAAGCCTTCCACTGTAGCAGCTTTTATTTTAATTAATTAATTTATTTATTATTTTTGTTTTTTTGAGACAAGGTTTCTCTGTGTAGCCTTGACTATCCTAGACTCTCTTAGAAGACCAAGTTAGCCTTGAACTCACAGCGATCCATGTACCTCTGCCTCCCAAGTGCTGGGATTAAAGGTGGCCAGCATCACTGTCTGTCTGAGCAGTTTTAAATAGACAGTATGACCTTTTGATTTTTAAACTTTCTTCTTCACTATATAGAAAAATAAAAGCAATCATTGCTTATAAAAATTATTCTCAAGTAGTTAACATGATTCACAGCGTATCTCTTTTTATTTATTTATAAAAAGCAAAACTAGCAAGCTAAGCTGAGCTGTTTCCAGCACATAAATCATTGTGATGGCAACAAGGGGAGAGATGCTATAGACTGTCTTATACAGAAATTTGTTATGTGGCTCAATGGGATATGTGAGGAGTTTAAACAGATCAATTATCTCATTTTTATATTACTTTCAAGTGATAAATTATATTAAAATGTAATATCCAAACCATTTTTATTTGTAAAACATTATTATTCATATAATGTTAATATGTAATCTTGATTACATGAAATATTTGATTTATTATTTGATTAACTGAGGTTTCAGAAGAAATAAAAGACCAATTCTTCTTAAAAAATCATTTCTAAGTATTTGCTTGCTATACCATTCTATAAAAGAGTCCTAGCCACCTATACTCTAAAATCCACGTAGTTTTTCTCCATTTGGAACTATAAGCAGAGGGCTAGAGATTTGGTCTCTCAGTGGCTAAGAAAGCATACAGATCTTTCAGAGGACTTGAGCTCCTCTGAAACTCAAGGGGCTGTGGATAAGGGTCAATGGTTAAAGGAACTGGCTGCTGTTGGGATTGATTCTCACTACTCACATGTGTAACCCCTCTTCTGATTTGATACTTTTTTCTTATTTCCATGGGGAACACACATGTAGGGAAAACATAAAAATTAATCAAATAAAGAAATGAACAGTAAACAATAAACAACTATGGCTATAAAAAGGAAATAAGGAAGATTTTGAGTTAAAATCTTCCTGAAGCTATGTTATAGAGGCATTTTGAAATTATGCACACACACACACACACACACACACACACACACACACACACGCTTTGCTTGCAAAAACAAAATGTATTTGGTCACTTCCTACGTTTCCTTAATTTCATTTCAGAGTTTTAAAGACCTGGCACTCATTCGTTTAAGCATAGACCTCCATATTCCATTCTATAGAAATGATTTGGGAAGTTATCCTACTTAACATCTTCTTATAGAAACATATTTCTAAATAGGATTTCAACATGACCTAAAATATTTGGTGAGAGCAGCATATACCTGTGTTCTTCTTCCTGCTTAGATACACAAACTGAAGGAAAGGCAACATTATTTGATATCATCTATTTTGTGTTTACCTCTCTGAGAAGAGTTCAAATTTACATATATGCTATTTCTCTGTAAATTCTGTGAAGACCCACTAGAAGGAGTATTTTAAAATGAAATCTTCCCATGTAGTTCCATTACAATTTCACGGTAACGGTAACCTTCTCCCCACTTGTCCTTCCCAGGCACTAAGAGTTTAATGAGTCAGCTTGATGAAGGCAGTGCAGGGTTATGCAGCATTTTCCAACTGTAGTTTATGAGCTCATATTCTTGGGTCACGGAATCAATTAAGGGATTATGTGACCTATTGTAACAAAATTAAATCTAAGTGTCTTAGAAAGAGTAGTCCACAAAATAACACAACAGAGAAGCATTTGATTTCAGAAGATCAGTAGTAATGAAAATAAATGCCAGCTCTTAGGGACAGAAAGAGAGAGTGAATATCATCTGAAATTAAGGGAGACTTAGCTGGAGAAACATCTGAATGAGTAAAATGTTATCTTTCTAGGTGTTTTTGATGTGTGTGAGAAATTAGTAAAATCAGAATGTATTTGATGGTTTTTTGCTTTGGTTTGCACACAAACCTCCTATATATTGTGACTTAAAGGCTGGAGTCTATTATTGTTTCTTCAAATACTCAGGTTTTATTTTTATTGTTCCAATAATTGTTACTCTGTTTTAAAAGCCACTTGAGTACCATGAGTGGATATTTATAATACACAACTTTAAATTGCAATGCTGCTGGAAGCTTTTGATTGTTAGGAACAGAGCATTTAAAATAACAGGAATAAACAAAGGTAATAACCACTTTTGTAGTTTGTCACTGCAACCTTCTCACTGCCTTCAATATTTGTTCTAGGACAGTCGTTTCTCTCCTTCCAAGTTTAGCCTCATAGCATGCACTATCCAAACTCTAGCCATTGCCTGTTATTATTAAATAACCTATACCAGTGTCTTTAAAAACATTTAGACTTTATTATTTTATTATTTCATAATACAAATGATTTGCTTCCACATATGCAAGTGCACGATTTACATGTCTCTTGCCTAAAAATGTATGAAGAGGACAGTGGATACCCAGCGACCAGAGAAATGTACAGAAATAATAAACCTACATGTGGGTGCTGGGATCAAAACTGGGGGTCTCTGGAAGAGGAAATATGCTCTTATCTACTAAACTTACCTATAAAATAACAATAAGGTTGGCCATATTTGTTAGCTCTTGACTATCATAATATATCTTCTGATAATTATGTTGGGTGGTAAGGTCTATTTTATGTGGTCTCAGTTGGAATCATGGATTCATTACGTTTACATAGATTCTAACATCCATGGCTTTGCTGTTAACAGGAGCCTTAGGGTCGAATATTTTCTCTGCTTTCTCTACTCTCTCTTTTTGTAAAGGTTCTGATGGTTGCACAGTAAAGAATCACTTCTGTCATATTCTATTAAACAGAATCTAGGGAATAGATCACTTTGCAAACTTATTTAACATACAAGGCACCTTGTGCTAAATACCAGCACCAGAGTAGGAAAATTAAATAAATGAACAAACACAACACAAATCTCTGTTTGACAAAAGAAAACTCATGTCTTGCCTATGTGCATATACAGAAGAAAAATAGTCTCAAATTTCATTAGATAATTGAGAAATCTTATTATCATCTTTAATTTCCTTAGGTTAGAAACAGAAAATATTTGATAAATACATGTTTATGTGTATATAAATATACATGGGTCACTATATATATATTTAAAATTTTCTCCTTAGAACCAATTCAGACAGAAAATAAGTCCAAGTGACCTTGCATCCAACCAGAGATTAATATCTACTATCATTCAAATATGGATTGTAGTGTCACCAGAAAGTTAAAACTCTGCAGAAACATGAATCTCTACTCTTTTTGCGTTTGTTGATTTGGCTTGTGTAGCACAATCCAGTACATTTTATGGGATTCTTAACCAAAAAAGTATCTCATTTTTTCTAGAGAAATGGAAAGAATAATATGTACCTTATAAACTATCACAAGAACAAATAATTTAATAAGTGTGCATCACTTGAAGATTATTCACATGCAACAGAAGAGGAATTCAAGCTAGGAAGTGAGTACAAAATTATTGTAAGTACTGACGGAACAAACAGGATGGTAAGGTAACCCAGAGTTTAATCCAGGATAAAAGATCAGGTATTTTCCCTAAAGACATGGAGTTGAAAACAAACACAAAAAAGCATCTAGGCAGGAACTTGAGGTTAATGGGCCATTCTGGATCAGAGGTGGATAAGGAGAGATACCCTGTCTTTGTTCAATTTTGCTTTTTTGTGTGTGTGTCCTGATAGAATTGTTTCTGCCTGAGCCTAAAATAGAAATGAGTTGGCAAAGTCTCCTAAGAAATGTCACCTTCAGAGTATTTGCTGCACTGAAGCAGACCATGTAAGTAAACAGTCAAGAAAAAAAAAAAAAAAAGAACAAAATATCCAACACATAAGAAGGGTTAACCATCTATGCAAACATCAAAAAAAATTTCACTCGTGTGTTTGTCATTTATTTTAAGCAGTTGCTTTTCCCCCTCAGAACACTGAAACTTTACCTTTTGCAGTTGCTTGGCAGTGAGATCCACAAGATGTAACCCAAGCCTGGTGTTATTGTAACACCAAAATCCTGTGGCGAGACGGAAGGAACTATGACTATTATTCTGTGACGTGGATGTAGTATCAAGCCAATTTCTAATGACCTTTCAATATACCTAGAGATTAGTATATCACTAAACCTTAGCCAGGGAATTTTCTAAGAACAGTAGGTGTAGATTAATTCTCAGACCTACAACTTTCCCAGGCATAGAGAATAAGAGACTAAAATTCTTAGCCCATTTAGAAATATCTCTACCCATAATCACTTTCTTTGACCCAGACATCACTTTGGAAGAACACAAGAGGGTACAAACCAGAATGGTGGGAAAATGGAGAACAATCAGTCTTCTAGGGTACAACAGGGTACCACACACATGGACTCACAACAGTTTTGATGGTATGCACAGCTTGTACAAGCTCAGACCAGTCTAAATCTCAGAACTGAGAGTGGAGGTGGTCTTGAAGTTCCACCATTTAAAGAGGATCAATTGAAAACTGATTGCTAAGGGGTAAAAGACAATCACCTTTCTTTAAAATTGATGTCCATTGCAAGCTGGAAATCCTCAGTTAAAGCTCACATATCCAAGAATATGCAGGTAGCACAAAATGGACTTAATAATTTAAACAGAAATTAAAGGACAAAACTGGGTAAGTTGGGTGAATCTGGAAGGAGTTCTGGTGAGATAAATTCATTAAAAACCCATTTTATGAAATCCCCAAAGATCTAATCACAAAAATTAAACTAAATTAAATGAAAGAATCATGAGTATATACCAACAACTAACTCAGAATTCTTCACAAAACAGTGAATATTGCAGTTTTTAACTTGAAATTTCAAAACTAACATTATTTGGAAAACAGACTAAAATTTTTAATTAAAAATTTGTTATTGAACAAGACTGATCTGTTCTCTAAAAACTTCTTACACTGGTGTTAACTATCCAAACAAGTAACAGCAAACCTTTGGCCAACTGATTGTTCTTGTCACATTAGTTTTTGTTTTTACCTTTAATCATATGTTGAATTATTACCTTGAGTAATGTCTTAATCAAGAGAGAATAGAGAAATATAAGAAAATATTTAAGTGATATCTTTTCTCAAAGTGGATTCTTTGCGAATTCTGTTAATTTCTCTCTGTGCCAGTCTTCAATCACATGCACTTGCTTTGTTCAAACACACAGCAGAGCAGCATATAATATCCTCACACATGAGACAGTGTCTTTTCAAGATTGTTCTGCATGCTAAACATTTTAAACTAGTTTTTACTTAATGTTCTCATTAATTTCCTAATCATATTTTTTAAATTTTCTTGTTGAAAAATTTGATGTTCCTTAAGTTTCAGATACTCATATTAAAGTTTAGATTGGATACATATCATTAAACCTCTGCAATTTTCCACATTGCAGGCATATTGAAATCACATTGAATTTGAATACATGTATTGTGTGTGTTTGATCTTTGTGTATGCACTTTACTCTGGGTACACGCATGCATTTGCCTTCAAATATTAGTTGTCTTTCTCGATTGCGGTCCATCTAATTTTAGAGGGAAGCCTGTCACACAACCAGAAGCTTGTTAGATTGACCGAGCTGTCCATCCGATAAGCACCAGTAAGTTGCCTGTTTGTACTTAACCAGTGCAGGAATTAGCAATGCACATTATTGTCCCTAGCTCTTTAATTTTTACTTATTTAAATCTATTAACTTTACTTCCTCACCTTTGACCATGTCCCCAGGAGGGGTAGACCTGGTGGCACTCAGAGGAAGGATAGCAGGCTACCAAGAAGAGACTTGATACCCTATGAACATATACAGGGGGAGGTAATCCCCCTCAGGAACAGTCATAGGGGAGGGGAGTGGGGGGAAAATGGGAGGGAGGGAAGAGTGGGAGGATACAAGGGATGGGATAATCATTGAGATGTAACAAGAATAAATTAAAAAAAAAAAAGAAAAAAACTTTACTTCCAATTGTAGTGCCCTCCTTTGTCTCCTCCCAGTCGCACTCCCTCCTTCTTCCCACATGTCCCCTCCCCTCGTCCTCAAAGAGAAGTCCTTCTCCTCTACAATCTGACCCCAGCCTATCAAGTCTCATCAGGCAAGGCCATTCCACCAGGGGGAAGTGATCAATGAGTGGACAGCAGAGTCCATGTCAGAGGCAGCCTATGCTCACCATATTAGGGGACCCACATGGAGACTGAGTTGCTTACCAACCACATCTGAGCAGGGGGTCAAGTTTCTCTCCATGCCTGGTCCTTGGCTGGTGCATCAGTCTATACAGGCATCCCTGGGACCACGTTTGTTAAGTTGTTGTTTGCTATTTGAATGAAGTCATCATGCTTGCAGAGTAAGTACATTAGTGATTGATCCATTTTCCCATCTCCTAAAATCACACAGATATTAATAAACATTTAAATAGTCCTCTATCAATTAAAAGAACTGACTGAAAATTAACACTTCAGAACAGAACAGCTGTGTACTGGTGAGTTCTCCCGGATAGTTTAGGAATTTACTCTACTCTATTTCTCTCTCTCTCTCCTCTCTCTCTCTCTCTCTCTCTCTCTCTCTCTCTCTCTCTCTCTCTCTCTCTCTCTGTGTGTGTGTGTGTGTGTATCTACATGTATTTCTTCAGCTTTTATTGGAGGAATGGGGCTTTGATTTTCTGTTCAGTTGTCTATTCTGCCTTATTCAGATTTTGAGAATTTTTATCTTTTTTTTAGATGCCTGTTTTCTGTTGAAATTGAGAAAGAATGTGTATTTGGGTGGATGAGAATGTGAGGAGAATCTTGAAAGAACTGAGAGAAGGGGAACCACAATCAAGATATATTATGTAAAAATTCTACTTTCGATGAAACCTCTCCACATTATTAGATACATGGTACTTTCCCAAAATTCTAAATAATTACATAACCCTACAGTTTCACCATACTAAAAGATTAAAATCTGGAAGCCTTCCACTAAGGTCAGGAAGATGGCAAAGGTGTTAATTTCTTCTTTTTAACAAAATTATTACTATGCTATTAGGGAAAGCGGTCTTAAAACTACTTTGGCTGATAGCATAATTGTGTATTTTAAAATGAAAATATTCTTTAAGATTTTGGGGACATGAGAATAGATATGAATAAAATATATATCATTCACAAAGAACTAGTAATAAATCTATCTATCTATACATCTAGTATCATATACCATATAAGCATGTTTAAAAATTTGTTAAAGATAATATAAATGTTTAACCATAAGCACTTTCTCATAGTACTAGTAAAGAAATAGTAGAATTTGATACTATTAAATGTAATTAATAAAATGCTATGTTAAACATACAACATTTATATTAGAACTACCAAAATGAAATATCTCTGCATTAGTCTAATAAAATAATATAACAAAATGAATAAACTTATAATACTGAATGGTAAAAAAAATAACAAAATTAAGTCAATTCAATTTAACATAATCAAATTTCCAGAAAATTCCCTTTTACAGGCTGACAATATGACCTTCTATTTACATGGTAATGTAAGGCATTCACTTAAGCCAATTCAGAAAATGTCCATGATGAAGGCCAGGGATGACAGCTCCTGTTCCTTATTATCTGTTTCCTTGAGAATGGCCCAGTCTGGGTGCAACACAGGAGGATGTGACTGAATGTACAAGGGGGTATCTAAATATCTCATGGATGGGCTAACTAGACAGATCAGCTCACCCGTGTCCCAATATCTCAGCACAATTCCTGCCAGAAATCTTAGAAAAGTCCCAAGCCCATCAGCTTGAGGGTACCCAGCTTCCCAAGATCAGTTCCAGCCATATGGAAACACATATTTCTTTCTTTCTTTCTTTCTTTCTTTCTTTCTTTCTTTCTTTCTTTACCAGTAATAAAGCACTTTTTTTCCTGAACTCGCTGTGTATGGTTTCTGCATTTCAACTACAAACTCAGGAGACTGCAGAGGCCACTGATTCATTGGACATTTTCTGTGAATCTATCTCCTGAGTCAGAAACTACCTGGGGTGAGAAAAAAAAATGACTCCATGGGACTCAAGATACATGAATTTAACCATATTATTATTAGATAGTGAATTCTTCGAGGTACTGATCAAATCACTGTACCAGCAAGAACTTTAATGTTTAGAATTACTGTTAAGAAAGAGTAATCTCTGTATAACTTGGTGTAAATAATTTATAGAATGGGTACATCATCTCAAGTAGAAAATTTGGTTCTTATTTTTAGAATTGAATTAAGAAGGTAGGGAGCATACTAATACCCTTAACTTGAATGAACTCTTTCTAATTCTCTTTGAAAAGCTGATATATGTGGATGTAATAAAAATAACAATCAAGCAGTCTGGATACCAACTGATTAAATTCACTGATTAAGTGTAGGAACATTCTCAATCATTACTTAAGGAACATGAATCTAGATTAACTATTACATTTTATTAAAGCCTCCAAGTGTAGAACATACAAATATATACATGTATATAAATGCATGTCATATATTTAAATGAATTATAAATTTCTTGCCATCTAGACTACAATCATTTAATGTGTTCTTTTATGATATTTCTGCATATTGTCACAATTTTACGATCTATGTCTAATTTGGCTAACTTCACTTTTAAAATTAAGTCACATTCATAAATTACTAGTGATATATTATTAGCTAACTGGAGAGTTAAATTAGTAATAGGAAAATGTTTTAAACATATGAGTTTTCCAATATTTTATCTGATTTCATAACCACATGAAATACTAATAGTTATTGAATCAAAAATTTGGAAAAAAAGAGCAGCTATAGGTAAGGTTAATAGATTTTCTGTGATTGCTAAAAAATGAAGAGTACAAAACAATGTTAACAGAGTGCGTCTCAATGAAAAAGCATTATTATGATGATGATCAACAAGCTTGGTTACTTAAAAGCAATTATATATCTTTTTTGAAGAAAAGCATGTATTACACTAGAGTAATGCCCATGGAGATGCTAGTTCCATTATAGAAACTGTCCTACCACATCTTCTTAATGAATGGCAAGAGAAAATACATCAAATGGAAATACACTATAAATAGAAACATACAGTCAAACAAAACATTATAAATTCAATGAGGAAGATTTTATTCTCCACATACATAAAATAGAAGATAAATATAACATTATTATAGTAACTGCAGCTGTATGCACCACCGTTCCAGATAAGGATATCTGTAGTTTATGAGTTAATGTTAAAGATGTTAAATCTGTGCATGGCATTTATTCAACTTAGAGATTGTAGGGGAAAGTTCATTCAAAAGTGTCTATACTATCAGTGCATACAGACAAACTCATCAGACATTGAGCAATGAAAATGTTTGTCTTCTCTCTTTTTTCCAACATCATTTCCCTCTAAAAGATTGTAATTAAGAAGATCTTTAGGAGTAACAGTAAATTCAAATTCTGATTATTGCAAAATCAGGAAATAAAATCACTTTGATACAAAGAAGCACCGAAGTGTTTATTTGTAATTCAGAATAATAAGGGATTTATTATTCTTGATAGAATGCAGATGTATTTTCACATCCTTTTTGCTTATGTATTGATATCTCCTACCATGTAGTCAGGTCATTATATTTTTTCTCTTGCTTTATTTTTTAAGAAAGACCTCCATATTTCTGTGTCATTTCTTTTACTCTAAGCATAAATAATTGTTGATTAAAGCAGAAGAAAACACTAATTCTGGCACTAATGTTGCTTCTATATTACTCAATTTGTTCTATTTTCTTGCAATTAAATGTAACCTTCTTTTGGAGGAAAATACCAAAATTCTAATTCTCTCTGTGTATAAGATGGTCAAAAAGTATCAGTCTCTGCTCTCAAGGATTTTCAGTATGCAGTAATGGCACAGTGCACAAGATGTGTTCTTCCTATACAGAAGGATAGTATAATGTTCTTTACTCAGATGTATTTGGCAGGGTTGGCTTTCTATTATCTTCAGTCTTTATAAATAGGACCACGATGAAGCAGCCTGCTGTCTTGTAATGCCCTACATTATATTCAAGGTGTCTATCACAGTGGACTTCTCTCAGTCAGCCCTGGACAATCATGCATAATATCCTGTATCTCTACAAAGGAAAGTGTAACTATGTTGAATTTGTCTCTGAAGAAAAATATTTTCCACTATAAAAAACATCTTTTCTTTATGATTTCTTTTTCCATTCTTTTTGTCTCAGAAAAAATTCTTGCTTCATTTAACAATGTCCTTTCTAAGATCTGAAATAACAATCGCTTAATCTTTTTACTATTGTTCATGCCCAATATGTAGCAAATTGGGAAAAGCTCCAGATCCCAACTTCTTTAATTCTATATGCATATAACTTCCCAGAAACACTTGCCAGGATTTCATATTTTCAGTGGTATAAGAAAGTTACAGTGAATGAAATGACAAGGCAAGGAAAGATAATACAATAAAAATATGTTACAGACTTTTGTATATAAATTGTATAGAATTATCAAAAATACAATTTAAACCATATTTTAAAGCTTTAATTGAGTGGAAATAAAAAATGGCATCTAAAGGCAAAATTATTTTCTTAACTGTGAGTTACAATTTGATGATATATCTGCATGTACGCGAACACATATGCATTGAAACACATATTTGCATACAATAGTGGGTTATTACTGACTGAGAAACTGTTATATTTTATAATTTTATGCCATTAAAATGATAACAATATAATAGCTAAATATATTTAATACATATCAATTAAGCAAGAATCTAATAAACAACAATTTTCTCACATTTCATTGGGTATCTAAAACTATAAACAAAAATGTATTTATATATTTTCTCTATTAGGTAAGTTGAATGATAAATTTATAATATAATTAAGATACTCACTAGAGAGAGAATTCAGTTTTGATAGAAAATATACAAACAATATGTTTCTCCAAGTTAAGACCTTTGGCCAAGTTTGTTACTACCTTAGTTAACTGTCCTTTGGTGTTACTCCAAAACTGAACAATTTGTTCAACAGAAATTCATCTGGCCCGATACATGTGAATTGTCACGAAGTCATCTTTTCAGTTGTAACTAGAGGCAATAAAACAATCATCAGTTAAAAAAACAGACACATTAATAAAATTGATACAATATTCTAAAGGGAGGTATGTTATGGAAAATTTAATAAATGTTACATTGATTGAAAATTTGCTAAGTTCTAAGTAAAGCACAAGCACAAAAATTATTAAAGGTGATATATGAATCTCATGAGTAAAATTGTAATGCATATTAACAGGATTATTTTTAATTATAACGAAAGTTTTGTTATTATTTGATTCTTTTGTGTTAACTCTATGACATGAAAAAACAGTTAAGTAGAACGTTATGATAGGCAGATTTGGGCCCAGGGGTCCCGCTCAAACTAAGGCACCAGCCAAGGACAATACAGGCGGTAAACTTTAGACCCCTACCCAGATCTTGCCAATGGTCAGAACATTCTCCACAGTTGAGTAGAGTGGGAGAGTTGGATAGGGGACATTTCATAATTAAACTATTTGAATAATTAAAATGCTTCATTGTCTTGTGATGGTAATAGTTGTAATTCATTGTTCACATGCTAAGGCAACAAGTTCATAGAAACTAGTGAATTCAGTTGCTATTTGAGAAGTCTGACATTACCAAAAGTAATGAAGAAGTCTCTTAACCTGCATAACTTCCAGTGTCAAACAGGCATTATGTCACCTACTATGACACTCACACAGATAAATTTTCAACTCTTGAAATGACAGAAAACTACTGTATAAAAGACTTAATAGTCTTGAATAACAATTTCTAATGATATTGTTAATTCCTTCTGATTCTTAGTACAATTTTGTCCCAATTTACATATTAAATCATTAATTTTTTCACATCATTATCCATATCAGTATTTGATAATTTTTAGTCCTTCTATTTACCATTAAGCTGTGCATCAAGAATACTGTTTCAAGATATTTGATCACACTGTGAACCCTGAGATTGTGTACTGGAAAAACCTGTTTCTTGTCCTGGTGTGGTTCAGCCCTGCACACATCTGTAATCCAAGAGTTTTCTGCAAATAGGATTAAATAGTCAACCATAGGTCAAAAGGTAGAGCAAGAAACAAGTTTACAAGGTGTGAACATAAGAAAAATCCATAGAGAGTGAGAGGAAGTCCAGGCACAAATAAAGAGATTAATGCACTGGAAGGAGAAAGGAGGGACCTTCAGTTTGAAGTGTCTTTTAAGACAGAGTGGAGAAGAGGAGGCTTTTTCCTTCTCAGAGGTCTTCTAAGTAGGAAGGTCAGCTGGGTGTTTTCTCTGCTTCTCTGGGACAGTAGGCTTTCACACTTGCATCTGACTCCTGAGATTTTAGTGAAACTGAACATTTGAAATTTTGTTTAAAAACAACCAAATGTTCTATTATAAATCATCTGTTTCTCTAGTAACTTTAGTAATTTCTTTAAAAATCAAATAATTGACATCATTGTCTTTTCAGTTGACTTTAAAAAAAAAAGTCTCCTATTATGGTTGTTCCCATTCTAGTGACTAAGAACCTAAAGCATCACAACTCAAAATAGTTAGCAGACATAGCCTGAGAACACCAGGATATATGTAGCATTAGGGAAGAAAAAATATACATACAAATAGCTTTGCTCTAATTCATCTTCAGTTGTTTGGTATATGACTTTGCTATTTATTTCCAGAAAACTTGGAACTTACATGTTGCAATCTTGTGAAAAAATTTAATGTGTGGAAAGAAGAGACTTCTAATTTTTTTAAAATATAAACTTATCTATTAATGTATTAATTAAAATTAGTAGCAAATACCTCTTGCATTTTAACATGTAAGCATTCTGCATTTTGAAATGTATCTGCACATAGATATAATACCATTTATTTTTAAAAATACCTTTCTAAACCCATTTTGGAGAAAAGTATCACAACCAGAAATAGCACATCGAGCTGCCAAAATCATTGTGTGAATTCATCAGCAGGACAGTCTGTGGCACCACTAATGTACCCGTAGGAAGTGAGCTGGCGTTTGCAGATACCCAGACTAAGAATCAAAAAACGTCAGAGTGGCCATGCTTCACTGTTCATTTTCTCCCAGGAAAGCCATAGTAGATTATATTTTCCTTCTGTAAATCCAGATTGTCACAGTTGCTTCCATTTAAAGCATAAACAAAAATATATGTAGAGAAAAATATTCATCCTTATATTTTATGTGTTTTAAAATGTGAAATGAGCTTGAAGTAAAAAATAACATTGTACTTAGATTTTTTTAAGTCTATTCCATGACACAGGCCTCCTTTCTCTAAGTCAGTAAAAAGTTTTTACACTTTTTTTCCTCTAAATTATTAGATTTGCTGCCCTTGAAACTGTCACAATACTTTTCAATTAAAGCAAAGTGTTAATATGATCGGTTGTAAATGAGGAATCATGGGAGTAACGAATGCTAAATTATGAATTTGTGTATTGAAGAATGATTCCTGGAGTAAAGCTAGAAGCGTATAAATGTCAGATTGTACACATGATGATTGACAAACTGAGTGATACTGAAACCCTTCTATAAATCACCACGCACAGTTAAAATGATGGTACTTAAAGTTTAATGGGAAACCATTCACTTATGAACACACATATATTGAGTATAATAATTTGGAAAATGTACTGTTGATTAGAAATTTAATTCTAGAAAAGTTTTAAAGAAATCATTTTAATTGAAATGTTTGAAAGTATTCTATTTAGTTAGCGGATTTTTCTGTTTATAGTGGTTTTCAGCAAAGTAAAAATACTTTCCAAAATATCAAATATATAGTAATTTTTTGTAACTCTCCCTTATATCATTTTACTACTAATGCAAGTGAAAAAGAGAATGACTGCCAACTGGTAAACTGTATGTATATGTACTTACTTGGGATCACCTTTTAATATTTCCATAGTAATACGGGGAATTGTCATTTGAAAAAGGCTGTGAGTAAACATGAACTTGGGTCCTCCATTTGGCTATAGCTGGGAAAGGAGAGGACTCAGCACTGGAAGTGTACTAGCTTGTCTTTTCTAAGATTCAGAAGCTGGCAGCTTTCATGAAACGGTAAGTTCATAACAAGCAGTGGGTAAATAGATTGAGATGGGAGTTATTTCTTAATATATACCTTTTCAATGATTTTGCAGACAGGTCTTACATAAGTTAGGTCACATGAAAAAAGGAAAATCTTGTTCTTTTTTTTAAAAAGCAGGCTCAATAATTTTCAGACAATATTTTTTCCTTCTTCTTTTGTGAAACTGGCTTTCACTAAGTAACCAAGGTTATTCTTTAGTTCCTATATTCCTGGCCCTGCCTTCTAAGTGTAGGTATTGCAGAGGCATCTGACCTGGCATCACATCCAGTCCCTAAGTCCATGCCCTCTGTTTCAGCTTCACCTCTGTAAGGGAGATCGTGGGCGCTCAGTGTGATGTTCTCTCAGCTCTCACCTTACAAGACACTGAACTAAATGTTTCTAATTGTGACTTGCTGTCGACTGGAGTTTCTGTTTGTCACATCAGTTTTGAATGCTGAAAACAAATGCAGTGATTTTGATAATGAACCCAAATAAGTTTATGAACAATTACCCTGTGTAATACACAGATACAAACAACAGCAATTTTACCTTGATATTGGGAACTTATTAACCAACATTGTTTCTCATTCTAAAACAATTCTCAAGAAACTAATATCAACCTTTTCAGGACCCAATTTCTTTATGCATTAGAGCACTTTTACAGTGAAGTCTTAATTCTTTTAGCTTTCTTTGTACTTGCAGTTGGCTTGCTAGCTAGCACTTGCTCCTAGCCTGGGGCTTTGTAGAAAAGCTGCAGTGCTTGCATGTTTTTTTAACAGCAGAAAGAGAAAGCACTGACAGTAATTTCTGTAGTCTCAACACAAAATTATGCTACTTTATTTATTCAATGTCCTATGGCCATATAATCTGCAATTTTCATTCATCCTCCATAATGACTAGCTGTATACTTTATACAGTTTCCCCCCATTCTCTAAATAGCTATAAAGATAAATATTGAGATGAAGAATGGAAGGTCTTCAGAGAGCCAGACAGAAGAAAAGTAATTTCTTTGCCATATTTGTGATGAAGAAGTAAGGGAAGGACAAGTGTGTATTGTTGTGAGAAGAAGGTACCTAGGTGTGTATGTAGTATCACATTCCGTCAGTCCTTATACCCTAGACTCATAAAGACAATGCTGCTGATTTGCTTAAGTCACAGCTCTTGAATTACTTAACAACCAATAAGAAGGAGCAAAGAGCATTAAATGTTAGTCACATTATTGCATTAAGTGACAAAAATGGAGAATTTCATCAAATATACCCTCATTCTCCTTATGAATTAAGTCTTGTAATTTTCAAATGTTTTAAAGAACAATATTATCTCTGATTTAACTAAGATATGGAATTCAAATTGAAATATTCAAATATAAGATTTTCTGTCTTTCTTTTTACTAAAAATATATCTTTTGGTCAGGTAATATATCCTTTTCTTCTCATTGTTTATACCTCCCAGTTCTTTCCCACCTCTCTTATCTTTTATCTCCACTCCTTTTCTATCTCTAATTATAAATCAGACATTTATGGATAATAGTAAAATAAAACCAACATAATAAAATATAATAATATCAAACAAACATTAATATATTGGGAATGACAAAACAGAAACAGAAGAAAAAGAACTCAAAAGCAGGTATGAGAAACAGAGACCCACTCATTGGTACAGTCTGGAACACTAAATAGGAAGCCATAATACCTATGCAAAGACCTATTAAAAAGATATATAAATGTAAATATATATATATAATTACAATTAAAACTTAATAAGATAATTTTAAAGAGGGGACCATAATATGACATTAAGGCAAGAAATCTCCAAAGATGCCATTGAATTCATTTTGTTTTGGCCACTTACTGCTGGGGATGCAGCCTATCCTGAAGAGTGGTTTGATTTTCCAGGGAGACTCTCTCATCAGAAACTAAACTTTCCACATACCTAAACATGGTAAAGGCAATATACAGCAAGACTATTGCCAACATTAAATGGAGAGAAACTTAAAGCAACTCCGCTGAAATTAGGGACAAGACAAGGCATATCTCTTCAATTTAATACTTGAAATCCTAGCAAGAGCAATAAGACAAATAAAAGAGGTCAAAGGCATACAAATAGGAAAGGAAGAAGTCAAAGTATCCCCATTTGCATATAATATGACAGTATACCTAAGTGATTGTAAAAATTCTACCAGAGAACTCTGAAGGCTACTAAACTCCATCAGCAAAGTGGCTGGATACAAAATTAACTTAAACAACAAAACAACAACAACACAAAAACCCAGTAGCCTTAATGTATCCAAACAAACAGTCTGAGAAAGGAATAAGGGAAACTACACCAGTTACAATAGTTATAAATAATATAAAGTATCTTGGTGTAACTGTAACCAACAAGTGATAGATCTGTATAAGAATGATTTCAAGTCTCTGAAGGAAGAATCTGAAGACATCAGAAGATGGGAAGATACTCATGGAGTGGTGGTATTAACAAAATGGCTATCTTAACAAAAGTTATCTATAGAGCCATTGAAATTCCCACCAAAATACCAACACAATTCTTTCTAAAATAAAGGACTTCTGGAAATATTACCTTCAATGATTTCAAGCTGTACTACAGAGCAATAGTAAGAAAAACTGCATGGTACTGGCATAGAAACAGACTGTTCATCATTGAAATCAAATTGAAGATCAAGAATTCAATACACATACTTACAGACACTTGATTTTTGATAAAAAATTAAAGCCACAACTATACAATGCAAAAAAAGAAAGCATCTTCAACAAATGGTACTTGTCTGACTGGGTGTATACAGGTAGAAAAGTGCAAATAGATCCATATCAATAACCCTGTACAAAACTCACACCCAAGTGGATCAAAGACCTCAACATAAAACCAGACACACAAAATCTGTTAGAATAAAAAATAGTGAAGGAAGAATCTTGAAATCTGATATGTGCCACCATACAAGCACATTTGCTCAGCTATGTTCAAAGAAGCTTTGTTCATAATAGTCAGAATCTGGAAACAACCTACATGTCCATCAATCAAAGATGGATAAAAATAGCTATGGTACATTTTCACTATGGAATACTACTCAGCTATGAAACACAAGAAAGCCATGCTGTTTGCAGCCAAAAGCATGCAACTGGAAAAGATCATCCTGAGCGAGCTAACACAACCAGAAAGACACACATGATATGTACTCATTGATAAGTGTATTTTAGCTCTTCTGTACAGGATAATCATACTGTAATTCACAGACCAAAAGAAGATATATAACAAGGAGGACTCAAGGGAGGATGCCTAAATCTCACTCAGAAGTAGAAATAGAGTAGACAGCACTAAGGGCTAAGGAAAAGGAATAGGGTAAGAGAGGGAATGCTGAGAAAATAAGAGATGATATCAGACCAGGGAGAGCAGGATGAGGAGGAGATAGGGCTTGCACAGAGAAAAATAAGCTTGTGTTGGGCCTTCCCTGTGATGAGCTGGAGACCTAAGACAGTGTAGGCTCTAGGGAGGATATGATGGTGACTCTAGCTGGGCCTTCTAGTAGCATAGATTATGAAGACTCAAGAGGCCACCCTCTAAGTAGACAGAACCCCTAATGGAAGGAATGTGATATCAACCCATGCACAAAACCTTTGACCCAAAACTTATTCTGCCAATAAGATGTGCAGTGGCAAAAATAAAGCAGAGATTGTGAAATTGCCCAACCAAAGCCTGGTCCACAGCCAAACCCTGACTTATTAAAGATACTCTGCTATGCTTGCTGATAGGAGCCTAGCAAAGCTGTCCTCTGAGTGCACCCACCCAGCAGCTAACGGAAAGAGTTGCAAAGACCTATAGTCAAACACTGGGTTTGGGAGTCTTGTGGAAGAGTTGTGGGAAGGATAGAAAGACTCGAAGGAGACGGGGCGCCCTACGAGAAGACCAACAGAACCAATTAAGCAGGGCCGATGGAGGCCAGTGGAGACTGAAGCTCCAGCCAAGGACGATGCATGGACTGGACCTAGGCCCCCTACACAGATGTAACTGATGGGCAGCTCAGTACTCACATCGATCCCTCAGTAAGGGCAATGGAACCTGGCACTGCTTTTCCATCACTTTCCTCTGGGTACCCTGCCAGGCCACAGATGAAGAGCATATGCTCAGTCCTGGTGTGATTTGATATACCAGGGTGTGTGGGGGGGGCTCCTCTTCTCTAAGGAATTGGGGAAGGAGTATGGGGAAACAGGGATGGAGGTTGGGCGCTAGAGGAGAGGTGTTACGGGCTATGACTGGGATGTAATGTTAATGATCAATCAAATTTAAAAAGAAAGCAACTATAAAATCACTTGGAAGTGGCTATATATTGGAGCTTGCTTCTGTTTTAGGCATGGGGATTGTGTTCACTTCTGTTTTAAATCTAATGGCCCCATCCTGTGCAGACTTTTACAGGCCGTGTGCATTCTAACTCAGTCTCTGGTTTTTGTTTTGTTTTGTTTCATTTTTGTTTCTTTAATTTTTAAAAATAATTTATTCAGATTACATCCCAATTGTTATTCCCTTATTGTACATTCCCTAGGTTTCCCTATTCCCCTTCCCTAGACCACTGACAGAAAGGGACATCCTCTTCCACCATATCAGCCTACCAGGTCTCATCCTCTTTCTCTTAAACTCCTTTTCCCTCTTCTGCATTAGGACTCCCTGAGCTCTGAGATGAGGGATTTGAGGGAAACATTCCATGCATTTCCTGTAGTGATGAGTGTTCCACGTTTTCTCACTAGCCATATAATGTCGGTCTGTCTGTGGTTCTCAGTATTTACTTCCATCTGCTGCAGGAAGAAGCTTCTCTGATGATGATTCAGCAAAGCAGTGGCCTATGAAATTAGAGGAATATCATTAAGAGTCATTTTATAATGAACTGAATTCTCTTTTCTTAGGACAATAGTATTTAGTTTTACTCTAGAACCTTGAACTAACTATTCTCAGGTTCCTGGTCATCCAAGCTCTGTCAGGTATGGCTTCCTTTATATGGAAGGGTCATTAAGAAAATCTGATATTGTTAGGTTACTTCCACAAGCTTTGTGTCACCATTTTACTAACATATTTTTCCAGGCAGGACATCATTGTAGACTAAAGGGTTTATGCACTGGTTGTTGTTTAGCTTTGTCTTTTGGCAGATGTAGGGTACTGTCACAACCCCTCCAGTGGAGTCTGTGTGACAAACGTTACCACAGAACCCGCGGTGATGACCCTTATCCAAGAGAGAGGCTCCTGGAAAAGGGTCTGATGTTCTTGACAGGAGTAACTAATTGCAGCCCTCTTCCTTTACTCTTATCACTCACTGTTTTGGAACATCCTGACTGTTTCATCCTTGGTTTTTACTTTCTTATCAAGGACTTTTCAGATGTTAACTGTGTTGCTAGGAGACCCTTAACTTGAAACTACAGCCAAGAGTCATTCAGACATGTTTACCACTAAGTTCCATTCCACTTGTTGGAATGGCTAAGAATTAGTCACCAGTGAATAGTTCATATTATGACTTACAAATAAACAGTTTAAGTAAACGCCAGATAGTGACAGAAGAGCAAAGAAAAAAAAAATTGCTCTGGCTCACAGATGTTTGGCATAATGAGAAAACATTGACCTTTGATAAAGAGGGCATACGCACGGATATCAATCTAATGACTTATAAATGATTGTTCCAGATTGATGACAACGTTATTACACTGCATCCTGTATTTTGAATTGTATGGAAAAACGTAACCACGAGAAGTACACCTCAGTTTCAAAAATGTATAAGAACCTGACTCTCTTGCCTGCAAGATACACTCCGACTCAAACTTCCCCTGGTTTGTTTCTGTTTGTCACTCGCCTATCTTCTGCCCACCAATGCTTCAAGAACTCCCAGCCCCAAGGACCTATACCGGACTGAGATGGTCCGCTGCAGGGTACCTTTCTATACCAAAGATGTAGAATATGGTGGAGAAGGCTGCATGTAAGTACCAGTTCGAATTCTCCATGTTCAATGAATTGTGTAGGCATTGCTGTTAGTTTGTGATGAGCAACTTCTATAGTCTTGACAAAAGCTTGTGTTGTTTGGGGATTTCCAGGTGACCTTTTTGGCCAATAACTATTACATATAACATAATTCCTGTACGAGAAGCTTCATTTGGTGACAATAGTGGCCAGCTGGGGCTCTGTCTCCCCCACTATTGGCTGATTTTATTGGTATCACCTTCATATATGCATATATTTTAGTCAGATTCTGTTCTCTTAGATTTCCACAATACCCTTCAAATGACCCTTAATTTCATCCATCTCTCCACGTATTTACCCACTAATCCCCTATTCTCTTTGCCTTCCTGCTTGATTGCCCAGTTTCAGTTCCTCCCTTAATTCCTAAACAACTACCAATTTTGCTTTCTCATAGAAATATGTCTCCTACCAATCTAGTCCCCTACTCTATAACAAAACTCTGAGTTTCTACAGAATGTAGCTTCATTAGCATTGACTTAACAGCTAATATTTATGTGTAAATGAATATTTATCATGTTTGTCTTTAAACCATTAACTTTTGTATTTCATGATTTATTCTTTTTGTAATGAATGAGTAATAATACACTCTTTATATTTTTCCTATTGAGGGGTTTCAAGGTTGTTTCTGATATTATGAATAGATCTTCAATGAGCAAACATGAGCAAATATCTGTGTGACAGAATGAAGTATCAGTTGAATACATGCCTAAGAGTGGTAGACTGATTTTCTTATTCCTGAGGAATCAGCACAATGTATTCTGTAGTGTCTGTACATTCCCAGCAGCAATGGATGTGTGCTCTCTATATGCCACATACTCACTCCCATGAAATGTCTTTTGTTTAATTGGTCTTATCCCTTTTCCTTGATGTAAGATGACATCTCAAATTAGTTTTGATTTCCATTTCCCTGATGAAGAATTTTGAACATTTCTTTAAATGTTTCTTTCCCATCTGAGTTTCCTCTTGATAATTCTCTGTTTAGATCAATATCCTGCTTAATTGGATTATTTTCTTTTGTTTAATTAAAAACATTCTTCTCTCATATATTATATATTGACTACATTTTTTCTTCTCCTCCATTCCTCCAAGATGCCAACCACCTCTCTTTTTCCCAAATTTACTCCTCCTCAATTTCTCTTTAGAAAAGGACAAGTCTCCAAGAAACAACAATCAAACATGACTAAACAAGATACAATAATACAAGCCAAAGGCCTCCTACTGAGGATTTTTTTATAGTTCTTTATAAATCTGTTGGATTTTAGCCCTCTACATGATGTATAATTATCAAAACCTTTTCCATTATGTAGAATACACATTGTCTCAATTATAGCGTCCTTTTTCATGTGAAGCTTTCCATTTTTATGAGGTAATGTTTATTAATTGTTTATTTTGGTGTCTGTAATAAAAGTGTCCTGTTATGAAAATCTTTTCAATTACCAGTCATGTCAAGGCTATTCAACACTTTTTCTTGTATCAGGTTCAGTATATCTGGGATCATATTGATCTTGGGTTTGAGTAGTTAGCAGCTATGTAATAATATATATTTATTTCTGTTCTTCTCCAAGCAGCTATCCAGTTTGACCTGAACCATTTGTTGAGGATATTGTTGTTTTTCCCCAGTGTATATTTCGGGCTTGTTTACCAAAAATCATGGGTCATTAGGTGTTTGGATTAATGTTGGGTATCCAATTGATTCTATTTATCAATGTCTATGTACATATATATATATATATATATATATATATATATATGAATATCTATACATGTGTATATATTACAACTTGTAATTGAGGATGTTGATTCTACCAATAGTTATTCATTATTATTTTAGATACCCTACTTTATTGTGTTGACATATGAGGGTTAAAATTGTCCTTTCAGGCACTGTGAATGACTGAGTTGAAATTTTGGTGGGACTGCACTGAATCAGCTGGTTATGTTTGGAAGAATGGCCACTAAGTATTTTTGCTTCTGTAGATCATTAAGGAAATTAGTCTATAATTCTCTTTCTTTGTTGGATCTCTCTTTCTTTCTTTGGTTTTACCATAGAATGACTTATTGTTTACTGTGATTGAATATTTTCTGGGTATTAAAATCTGTTCTGGAATCTGTGATTGCTTAGAGTTGGTGGAACATCCAATCATGTTCTTCTGGCATTTAGAGTTTCCCTTGAAAACTAAGGTGTTATTCTACTTGGTCCCATAATATGGACAGAGTAGTGGCTTCATTGGACATGGACTCTGATGTCTACTCATTGTTTACTTCTGCTTGGCTTGCTAGTCTTGCCAGGCCACAGAGGAAGAGGATAAAGGCAGTCCAGATAAGATTTGATAAGCTGAGGTAAGACGAATGGGGAGGAGAGTTTCCCTTTTCTCAGGACTAGGGGAGTAGAGAAGCAGAGATGAAGGAAGGTTGGGATGGAGCTGAGGAGGGAGAGACCTACAATCAGGATATAAAGTGAACAAATTAATAGAAGAGAGAGAAGAGAGTGGACTTGAAAGTGCAAAGGGAGAGAATAAGATTTGCAGTTAGTCTCTCTGCTTCACTGCCTGAAGTGGCAACATCTTAGTGCTTTAAAAAAAAAAAACTTACTACTCAAAGGAAGTAGACACAATTTCTAGCATTCACATGGAAACTCAACCATCATTAATTCAAAATCCAAGGAATGTGATGCTTCTCTAACCAAACTTGTTTTTTACACTTATGAGTATAAATACTACATACATACACTCAGGCGCGCGCGCACACACACACACACACACACACACACACACACACACACACACAGAGAGAGAGAGAGAGAGAGAGAGAGAGAGAGAGAGAGAGAGAGAGATATGAAAGAGAGAACATTAAAGAAATAAATATTATAAAATAAAATGTATAAAGATTTCCCTCATTATATGTGAATATGCATAACACCTTTGCTTTTGTCCTTTAATAAAATGTTTACCTGTGTGCCTTTTACACACAGTAATGGTATGTAGAAAGTAATGGTTTCCTCCTCCACACACCCATGTTGGAATTGGATGCCACTGGGTATTAGTTAGGTTTTATTGCTGTAATGAGACACCATGATCCTGGCAACTCTTATAAAGAAAACATTTAATTGGGGCTGGCTTAAAGTTCAAAGATTTAGTCCATCATCATCATGGTGAGAAGCTTAGTGCCATGCAGGCACATATGATGCTGAAGAAGAAGTTGAGAGTTCTACATCTGGATCCACAAATGTCAGGAATAAATCGTGAGCCACTCAGCTTAGCTAGCTTGAGCTCCAACATATCTATTCCCACAAGGCAACACCTAAAGTAATGCCACTTCCTATGGTGAATATATACATTTTTCTTCAAACAGGCACACTTTCCTGCAGTTAGAATAAATAGTTGATGGACAACCAACCATGATGTTCTTTTTTCAGTCCACTCTCTGGAACAAATGTGAGAAGTTTACCAATATTTGTGAAGAGATATAAAACCTTTATCTAGTGTCATTTATAATTCTTAACTTTATCAAATATCATTTCTGAAGATGTTTTATTCTGAGAATAAAATTTTTGTTTGTAATTCTTCAGTTTGTTTTTCTACACGCATACCTATGAGAGGATGAAACTAAAAATTGTGGAGATAAGGAACTGGATATTCTAACCAATATCAGATTTATTACAAGCAAATGCTATCTAAAGAGTGGACTTTCTGAGACCAGAGAGCAAATTAAATACATAAAGAATGTTTTAAAATTGATCTTTACAAGTTTAAACCAAACAGAGTCTGTAGTATGCTTAGAATATACATTAGAGAAAATACTCAGGAATTTTAACCATGGGTGTTATGTCAAAGAGGGAAAAAAGGAGACATAAATCAAACATTGAAAATGCAACAATAATCTTCTAACTAGAGACAGAATGTCCCATGTATATTCCTGGGAAAATGATTTGGGATTTCAAACACAAAGCTTTATCCAAGAGAAAATTCAAATGTATCAGGCCAGCATGAGGTGACACTGAACTCTGCTTAACCAGCAGATCCAACGAAGGACTACAGATTCTACTCTATACACATGATTTAATGTAACTGTGAAATTATAAAGTTATAGATAAAGATATTAATGTTTACATGCTAAATTTCTTTTGGAGGTAATGCAAAGCAATCGTCACCTCGTCAGTGCGATCTTATTGATTTTCCCAGGATCTCCTCTATATTCTCCCATTTCTACTTTATTGGATGATTTGGCCACTTAAAGATTCTTGGGAAAATATTATCACTTTAATATATCTTTAATGTTCAGTACTTTGGCTTTGTGGCCTGTAAGTGTTGAAAAAATGAATTTACGTACCATACACTCCCCAACAGTATATTTTTTTCTGTAGCAGTTTTTACTGTCTTTGTTTTTTAAGTTAATTTACAAATGTTTTATCTTTGTAGAATTACTAAAGCATACCCAGATGGACTAAAGAAAGGTGAGACTAGTCTCTATCTTGATTTCCTACAGGCTTTTATTTCTGAGATGAAAACTCATTTCAGAATCAATGAAAGCAATCATAGTGAAAAGGAAGCGTGGGAAAATATGTTGATTACTATAACTGAATATATGCTTACACAATGAGTGTATCTTGATAAATGCTAACATTATATTCAACATTTAAACCTATTGATGATCTTCTCTTAAATTCATCAAGGTGCTCCACAGTTTTCAGAATAAATATTCAAGTCCTCACTATGAATACCATCCTTAATCCTGACCTCCTCCCCCACTCAATCCGGAGATGCTTCTGCTCTCTACTCACTCACTGAATCAAGTCTAGTCTAGTCTGTCAAAACATCATATACCTCATGCATTGAGGAGCTCCTGAGGTCTAGGCTTTGGTCCTCCTGTTGAAACTGGAAGTAGGCCCTCTAATCCATTAATGATTTCATCTCATTATGAGACACAGATAGACAGAGAGAGACAGACACAGACAGATACAGATAGACACACAGAGAGACAGAGACAGGCAGATACAGAGAGAGACAGAGAGAGAAAGAGGAGAGACAGAGACAAGGATAGAGAGACATACACAGAGAGAGAGAAACACACACACACACACACACACACACACACACACACACACACACAGAGGGGGGAGGGGGAGAGGATAAATGAGGCAGAAAGGAAAGAATCTGTTCATCATCACTAAAATTGTTCAGTTTCTTCTTATATGCAAAGAACAGTTATTCAGGGTTGTTTGTTTATTTTTATTTTATGGATTTTTTTTGTTATGATGCTGCTTTGTTTTTAAAGACTTAATGCATTTCTTTGTGTATGTTCTCTTTCTATTTAATATTTTAAATATATATAACTTATTCACATTACATCCTGATTGTAAAGCAAAGAAGTTTCATGTGATGTACTAAGAAGGGATGTGTATGTTTTCTTTATTATGACCATAAAAATAGATTCATAAATTTGCATTTTGTTTATAAATATTTTTTCTTTTAAATTATAATTTATTTAGATTACATCTGGATTATTATCCTGTCACTTGTACCTTCCTATGTCCACCTCCTTCCTTTTACTCTATTCCCCTCCACTAGACTTCTGATAGAAGGTTACCTCCTCCTCCACCATATGACCACAGCCTATCATGTCTCATCCTGATAACATTTTAAAAGAAAAGAGAGAGAGAGAGAGAGAGAGAGAGAGAGAGAGAGAGAGAGAGAGAGAGAAGAAAATAGCAAAAAAAAAAAAAAAACCAAAATGCTTGTCATAGTGATGCATACTTTTAATCCCAACAACTCCAGAGGCAGATGGATTCAGGTATCTATGAGAGGGAGACCAGTATATTCTAGAGAGAACAGTTCAGAGCAGGCAAGACTACATAGTAAGACATTTTCTTAATAAATAAATAAATAAACAAGTGAATAAATAAATGGAAAAAGAAAGAAGTATTTGAACTATTAGGAGTATATTTTTTTGTGGAGAAGTGTAGTGAATATTTTTTTTTTAATGTGACTGGGTGTGGGGTAGGAGGGAAAGACATTCACAGGCACTCTAAGAGCAACAGCTAAATTTGAAAACACTCTCTGTAACAATGAAACTTTAGACAGGAGATGATGTAAACTAAGTAATTTTCTATAGAGAGGGATCCATTAACCATAAATTGCACAAACATATAGATTTGATTTTTTAAATTGACACTTAGAGATTGTAGGTTAATTTCAATCTTTAGAGACTTAACTACATTCACCTACTAAATCTTACACACATTCACATACTAAAACTTCACACACATACACACACACACACACACACACACACACACACACACACACACACAAACCCTAAACCATCATCACCACCACCATCAACAACAACATAAATGGCATCAGAATTTTGGTTTTGTTTTTTTTCCCCAAATTATTTTTCCTGGTGTTTTCTTGCTAAGTTCCTTCCATAAATGTAGTCACCATTTTGGGATTAAATTAAATTGTGACTTTGTGTGCCATGTCCCAGTTTATACTTGGGGAAAATCGTGTGTGTGTGTTTGTATGTGTATACACATATACATACATATATACATAAAGTTAACTGTGAGAGAGCCCAGGGTATAGAGAGGACAATGAGACAGAGGATGTCAAAGGGAGACAGATATGAGAAGAGAAAAATAACAAGACAGAAAAAAACAGAGAGAGACAGAGAGAGGTGTAGATAGATGATTTAAAAAGAAGGCTAGGAAGAATGAAGACAATACAGCACCAGTGTACTAGTAGTAAAATTGTA
Organism: Acomys minous; assembly: GCF_964271855.1. Lineage (NCBI taxonomy): Eukaryota > Metazoa > Chordata > Mammalia > Rodentia > Muridae > Acomys > Acomys minous. Next base: position 14,214,837 of record NC_140501.1, on the reverse strand, counting down.
GCAATGGGTGCTGCATAACATTTTTGGATTTACAAATGCCCTTAGCCTCTCTCTTCTCTCTCTGTCTCTCTGTCTCTCTGTCTCTCTGTCTCTCTGTCTCTGTCTCTCTGTCTCTCTCTGTCTCTCTGTCTCTCTGTCTCTCTGTCTCTCTGTCTCTCTGTCTCTCTGTCTCTCTGTCTCTCTGTCTCTCTCTCTCTCTCTCTCTCTCTCTCTCTCCTCCTTTCTCCCTCCCTCCCTCCCTCCCTCCCTCCCTCCCTCTCTCCCTCTGTGTCTACTCATTTCTGAGACACAGCATATTGTCTTATCACTCTCATCTGATGTCTGACCCTGGGACTGAACATAACACTGATAGTGGCATATCATATATGAGATTATAACTTTCATGCACAACCTTTGTAACAACTATCCACAGAGATGAAATCTCAGCCTCTATAGTAACTCTTCCCCAAAAGTTATAGCTTTTCTAATAGTTTCCAGCTCTCATAATACTTGTTCTTCCTTTCCCAAACCTGGGACAACCATACAAAACTAAATACATACTCTTAACCAAATATATTGGATGCCTCACATCTCACTGGAGTCCAACTCCAACTCTAACAATGAAATCCAATTACGGCATACCTGGAGCCTTCCATTTATTTTTCACTCACAATTGTTTCTCTTGGCTTCTCTTCCAAAAGTTAACGGTAGTGACTGACTTTTTTTTCCATAGAAAGCTCTGAATAAATGTCTTTGTTTGTTCACACTTGGTGATCTTTGATTACATCCACAAGCTAAGGTTCTTGGCAGAAGTAAGCATGAATTCATCCTAGGGGCATTTGAATTTAACAAAATAGGTATGCAGATTTCATAACACACACACACACACACACACACACACACACACACACACACACACACACACACACACACACACACCCCAAAACAAAAATTTACATGGGTCAATCAATTAAATTGCTGTTAAATGCCTGAAAAAAAAAAAAAAACCATAATGCTAAGAGTCAGAAAAAGAAAGGATTAGGCATGAAAATATAGATGAGATTCTCTTTCTTTGAATTCTAGCCACTGTTTTGTTTCATGTTTTATAACAGTCATTTTCATCTCGTTCCCCTAACAAATGGAGTGGGGACTGTCTCTGACTCTGGTGCCTCGTTTTGGATCCCTTTCCGTACAGTTCGGCTGCCTTGTGTTGCCTCAATGAGAGAGGATGGGTTTAGTCATGCTGAGACTTGATCAGCCAAGGTGGGTTCGTACCTGAAGGGGAGGGGGAAAGGGAGGATGGGAGGTATTATGGTGGGACTGGAAGGAGAAGAAAAAGGAGGCTGCTATCAGGTTTTATGGTGATGAAATACATAAATTAAAGAAAAAAGCTGTTTGTGTATACATTTCTAGCCAGTGAAGCATAAAGGAAGACTTGAAAGGAAGTGCATATTTGTTTTGTTTTATTTCTTTTTACATTTTTATTTACTTTATAAGCTGATTTCAGCCTCCCTCCTCTCTTCCCAGATCCCCTGTCACACACTCCTCTCCCATTCTCCCCTCTCTTCTCCATAAAGATGGGGGAGGACAAGCCTGGAATTGGTACCAATCCACCCTGACACATTAGGTCCATAAAGAACTATGTGAATTATCTCCCACTGAGGTCAGAGTAGGCATCCTGGTAGGAGGAACTGTATCTAAAGGGAAGCATAAAAGTTAGAGAAAAGAAGGGACCTAGAACAAGTAACTGAGAGGTCCACATGAAGACAAAGCTGCACATCTGATACATATGTGCAAAAGGCCTAGAATCCGTCCATTCATGCTCATTGGTTGGTGGTTCAGTCTCTGTGAGGCCCCATGGGTTCGAATTAGTGGAGTCTGTAGATCTTTATATGGTATCCGTGACCACTCTGGCTCTGTCGATCATTCCCCAAATTCTTCCATAGGACTCACTGAGCCCTGTCTAAAGTTTGGCTGTGGGTCTCTACATCTGTTTCAATCAGCTGCTGGGTGAAGCCTCTCAGAGGAGTTATGCTAGGCTCCTGTATGTAGGCAAAGCACAGTAACATTAATAGTTGTCAGGAGTTGGCTTCCTCCATGGGATGGATCTCAAGTACGGCCAGTCTTTGTTTGGCCATTCCCTTCATCTTTGCTCCATTTTTGTCCCTGCATATTTGGTAGGGAGGACAAATTTTGGGCACACTGGTTTTTGGGTGGTTTGATGTCCTTATCCCTCCCCTGGAAGTCCTGCCTGGCTGCAGGAGGTGCCATTTCAGTATCCTTGTCTCCTGCTGCTGGGAGTTTCAGCTAGCATGGCCTGCATAGACTTCCTGGGGTCTCCCTTATCCCAGGCCTCTGGAAAATCTCAGAGATGTGCCCCAGCCCCACTTGCCCTATCTCTCCAGCTCTCCCTCCTCCTAATTCTCACCCTGCTCCCCCCCGCCCATCTCCTCTCCTACCTAGTTCCTTTTGTCCATTCATTTACAATGCTTATTTTATTTTGGGAGTATTTCTGGGAAAGGTTCACTTACTAAAAAATAACATAAAGATATTTTAAAAATATAGGCCACTATTACTATACCATCTCAAAATCATATTAACAAACCCTAATGACAAAATATCAGATGCTCCATATTCTCTGATGTTAGGAATATCAACCAGCATTACCCCCTAGACTTCTGGGGGCTTCTCCTGTCCCAGAGATGCTTCTATGCTGATTTCTGTTCTTTCTCCCAGTCCCTGCTTCCTTTCCCCCTCTCCCTTGCTCTCCCCACACCTAAACCCCACTCCCATTACCTTCTCCACCCTCTCTCCCAACACAGCTTCCTCCCTCTATTAACTTCCAATGTCTATTTTGTTTTCTTATTTGAGTAAGAGTTAAGCATTCTCCCTTGGACTCTCCTTGGCTTCCTTGGGACTGTCGATTGTAGCATGGGTATACTGCACATTATGGTTAATGTCCACTTATAAGTAAGTATATATCATGCATGCCTTTCTGTGTCTGGGTTACCACACTCAGGATGATATTTTCTAGTGTCATCCATTTGCCTTTATATTGTATGATGTTTTGGTTTGTAATTGCTGAGCAGTATTGCATTGTGCAAATGTACTGTTATTTTCTATCCATTCATCTGCTGAAGGGCATCTAGTTTGTTTCCAGATTTTGCCTACTACAAATAAAGCTGCTATGGAGCCTGAAGTCTCCACCTACTGTAGCCAGTGGAGAGAGGGGCAGGCCAACCCACCCATAAAACCTTCAACCTAAAGTTTATCCTTCACTCAGGCAATGTAGGGATGAAGATATATCAGAGATTGAGGAAATGGCAAGCCAATGACTGGCCCCATGGCAGAGAGCCAACTCCTGACACTATTAATGATACTGTGTTATGATTGCAGAGAGGGGAGAGGCTTCATCCAGCAAGTGATGGAAACAGATACAGAGACCGACAGCCAAACAATAGGCCACGCTTATTGAGCTTTGTGAGAGAGAGGTAGGACTGAGGGAGCTGGAGAGGTCAAGGACACCAACAAGAAGATCTCCAGAGTAAAGCAATCAAGGCTCAGTTGGGGCTCATTGAGACTAAACCAAGAGACAAAGAACTTCATGGGCTGGACTTAGATCCCCTACACATACGTATCAGACGGGCAGCCTGGTCATCATGTAGGTCCCCTAACAATGGGAGAAAGAGCTGTCCCTAACTCTGTGGCTTGTCTTTGGATCCACCTCCTTTAATTGTGCTGCCTTCTCCAGCCTCAGTGGGAGAGGATGTGCTTAGTCCTGCCATGAGTTGAGGTGCCATGGTGGATGGATACTCCTTAGGACACCCTCATTTCTCTCAAAACCAAAGAAGAGGGATGGGGAGGGGAACTTGAGAGCAGAATTAAGAGGAGAGGAGTGAGGGGCCTGGGATCAGGGAAATATGATTAGTTAAAAAAAAAACCTAACAAATTATCAGATGCAGAATACCAGAGCAAAATGATAGAAAACTGTTCACCCTCTTGTTGCTAGTGAGTAATGAGATAAACCAGAGGCAGTTTTCATGAAAATAAATATCCTTACTTTTAAGGAAATAATAAAGATATCTATCACTGTGTACACTTGGGTCTGGTAGAGCAGCCACAGAGCATGTGTATCTGTAATGTAATTATACCTTTAAAGCATATGGAATGATAAAGTAAATATTCTGTGTAGTCCAAGAGCACACTGATGTGCAGATCTCTAAAATAAAAGTGAAGGCAATGTTTTATCTGGAAATGCATCACAGTACCTCAATCCACCTTTGAGTTCCATAAACATCTGCACATGGAACCTTTTATCTGGCATAAAGGTGTCTGGTCTTCAGTCTAACTTGAAGCCATTCTCATGTTTCTTATGATCTTGCATGAGACACAACTGGAAGTTTATACAATGAAACACAATTTTTTCCTGAGATTTTTTTTTGGTCCAGGCTTCCAGTTCCTTTAAAAACCTACTGACTCTCAATTTGCCAATTTTAATAGTTGAAGAATGGTAATTATTTTAACTCCACAATTACAGTATCATGCATATTCACACTGTGCTAATGCACACATTTTCTTTCATATGTTAGTGTTTTTCCACCTTTTAGAATTTATGGTCCATAGATTCCCTTCATGTACTCTTATTGTTTTACTCCAGAATTTAGCAAAAAGTTTGCTTTAGCAAAAATAATAAATTACGTTTTGAGATCATTTATCAAAAGTAAGAAACATCCCTCAATACCTTTGTCATATTCTACTACAGTTTTTAAATTTGTATTTTATTAAGTAAAAAACTTACATTTCAGTGTATACGAAATGCAATCTAAATAGGAGAGTGGAAAAAAAGTGAAATCCTCAAGATGCTCTTCAGTACTTTGTGATCTTTATTTCATGTTCAAATGAAACAGAGAAGATTTCCCTTAATATAGTTCAGGGTGTTTTTGTAAATAAATCAATACATGTCAGAATAATAATCATTGAAAACTATAACATGATCATTATTAACAAATTCCACAAAAAGCTAATGATGAAAGTGATAAGCAGTCTGGGAGCTCCATTCTTAACATGTTCCACATCAAATATCCTTGAGTTCAAAATTGACTCCAGTTTTTTATTTATTTACAAACAAGATTATATAGAAATTGTATGGACTTAAAATTAGAGTAACTCTGCAATAAATTGTTGGTGAGCATTACCCCTCCTTTCCAGTCTTTACTATGTCCATAGTATGGTTTTGTTTTCTGTGGTTTCAATTTTCTCTTTGTGCAACACATCCTAGGGAAGAAAGAAAATGCATGTACTTATATAGCCATGCTTTCTATGATTATGCAAACATGCTTCATCATACACAATTTGACTTTTATACATTATGATTAAAGGGAGTGAATATTTTCACCTATTCTGAATTTATTAATCATTTTATTAAAAATTCAGCAAATTTATGACAAATAAAATAAAATAGACAAAATGGGACTATTTGACTCAGGAGAGACAGGAATGTTCTCTTGTGTTCAGATGAGAAATTGAGGCACTCCTATTAGTACATTAGACTTTTCACTGAAGCAATCCTGCCTTCCCACAAATGGAAAACTTGTGTGAAACATTATCCTAGGTTCTTGCACTTCAAAGAGCTGGCTGCCAGGTCATGTCATGGATTACCACAGACCCAGTCTCAAAAACTGGAAAGACTTTTTGTAAAGACCAGACTTACATTCGAAACAGAGAAAGAAAGAATTGATAATTTCGAGATTTCAGTGCTGGAAGGAATTGATGGTTAAAAGATGAGAGTCAGAAGGAAACCTGTGCAAAAGTTTATGAAGCCAAGGGGAGGATTACAGATGCTTTGGAAAACGTTATAGATTTGTGACTAGATTTCATTAACTTCCTCACTAGGTCTGGTCAGTATATAATGATTAAGGAAACACTTTGCTAGAAAATGCTAAAGAGGAAGCCACCTTTTCTAATTCATTGCATTTTTTATAACCTAGACAGTCACTTTGCTTTTAGGACAGAACTAGAGTTCACAGAACTAGATGGAGTTTCATTGAAAATGGGTTTCTTTACTGGTTTTCAATTCATCTTATTTTTCTGTATGTTACAGGTGTCCTTCCAATAAACTAGGCTAGGCGTTATCCTTTCCTCCTCTTCCTCCTCCTCCTCTCTATTCTTCCCTCACCTCCTTCCTTTCTTCCTTCTATAGACTGTCATAATTTACTCTGTCAGAAAACTTTTAGTAATTTTTAAGGAATTGCATGCTCAATGTCAACAAAATCGCAAAGATTTCAAATTAGTAAATAACCATGCCTGCCACTCCCCCCCCCCCCAAGGCCAGCTCCAGGAATGGCAAACAGGAGAGAAGAGAGGAGAGTCTGAGGTAGGGAGAATTGAGCAGGTGGTGGACAGCTGGTTAAGGGAAAGCAACTGTTGATTGAACAATGAGCTTAAGGATCTAGTTGTTGAAGAGAGGATGAGGAATAGAAGAAAAATACTCAGAGACTCAGGCATACGTGGTACAAGTTGAAGGCCTTAAAGGCCAGGAGAACTTTTCTATCTGACTGTCTCTGTCTTGATTGCTGTCTTACTGACTCCTTGTTCCTTGCTTGCTTACTAGATTCCTGTCTTTCTATCTATCTATCTATCTATCTATCTATCTATCTATCTATCTATCATCTATCTATCTATCTATCTATCTATCTATCTATCTATTATCTTTCTATCTTCCTATCTATCATATATCTCTCTACTTATCTATCATCTATGTATTATCTGCCTATCATCTATATCTATTTATCTATCTACATATCGATCTCTATCTATCATCTATCTATCTAATTATCTATCATCTAACTACCATTTATCTACCTAATTCTTTCTATCTATCTATCTATCTATCTATCTATCTATCTATCTATCTATCTATCTATCTTTCTATCTTCCTATGTGTCACCTATATTTATTAATCTATGTATCTATCTATCTACTTATCTATCATCCATCTATCTTTCTATCTACCTGTCATATATCTATATCTATCCATCTATTTATGTATCTATCTACTAATCTATCACCTATCTATCTATCTTTCTATCATCTATAACTATCTCTATCTATCTATCTATCTATCTATCTATCTATCTATCTTTATCTATCTATCTAATTATCTAACTGTCTGTCTATCTATCTATCTATCTATCTATCTATTGCTTGTTGTTACCCATCTTTCTTTCTATTTCTCTTCCTGCTGTTCCCCATCTCATTCTATCTCTCTCATGTCTGTTAACTGCTTGTCTTTTTTGCTGTTCCCCATCTACCCATTTCTCTTGCTGTTCCTCACTTCACTCTAGCTTACTCTCTCACATCTGTTATTTGCTTGCTTCTGCTTTCTATCTGTCTAACCAACTTCTTGCTTGCTTCCTGTCTGTTTTTCCAACTAACTGTCTCTATGGAACAACACCAGTATTTTATTGAAATGAAGCTCAATTTTTTTCATTACATTCATAGTTTTTATTCATCATTATAATCACTGTGGGAATCAAAAATCAATAAAGTAGCAAGTAAATACAAAAAAAATTCTGTAACCTACAACACAGCATACAAAAAAATCAATTATTTTCCAAACAACGGTCAGCATAACCTGCTTATTAGTTCTTAAACAATACTCAGGAAAGTTTAATCATAAATTTCCCTGGGCTAAAGTCAATGTGTTTACAAGATGGTTATAGCAACATAGCTTGAGCTATAAATTGTCTAAAGAAAAAACTTGACTCACTTCCAGTCTAGGACCAACAGATGTTAGCCTAGGCTAACTGCCAAGGGGTCCTCTATTGTAAAATATCTGTAAAGCATCATGTTCCAAGCCCACCTTCTATTATTCTCAAAGAGATTCTAAAGAAATGTTTCTACAGGTAACAGTATCTAGCAAGGTACTGTTGTGTCTAGGTCTTAACTTTCTTATATTCAGTTTCTGCTTGGGTTATCACAGTCAGAGCAAAAAACTCTATCATTGTCTCAAGCCTTTGGCCATATGCCCTCAGAGGTCTCTGGAACTTTGTCAAGCAAAGCTTCTACGACTTATCCTCATGTCTGTGACATATACACTTAGTGGCAATTGCTACATAAATGATAAAAATGCAACTCCAACTTCAAAGAAAATAAAGAGTCCTTCATTCTAAACTAAACATGAATGATAGTGGCATTGTCCCAGTATACGGGCTCAGGTTTCTGAATGACATGTATAAGAGGGTATATCAACTTGTAGCACTTATAGAACAGAGAAGGGTTTTAAAGTGATGCATTTTCCCATTAATTTGGAGGACAGCAGGTAAGGGATTTATAAGAAAACAGGAAATTTCTGCTATAAAATTTAGAATTTTCTAATGAAATTATTTGATTTGAATTGTTAGTGGTTTATTAAGTACAGACTGAACATAGGAGGAAGAACAGCTGTCATTTGCCTTTCCAGGTCAGAGTTATCTCACTAAGTATTCACTCTAGTTCCTTCCATTTACCTGGGAAATATAAATATTTTATTGTTCTTTACAGATGAATAGAATTTCATTGCATGTTTCATGTTGTCATTATTCATTTATCACTTAAAGAACATTAGGTTGCTTCCAGTTTTATTTATTTATTTATTTATTTATTTATTTATTTATTTATTTATTTGCTATTGTGAATAATGGCCATTCCTGAGCAAGTATCTGTGGAATAGGATGGAACTCATATAGATACTTTCTTCCTGGACACTGGCTTTCACGATATGAGAATGTGCTATGTATGTTGCCAAGGGAAAGAAATGTCCAGAATGCTATCCTACTCATCTGTAAATCCTATTAAACACAACTATGACCGGCACAGGATGATAGGCCCAATGTTGCATTAGTCACACTTTATCTTGGGAGTAACAACAAGTAAAAGACTTAAAGTCTGCTCAACAGGAGCAAATCCATGTTCATATCATCAAACTGCAATTACCTGTGGATGGAGAAGAGCATTTTCTAATGCCATTTTCATAAACCAATGTTATTTCTAACTGCAGTCTATGTACTTAACCATATATAAAAAAGTGTAATTCCCATCTGTTCTCAAAAAATTCTTTTTATAAAAAGAGAGTATAACAGATATCCATAAGTAGTCCAACTGCACAACAGAAGTGGTAGGGGGTTGTACAAACCCAACTGATAATAATAGAACCCTCAAACATAAGACTCTTGGAAAATCACAGTTGAGGGAACAGAAAGATCATGAAAGCCAGCAAACCGAGGATGCCTATTGTGAAATAGTGTTTTCTATGTGTGAAAAGGACGGTATATCCATGAACTCTACACAATAAGATTGAATAATAAATGAGCATAATAGCAACATTAGTTGATATGCCAATGCGGACAAAGGATATTCCACATGATCCCACCCATAGATGAAGAAGCACACATGGGCAATTCCTACTGAGAGATGGAGAACTGGTCTTCTAGAAGGATGAGTTCCCACACAGATTATCCAATCCCAGTGGTCAACCCTGGACTCACTTACAACAAACACAAATGGTATTAGTAAGTTACACATACATATATGTATAGATATACATATATATGTTTATATATATATATATATGTTTGCAGATATGCACACACAGGATGTGTGTGTGTGTGTGTGTGTGTAACACTAATAATTATAGAATAAAGCATGGTATTAGAAACAGAGAGCATGGGAGATGTTGGAGGAGAATGAGAGGGAGGGACAAAAGTAATGTACATGCAGTACTAATGTCACAACTGTTGAAAATATTGTTAAATAAAAACAGATAATTTATTGCAAAATTTCCTCTGCTATCAGACAAAATAGCCCAGCTATCGATTTCGAGAACTGCTGTGCAGTGGCAGCACACATTTAATACCAGTATTCTGGAGGCAAAAGCAAGAGGCTATTTCAATTTATAGGCAGCCTGGTCTGCAGAGGTGAGTTCCAGGATAGTTAGCACTACACAGAGAAACCATGCCTCAAAACAAAAACAAACAATAAAACAAAACAAAGATAATAACAAAACAATGTCTGCCATCAAAGCAAAGCAAACCAAAATCACATATGTGGAGATCTGTTGATTTTCCTTGAATAAACTTCAACATTGATGTGAGTTTTTACTGGAAAATTCAATTCATAAAAGTGGAAAATGCTTAACAAATTCTGTTGCACAATATCAGATAAGTATGTAATTGTTACAAGAATTTAATTTTATAAGACAACAATATAATTGAGAAAAAATAATTTAAAACTTTTGATTTGACAAAATATCTTCATGTTATTTTTTTTTTTTTTGGTTGATCTTTTTCTGTGTTAGAAGAGTGAGGTAGGAGACTCCTAATATTTTCATTATTTCAGCATTTATTTTACTGAACTATGTCCTTAAATTGATAATGAAGTAACCAACAGAATTAGAAATTTGGAGTTTGTGTGGCTATAACTTAAGATGCTTCTGCTGTGAGTAAATAGACAATAACCCAAACACTAATGTGAAGATGAGGAGTGCTTCTCCATGAGAATGTTCTTGACTGATAGTTTGGTATTCAATTTATATTTATGTAAGTTGAGTTGTAGAAACTAATTCAGATTATCTTCCTAAAAAGAAAATATAATTATTTTCATATATCAGTAAAAATTTTAAATTAAAGGAGTTTGAATTAATTAATATTTTGTCTCAAAAATGGTAATTAGCATCTTCACACAATTCCACGGAAAATTTGATAACTTTTCATAAAATACATTTAAATCTATTTATATCACTTTTTGCCTTGAGGAAGAATTTGTTTAAACTTCTATCACATACATAGTCTTTCAGAAATTATGTCTTTTTTTTTCTGAAATATGACCCCAATTGGTTTATTTTTGCCATATGTAATCACAGCACAATTTTGGAGGAAAGTTTTCATGACGACAATACACTGAATTCTGTGTGTACACAAAGCTTAAGGCATGTTTACACTGAAACTCTAAAGAATTTCATATGTGCATATGACCTCTTCCATAAAAATGGGTTCTGTTGTCTTAGAAACAATGTTCAAGATAAGAGTCTAGATATAATGACTGAGGTAAACATGATGCCTGTGGGATTAGGATTGTTCTAGCCCTAAGGTAATATAGAAGTCACTTAGGCTGCTGTAAAGTACAAGTGACATCTCTTCTAAGGATAGGTTTTATGGACTAAGAAACAATGCTCAAGATTTAAGGGCAAACTTCTGAGATAAACACAATAAGCTGGGTATGGTAGCTCACACCATTAAACCCAGCACTCAGGAAGGCAGAGGTTTTCGTAATTTTACATGAATGCACACTGGCAGAACATTAAGAACTTAAAGAGAAAGGGAAATTTCTAGTTTTTACAACCCACATACCAGCTCTGTCTTACAATATGGTTTACTCATCTGTTTCATTATACAAATTTCACTGGGCTATGAGAATTATTTTTTTTTAATAATAACAAAATATTTTCTGAGATCTAAAAGTCTACAAATATAAGTTTTTTTTATTAACGTTTTATTTACTAAAAGTAACCTACTGAAATGAGTATGCTCATCCTTTTTATTTACAAATGTATCAATTTGATCAAATTTACAAACATATCAAATTTAATGTATGAAATCAAACCACAGATAGTTAGTTAATGGTGCTCACAGACCATCTTGTTAATTATTTCCAAGTAGACCCACAGATTTTGTGAGGACAGGATACCATGAAACTGGCATGACTCAGTCAGTAGCAGGAGTCTGGTTAAATCCAACCCCTGAAATCTCCTCTCTAGAGTAGTAGGATTGAGAAAAACCCTTCCCCTGCTCCCTACCTACATGTCCTTGGGCATATAGTCCTGTGCCCCTCAACTTTGCCCCCACCAGAGGAAGCCAAGTAGTCTCAGCCAAGTTAAATTTCCCTTCTCCTTATTTTTAGTCTGACTACCTATGATGTCATTGCTTATCAGCCATGGGGGTGTGGCCCTGTCCAGGGCCATATCAAATAATAAACCTCCTCATGCTCTCTCTCTACTCTTTCTCTTACCCCTCTTATTCTTCCTCTGTCTTCTTCTCACTCTTCCTGTCTCTGTCTCTGTCCTGGGGTACCCCTTCCCCTTTTCCTTCTCCCCCCATGCTCAATTAATACACTCCTGTACAACATAATATCTGCTGCCTGCTACCTTATTATACCTTATTACTTTATCTTACCTTATATCCTACTTAAATATAACATTTATAAGGTCAGGTGGAGCAAACACCTAGAATTCCTCTTCATGAAAATAAGACATTCCCAGCACCTTAACCCCCATCCAATGATGTAGACTAACCCCAGAAGCCTCTACCCATACCCCAAAAGCTTAAATAGCCTTTGTGCCCCCCTCCCCATTAAACATGTCACTCAATGAAGCCTGGCTCCTAAGAAGTCTGTTTTTCAATGGGCGAACTCACCATCTGAGGTCTTCATCAGGCCTTGGCCTACCTTGCTTTCCTTCACAGTCCACTAGTGGTGATCACACTTGATCATGTTGGTATGGGTAGGAAAGTAGAGTGGAAATGACACGTTTTGGGAATGTAACCTTCACACAGAGCTTCATAGCATAATTAGTCATTACTAGTTCTTTTTTATAGGGTGATATCATCTCTAAGTATTCATGATTGCTGCTAGTCTCACGCACAGCATCTTTACTGAATAACACAGAGAAAATACACATCTAAAAGACACATTTGTATAACTTCAAGATATGACAGTGAACAAAAGAAAACAAAGCTTCTCTTTGTGGATCTGAAAGAAAGAAGTATACATACAATTACATGAAATGACTCAGAAGCTGTAGGCAGGTCGGGCTGTCAAGCAGGTGGAAAACTGGGACTCCAAAAGAAAGAAATGGCCTTCTTCCAACAACGTAGTGATACTGGAAGAATCTTCTACACAGACACCTCTGCTTATTGACAGCATAGCTAACAAGATGTGTTTCACTTGCTGAATATTGAGATGGTGTCTAACACCTGTAAAGGCAAGATAAAGGTTTGGGTTGTTGTAATGGTGAAATATAACAGAGTTGGTAAGCCAAACATGAAAAGACATTCTCTTAGTGCAAGCTGAGTTCTTTATTCAACCAAAAAATTATGAAATACCATGTGGGTCAACTATTATGCTATGATAGTATTAGAATCAGATCAGCTGAAAGCATAACAACTCTGCAAGCAATATAGAAGTAGAGTATATTTTGTACATGTTTGTAAACTTTGTAGTACAGACTAGAAAACACAGCTAACTGAATAGACTAGCAATAGTCAGGGGTATAACAAAATAAAAGAGAACAAAATCGCATTTTACCAATATTTAAAAAGCCTTACCTGACATCCGTGGAATGAGGAAATTATATTTTCTGTTGTTTAATTCAAAGACGTGTGATTTCAAGAATAATACTCTGGTTGACTCCATGTATTTATGACCAATATGTAATTGTGTACTTTTTATTTTAAAAGTATATTTCCAAAAAAGGCCATTATGTATTTTTGTGATTATATCCATAGAAAAAAATTTCTAAAGGCATAATGTTTAACCTTGAAAAATAACTGCAGAGAAACTTTAATTCAGAACATGATTGTTCTCCTAAGAGGTCACATCCAAAGACCTGGGTCTGTGTGATCTGGCTGGAATACAAACAACCTTTAATCCCAGATGACTGAGGCAAGTAGATCTTTGAGTTCAAGGCAAGCCTCGTTTAGAGCAAATTTTTGGTAAACAAAAGCTGGTAATGCTGATGGGTTATCTCCACTGATGAAATAAGCCAACCGAAGCCAGATTAAAAGTATAAAAGGGCAGTTTTACTTGGGAACTGAAACATTTGGGTAAGTTCAGCAGCCTTGGGGGAAGAGGCCAGAGGAAGTCACACCCCAACTTTGTCTGGCCGGGTTTTTAAGGATTTCAGATGAAGGAAGATGATATATATACCATCTGCCAGACTTGGGGAGCTGGTGGCTCCAGGGGAGAGGGTTGAGGCATCCCCAGGAATACTAAAAATGTGCAGAGCCTTCCCTTCAAGAGGACAAGGTTGTAGAAAGCAGTGGGGTTTACAGACCATGTCGGGGAGCGGGAGGGCAATCGGAGATGCCAACCGAAAGCATTGACTTTCCTGGGAATACATGTGCCATGTTCATATCTGGCTACTTTGGGAGGAAAGGGGGCGGCATGGAGTGTTTGATTAGGGAGTCAGTTGCTCTGTGCCCAGCGTGAGGTTTGGGTGAAGAGGCATCTTATTGGCAGTTACCCTGGAGACCTCTAGGATCGATTTGTCAAGAAGGTAGAGGATGCAGGGAATAAATTGAAATAAATAGACAAATGAGAATGAGGAGTTCTATTAATGGGGTGAGCCATTGGAACAGGGGAGATTGCCACCAACTGAGGGGGGAGCCAGGCTGTTTGGCTATCCTAGCCCCTCACTGAGACTTTCTGGAGAAGGAGAGAGTGGTGCATTCCAGTTGTACAGATCATTCATCTTGGATAGGTGCCCTCTTGAGTCTGGAGAGGTGGTACTGTAATACTCAGATTGCCCAGGTCATCAGAACCCCGAAAAAGACTACCAGGACTTGATATTGATGCAATATACACAAGGTCCTGTATTAAGGGCTCTAGCTCTGGTCACAATCCTTCTTGATGGAATAGAATAGGAGAGTGGTGCCAGAGCTTCAAAGGTAATGAGTTTATAAAGGGAAAAACTTTAAGCTGGGGTTGTGGGTCACAGGAATGGCAACCTTTAAGTAGGTTGGAGGGAGGCTGCATCTCTAGGGAAATTGTGGGTCATAGGAATGTCGACCTTTAGGCAGGTTGGGTGGAGGCTGGATCTCAAAGGGAAGCTGTAGGTCACAGGAATGTTGACCTTCAGGCAGATTGAATGGAGTTTCTGGGGACTGCTAGCAGGTGCAATTTATAGCATTCATGGCCATTTCCAGAATACAGGGAGAAATGTCACCTAGAGGACAAGTTCTCACAGAAAATACAGACCATGGTATTAGTTACAGGACATACAGAACATGACATTAGTTTGATTCTTACAGTACTAGCACTGGTGTCCTACGAGTTTGGAGGCTGATGGAGTGGTGAGAATCACAGTGTAAGGTCCTTTCCACCACGGTTCTAAATACCTGGGAGATAACCGTTTGAGGAATACTTGGTTCCCTGGGGAGAGTGAGGTGAACTCAGGAATAGTTGGGTCCTCTGGCTGGTGTGGGAGCAGGCAGTTAGCAGTCAGCATGCAAGCGAAGA
This sequence comes from Acomys minous, assembly GCF_964271855.1. NCBI lineage: Eukaryota > Metazoa > Chordata > Mammalia > Rodentia > Muridae > Acomys > Acomys minous. The sequence goes on along the minus strand of NC_140501.1, from coordinate 14,199,591 downwards.
AGGAACCGTAAGAGGCAAAGATACGGTAGAACTAGTGGAGGAGTCTGAGCAGGGAAATGATGACTAAGGAGGACTTAAGCCAATAGGGGAACATGGGGCAGCTTGGAGTCAGGTCAAGGCTATAGGAAGGACAGGGCCAAGCTAAGCTGAGTTCCAGAGAGAGCTTGGTGAGTTGTTTTTTCGGTCTGTTAGCTCTTTCAACCTTCTCCGAGGGCTGTGAGCAGTAGGGGATGTGAAGCTTCCAGGAGATGTTGAGAGCTTTAGACACAAGCTCAGTAAGCCTGGAGGTGAAGGCAGGATGCTTGTCTGTTTGGATGGTCTGAGGCATGCCAAATCGAGAATGTAATTCTGTGTTCAACCAACACCTGAGGCCCCAAGTTGGCTGTTTCCCTGGAGGTGGGGAATGCCTGGGTCCAACCTGTAAAAATGTCAACAAGGGTTAGAAGATAGCAGAGCTTTTACAAGTGGGCATGTGTGTGAAGTCAATCTGCCAGTATTCACCTGGTTTGTACCCTTGGAGCTGGTGCAGAGGTTGATGCATCTGGAGAGTCCCTTGTGGGTTGGTCTTAGCACATGTCTGGCAGGAAGAATGGACCTGGGAAATGTGAGCTCAGAGTTCAGTAGGATCGAAAATTGGCTCTAGAAATTGGAATAGGGCCTTGGGGCCAATGTGCAGGCTCTGGTGGATGTCAGAAATGATGGAAGGTGCCTATTTTGTGGGGCAGAATAAGATGGTTATTCAGGTAAAGCCACCAATCTTCTACCTGTGTGGTGCTTTTGTCAAGGAGCTTGTTCTTTTCCTCCAGACTGTACTGAGGCGTGTAGGAGGATGTCGGGAAGAGGCTGTACCCTGTGGGTCTGGAATCACTGGAAGCCATACATTGGCCTACTGAATCAGCTCTGGCATTACCCAGAGGCACTAGGTCTGTGGAGGTCTGCTACCCTGGCAGTGAATTATAGCTACCTCTGCAGGGAGTTGGAGAGCCTCCAAAAGTTTGGCAATAAGGAGCCCGTTGACAATGGGCGTGTCCTTGATAGTGAGAAAGCCCCTTGCCTTCCAAAGGGCACAGTGGGTATGGGCTATTAAGAAATCATATTTAGAATGGATGTAGATGTTATCCCGCTAGGCTTTGCCTATTTTGTTAGCCCCAGTTAAAGCCATTAGTTCAGTCTTCTATAAGAAGGTCCCAACTAGAGGCGGTTTACCTGAACTGTTTTAGTGGAAGTGACAATAACATAAGTTGCTTGGCAATTTCCCCATGAGAGAGCTCCCCTCTACAAAAAGGGTGACTTGGAGATCTGTGAAGAGGTTGGTCTGAAAGTCCAGGTCTGGGTAGGAGTGAGAAGAGGCGTTAGAGGGGGTTGAAGTAGGGAGGATGGGATGGTTGCAGCGTTTAGGACAGGACTGGAGGTTAGAATAAATTGGAGGTTTTCTAGAAATAGAAGGTGAAAGGCTTGGACCCGTAAAGGCCCCAACAAGGGAGAGGGAAGAATGACAGAGAAGGTCTGAGAGTGGCTGGGTAGAATATAGCATGATAGACTGAAGCAGGGTGATCTTGAGAGCTTCCGGGGTGAGTTCTGCTGCTGCTGCTGCTGCTGCTGCTGCTGCTGCTGCTGCTGCTGCTGCTGCTAGGACTCTCAAACACTGTTGCCATCCACGTATGGTGGGATGCATCTCTTTTGACAAGAAAGCTAAGGCCCCACTGGAGGGCCCAACCAGTTGAGCTAAAACACCTGTGGTCACTCCTTTCCTTTTGTTTGTAAAGAGGTGGTAGGGGCAGGTGGAATCTGGGAGTGCCAGGACAGGGGCTATTAAGATAGCATCCCAGAATAAAAAGAAGTGATGGTAGACCGTGGCAGGCTGGGAAAGGAGTCCCGTGGGAGTCTCTGGCTGCCTGGTACAGTGGTTTTAGTTGTGATGGCAAAATTGGGGATCCAGTGTCTGAAGAATTGCACCAGGTCTAAAAATGAAAGAATCTGCTGCGCTGTAGCTGGCAGCTGTAGATCCTTCAGAGCCCACACCCAGACAGAGCTGAGGGTCTTATTTCTCAGTCATGCCCAGATATTCAGGAAAAAAAAAAAAACTAAAAAAATGTTGAGGATGGTCCCCAAACTGCTATACGGGAGTTGGTAAAAACGGCATTTAAGGTCTTTAATGCCTGAGACAAAGCAGCCCAGTCTTCAAGATAGCCTCGACTACAACAGAAAGCTTCAGGCCCAGGCCTTCACAGCTGTTCTGAGGCCAGAGGCACCTCCACAGAGGCAACAAGAGGATTCGCAAGGCTCCGTCCTGCCAGAACTCAATTTAAGTCAGCTCCATCAGGAACTTGTTTTAAATGCAGCCAAGTTGGGCACTGGGCCCGGCACCTGCCCAAACCTTCTGTGCCCAACTACAGAGGCTCAGTCCAATCAGCGCAGACATAGCAGACACTTCCAGCCTTCGAACTTCTAAGCCTGGTGGAGGACTGACGGATCCCAGACTCAGTGACGTCCAGTATGAGTAGCTACTAGGAAGAGTGAGTGCTTATTCTTTTCTTTTCTGAAGATGTTTGCGTTCAGCTTGTGCTTTGACTTTCTGTACTAGCACTGGTTCTTGAAAGTATGATACACAATGAAAAAAAACCAATTATAATTAGTAGGATGGCCCCACACTAATACTTTTTATTTCCAAAACTCCCCCTCTGTACCTCTTGAATTAATTTTGTTTGACAGAAGCCAGTAGAAAACAAAACCAAGCTATTTCTACACACAAGCAGTTAACGATAAATACTATTTCAAAAACTCTGCAACATATTTTACATCATTACAATTTTGTACAGAGCTGTGTTGATAATTTTGAGGGTAGCTTGGAAGTTTGGGCTAAAAATGTGAAACAGAACAAAATCCTCAAGCTGACCAGAATCAGTAAGTAGCACTCATCGTTAGCTAATATGAGGCCACTAGGGACTGTGTAGAATTCTTATCACAGCTTTCTAAACAGCAGATCAGCATCCACCATTGCAATACGGTAGCCCTGGTGTCAACCTGCCACCAATTTCTAACTTTCTTATTAGATATTGACTGCAGTTTTCTGTCTGGAGGGTGGGGTCTGTTCATACTACACTCCTTTTCATTTCCTCTGATTTTGTGAGTTCCCCCAACATTTCCAATAGTTTTATGTATTAAAGAAATTTTAGAAAGGGCATCTTACAATACTTTATTTACTGATTTTTAACTTGGGACTGTGACTTTACTTATAAATCAAGATTAGGAAACAATTCCTTACCTCAACTGTAAACACACATTAGTTAAAATAAAGTTCCACAGCAATGACTAAGTACATTTAAAGTGTTTCCACCTGCACATGTAATCGTTTTGCACATTTTGCACATGCAAAATACAATAATATTTTGTATGATATATAAGCCCTCTGATTTATAGAATATTAGGTGACATGATTAATTAACTTCAATATATGTCCTTATGATTCAAGGTTGTACATTTGATAGTAGCAGAAAAGATATGGAAAAGGGATTTTTATACTTAAGTCAGCAGAAAGCTATTGATGTTCTGATCAACAATAATTTTAAAACTAGACCAGAATTCTCATTGAGGACCCATAAAATCATTTTGTAGTATTATTAAAACATCTTCCAATATAGATACACAAAGAAGTTAAATATAATATTCAAATGTGGGAAAGTATGCTGATGAACTCTCCAAAGGAATACACAGCTGATTTATAGAATATTGTTGACAGTTACGCACATCTATAGGAGGAAATGCACCATGAAACATGTAGCATCACTTAATAAGGTAGAAGAAAGTTGTCTGATAAAAATGAACAATATCAGATGCCCAACACGTACCAACGTGAAAGCAACCTTGCAGCATGGCTTCTCATATCTAACTACGGGCAGATGAAGACTTTAACTTTAACGTAGGTACAGTGTCTTCAGAAGAGAAAAGGCAGGCAGTTACAGCTTTCAGGCAGGAGCAAGAGTGTAATAACAAGAGATGATTACATTCAATGAGAGTAAGGAGCACCTGAAAGCCTGCTGTTTCAAAAGAAAAATAATGACAATACAAAAAAGAAGGTAAATCATTGACCTGTTCTCAAGGCTTTTATCCACACAGGCACAAATGTCATCATAACAAGGTCACAAGTAGTTCCATTTATTCATTCTCTGAACAAACAAACACATCTTCTCTGTGTAATGCCCTGTATAATGTAATAGAGGAAGAAACACAGTGATGACAGCACATAAGACAAAAAGAACCTGCTGGAGTGAAATGATGCGATGTTAACACCTGACATAAAGAGAACAGATGCTAAAGAGGCAACATTTATACAGAGATGTTTAGCATTTATATGCTGTGGAAGAAATACTCACCTAGGTAGTAATGTAGTATGATATTCTAGGAAAATTCAATATTACAAGTTTGTTAAGAAAAGAAAAAAGAGTCAGAAAAGGACAACTAGAATCTCGGTACAGAAGGAAAAGGGAAGGCTTTCAGAATGGAGAGGTCAACACTAGTGGATATGTAATTTGATACTGTGTGTTGTGCAGTTAGAGTGGAAAATGCTCATCTTGATGACATTGAAGTTACTGGTGACCTGCTCCAGATTGGTTTCAGGCCTGTGTAAGGCTTCCTACTTGGTTACCCATAAACTTGAGGTTGAGATAAGTACTTGGAAAAAGAAGGTATGATTTGTTTTCTGACATCACTGAATGACTGTACCTCCAAAGTGCTAAGATAATTAAATTCTCCCTTAAGGATGATTGGACTCCAATATACTGGACATTAACTGAGACTAGTACATTTGCCTGGATGTATAGCTGCTGGATCAGAGGCTTGGAGGTAACAGTGTTGCATCTGCTCTAAGTTAGAATTTGAGAAATCAAGTATTCTTGAGGGGAGGACAAATGAGGAAAAGGGTCTAGATTCAAGAACACTTAAAAATTTGTCATTATATTGTTTCTCTAGTCTTTAAAGTTCCTACAGAGAGAGAGGGAGAGGGAGAGGGAAAGGGAGAAAATGCATAAAATGGATAGCTTTTTTTTTTTTTACAAAAATGAAATATAACAGTGGCATCATTTGTGTCATGACCTATAGTTCCTTTACAGTGAAAGAGAGAGAAGCCCCCTTGGTTTATACAGAGTTCTAGGCAGAATGGAGGTTGCTTTCCTTTCATTTGACTTACAGATTTTTTTCTCTCTCATGATACTTGTCCGATACACAATCCCATTTTCTCCAGAGAGTTGATAACATCTTGATGACAGTAATCAGATCTCATTACCTTCTCACTTTGCATTTGCCTGCTCTTCTGGAAAAATCTAGCATACATTATTTTGTACTGAATCAAGTAGGAGTCAGGGAGATTATAAGAAACAAATGTAACGTATAAGACTTTCCATTCATGAAAGACCAGAATTTGACCAGAAAGAGTAGTGTAAGGAAAGAATACCTGTGTTAAGTTCCCCATATTTCAGCTAGAAATCTTTTATACGTGCCTCATATCTCATTATTTTAATTATATTTGAATGATTTTTAACACATCAACTCTCTAATAATTTATTAGTTGAATAAAATATAACCATGTGAAAATTGAAGGGTAGGACATGCCCGTTGCGCTAATATGCAGATATAAGTGAGTATATACCATTTGAGTCTTTCTGCTTCTGGGTTAACTCACTCATTATGATCATTTCTAGCTCAATCCATTTATCCACAAATTTCGGGAATTCCTTGTTTTTAATAGCTGAATAGTATTCCATAGTGTATATGTACCACAGTTTCTTTATCCATTCTTCTATTGAGGGACACTTAGGCTGTTTCCATGTTCTGGCTATTATGAATAAGGCTGTTATGAACATGGCTGAGCAAATTTTCTTGCTGTGTGCTGGAGCATCTTCTGGGTATATTCCAAGGAGTGGAATAGCTGGGTCTTGAGGAAGCCCTATTCCCATTTTTCTGAGATAGCACCAGATAGATTTCCAAAGTGGTTGTACTAGTTTGCATTCCCACCAGAAATGAAGGAGTGTTCCTCTCTCCCCACATCCTTGCCAGCATGTGGTGTCGCTTGAATTTTTGATCTTACCAGGAAACTGCGACAGAGGAGAGGACATTCTAGTGGGACTTTAGATGAGAGAATCATGGGAGAAAGGCAAAGTAGAAGGACCCAGAGGGTCCTAGAAGCCTACAAGTAGAACATTATGATAGGCAGATTTGGGCACAGGGGTCCCGCTCAAACTAAGGCACCAGCCAAGGACAATACAGGCGGTAAACCTTAAGCCCCTACCCAGATCTAGCCAATGGACAGAACACTCTCCACAGTAGAGTGGAGAGTGGGATATGACTTTCTCACATACTCTGGTGCCTCACCTTTGACCATGTCCCCTGGACGGGGAGACCTGGTGGCAATCAGAGGAAGGACAGCAGGTTACCAAGAAGAGACTTGATACCCTATGATCATATAGAGGGAGAGGTAATCCCCCTCAGGAACAGTCATAGGGGAGGGGAATAAGGGGAAATTGGGAGGGAGGGAAGAATGGGAGGATACAAGGGATGGGATAACCATTGAGATGTAACAAGAATAAATTAATAAAGGAGGAAAAAAAAAGAAAATTGAAGGGTAATAAAAATGAATGTTTAACAGTTAAGAATATGTTTACAGATTTCTTTTTGTGTTGGTTGTTTGAGATAGGGTTTCTCTGTGTAATCTTGGCTATCCTGGACATGCTTGTATATCATGCTGGTCTTGATCTCACAGAGATCCACCTGGCTTTCCCTCCTGAGTGTTGGGATTACAGGTTTCTAGCACTGTGCACAGCTTATTTGCAAGTTTTAATACACATGCATACATATTGTATACACGTTCGTAGTCATGGCAACCCTTCAGAAAGACTTTAATCCTGTAACATTTTATGTTGATGTTTAGACTTAAAAAGATCAGCTTTTCAACTGTTTTGATCTAAGTTACATTGAAGCAAGAAAGTAGTATGAAGTCATATATCCTACTGATGTTCTCTGTCATTATCCTGGACAGACTATGGGTTCCCAGAAGGAAAATATATTTATGAAAAGGCATACCTTAGTGCTTAAGGGAGTGCTATCTTTGAACAAGAAAAATCCATATTCTGAAACACGTATCCTTCTGTAATTCAAGTGCAACCAACGGTACTCATTCAAGAAACATGTTCTTGCAAAAGAATTATCTAGTTTACTTTGCATGTGGTTCATACATAAGGGGGTTCAACACTTTGCATATGGGTAAATGGAAAGCACTCTGGGATTCTAAGCAGCTACATTTCTGGTGAGGAAAATTAACATGTTTATAAATAAAATATAAGCTGTGTATGTGCATATAAAATGGTTATTTCTGAACAGAAAATTTTGATGCATTTAATATATTTAGTAAATATATAGTAATTTATTTTATTATTAGTGATACATAAATATTTATATGTAACTCAAGGTTGTCCATTTTCATAGGTGTGATTGGCATTATAAATATAAACTTTATAACAATCTATAATGAGCTATAATTGTACAGAATGGAAAAATCCATTTGGTAGATTCACTCCAAAGTTAAAAGTAGGAAATGTTAAAAAGATACACTGAGGAAGACTGCCAGTTCAGAAATGGAGGAAGAGAACCATTGAAGATTCCAAGATAATTGAAATATCAAAGAACATCTAGGAAAAGTATTCTTCCAAAAATGTAGGAAATAAATAAAATACAATGCAGAAGTAAATTAAATATGGCTAAAATTTATTGGTTTATCATTTTGTGCAGAGACTGGAAAAATAAATATTAAATGAAGTATTGAAATCAGTTAGGGGAGTTCAGAATGCTGAGAGATCTGAAAGTGAAACACAAAGATAGTATGGAGATTAGCTTTTACTAAGAAACAGTGTTGTAGGGACCTTCCAAGATAACTTTACATAACAGACTTATACTTCAGGGAGCCCAAAAGCAATAGAAAGAGACATCATCTGAGGAAACAGAGATTAGTCACCTGGCATTTTCTCCCAAATTAGTTAGCACAGGCTAATTTGAAGAATGTTAATTAAATCAGCCAAGGGATGGTCACATGTTTGAAATGTCAGAGAATGAATGTTAAAAGTTAACTTTTATACCTTAGCAAAGTGCATATACATGACTGAGATTGGAGGGGACCATACTGTTGAAAAACATAAAAGCAATATGAAGAAAGTAGGTTTAAATTGTGTTTTTACTGAAATTTAGTGCCTCTAAAGCTTTTTCAAACATAATTTTCATTTAGAAAACATGTGAAACAAAGACATTAGGGTTTAACCTAAGAATTTCTCTCTCATTGGAATATCGGGTGGCCTGAGAATTCTCTTTTAATAAGTTCCTGGTGATGCTGTTAGCCTGGGGGCTACATTTTTGAAAACTTTCTTGTAGGATGTTGATTAAAATCATCAAATGTCTTTCAGGAATTTCAGCTTTAAAAAAGCTGTAGGAATAGTAAGATAAAATGAGAATAATAAATCAGTTTAGTGTAAAAGAAATACAGAATGTATGGCTATATTTAGATTTTTCCACATGTAGACTTTCTCCTTTCTAATAAACAAATATAATTTTCTTTAAGAACAAATCACTTGCAAGTAACATAAATCAAGGGTCCTGGAGAGGTGACGTGGTGGTTAAGAGCACCATTGCAATTGTGTAGACTCCAAGTACATTTCCCAACACTCCCATTGAGCAGCTCATACTGCCCTTCACACCAGCTCCAGAATACCACCCACCCTCTTCTGGCCACTGTGGGGGAGGCACTAATGTGCATATTCCTACAGATATACCCATAATTGAACATAATTTAAAAATGAACACAAATCTGCTTTCAATCATATTTAACACAATTTACCATTATAACTTAATATTCAGTATTTTAAAGTAAAATGGTCTACATTAGCTTTTATATTTATTTAAATAATTACTTATATTTTTTCTTCTTGAAAGAAGAATATAAATTTAAACAACCTATAAAGCCATAACAGTCCCTTCTCCTCACCATATGTATGTGGTATTGGGATCTAATGTGAGCTGTCTACTAAGGGACATGTGTATTATGCAACTGGTCCTTGCCCTATAGTCGTTCTCCTTGCAAGAGCTCAGATGGCTTTACTGACATTGCAGGTATTAACCTGATATATTCTGGGTGATTTACTTCATTCACCTTCTCTAAGATTCTGAGACTTGGTTTTTGTTTTTTTTTTTTTTTTACTTTTCTTTGTCTGAACGATGACTTTAGGTCACTCAACTCTCATCATATTCTCAATCTGCCTATTTTCTGCAATGAACTCCACACTGCATGCAATTTCCAAGTGTGTTTTATAGCAAGAAAAGACAGACACTTGAGCTCCTTCATTAAGTTTGTACTCAGGCAGCAGAAGGCAATATTTCAGAGATCAAGGCCTGCCTTCTCCAGAACTCTCTTCTTTATTCCTGAACCAAATTTCTCAACTGAAAATGGTGGATAAAAGGCTTCACATCCCACTTTTTTCATATCCTCCTTCTGCTGGTAAATGTGTTTGGCAATATTTTAAATTTTATTTTTAATGTTTTTCTCTCTCATTTATATATCCATTTAACCTACTGATCGTAGTCCCCTTTTCTCTCTTCCTAGTCCCACCTTCCCACCCTCTTCCTCCATGCTCCCCACTCCTTTTTCCCAGAGAAAGGAGCCCCTAAACCAGAGCCAGCCTGTCCTGACAGTTCATGTTACATCAGGACTAAGCATGCCCTCTTCCACTGATGCCAGACAAGCTCTCCAATTATGGGAATGTAATCCAATAGCAGGCTACAGCATCAAGGTCAGTGACAGATGCAACTCCAGTTCCTAAGGTACCCACTGAAGACTGGTTGTCCATCAGCTCCATACGTGTGAGATCTAGTGCATGCAAGCCACTTAGGTTGGTGATTCAGTCTCCATGAGCCCACATAGGCCCCGTTAGTTGTTTTGCTGGTCTTGTGGAGTTCTTGCCCCCTTCATGCTCCATTATTCTTCCTTTTGCTGCTTGTGTTCTTATGGTTATCTCTAGCCATCGGGTTGTCCCTGATGTTACTAGGTCCGTTGGTCTCTGATGGTAGTAGGCCTCTACCGATACAGGGTGAACTGGTAGTGTCTGATGTCTGCCAATCTCTGGGATGAGCCTGCTGGTCCTGGTTGACTGGTGGATTCTAGGATTGCAAGTGGAAATTGGGCCCAGGAAATGGAGTGAGCTTGGGAGCTGGAGCATGGAGTGGCCAGCGAGATGGAACATGGAAGCCCGGCCTACCGTACTGCTACTGGTGGTCTCTAGCACACCAAGAGTTGGAGCATGATTCTCATCTGCTGGTGTCTGATGGCTGCAGGTCTCTAGGATATGACAATTTTTTGGTGTGCTAAAAGTTTGAAAGATAGTCTTATGTGGAGGTTCTTCACTTAGGTATTAACTAGGCATTAATTTAGATATTGTTTTTGAGTGTCAGAAATTGTCATTCTTGTCCTTTGCAGGAAAGTTAAGATCTTGGCACCTTTAACATCTCTCTTCAACTCAGACTGTAGACTACCTTACAATGACTACAAAGAACTCACATGTGTGTAATGGGAAAACAACAATAACACAACCACAGCACAAACCTCTATGGGAGTCAATGGGAAAACAACAATAACACAACAACAGCACAAACCTCTTTAGGAGTCAATGGGAAAACAACAATAACACAACAACAGCACAAACCTCTATGGGAGTCAATGGGAAAACAACGATAACACAACAACAGCACAAACCTCTATGGGAGTCAATGGGAAAACAACAATAACACAACAACAGCACAAACCTCTATGGGAATCAATGGGAAAACAACAATAACACAACAACAGCACAAACCTCTATGGGAGTCAATGGGAAAACAACGATAACACAACCACAGCACAAACTTCTATGGGAGTCAATGGGAAAACAACAATAACACAACAACAGCACAAACCGCTATGGGAGTCAATGGGAAAACAACAATAACACAACAACAGCACAAACCTCTATGGGAGTCAATGGGAAAACAACAATAACACAACAACAGCACAAACCGCTATGGGAGTCAATGGGAAAACAACAATAACACAACAACAGCACAAACCTCTATGGGAGTCAATGGGAAAACAACAATAACACAACAACAGCACAAACCGCTATGGGAGTCAATGGGAAAACAACAATAACACAACAACAGCACAAACCTCTAGGGGAGTCAATTTAGAATTCCACCTTGTAAGCAAAGGATGACATGATGAGTTGAGTTATGGATATATCAGTACACAGTCATCATGTAAATACATTCATATGTTGTATATTTGAGTACAGTACAGAAAATTGATTTTTATATCCAGTAGTTCTTAATATTTTATATGAAAAATATTCATGATAGACTAGGATATTTAACACATACATCAATTTCTACTAAAGATACTTAGCTTGTATTTATAGGCCTGCTTTTGTTGTATTGTTGATGAGTTCAAAATTAGAGAAGAACTAGATTATTCTTAAGCTATGATATTTAACTGCTTTTTCACTTTTATGAATTCTTAGGTATATATATAGTAGTATGTTCATATGTGACTATAAAAATACAAAAATGAGATTTTTTTTTTGTTATTTTACTAACTTGAAATAGTAGGTAAAAAGTACATTGTTTCCCATATCAATTCTCCTCTTAAATGTGTGTTGTAATTAAATATGGTTAACTAAAACAAAAGGGCAGAATTGTTATACTCCGGAACCCCAGGAACTAGGTAATAGCAATCTTTATATCTTCCCACTTCCTTTAGTTTTTGGAATGCCACTCAACAGGAAGGCAGTTGTAATATAGTGCTGTATGCCTCTCTCTCTCTCTCTCTCTCTCTCTCTCTCTCTCTCTCTCTCAAACAAATTAATGGAGCTACTTGAAGAAGGCATACTAGTAAAAAATGCCATATTTGCTCTTCCTGTCACATTAACAGTGGTACCAAGAAGTCTGTGAGGAAGTCATCTTCAACATGACATCAAAACACTCATCACAGGGAACATTTCAGTGCTGGATGTATGGTTAAGTTGAGCAATGGTTGCATCTGAGACAACTTGATTACTTACATGTGAACCAGAAGGGGACCATTTTCTTTATGATCTATCCAACCTAAGAAAAGACTCACAAATATATTAATTTAGTGGTAGATGTGTCAGGATACAAATTTTAGAATGTTTTATATAATTCCAAATAGCAATAAAACTAACTGATGAATTTGTGGGACACACACACACACACACTCCTTCCAAGTAATAAGTGCTGTAATATTTGTGCATTTTTTAGAATCTGGGAGACTTTTGATCTTTAAGTTTAGATAACAGTAACAATCTTGATAATTATTTAGCTTTTATCTTTTAACATATATTAAAATTTATTTTGCCTCATTACCTTAATTTTTATGATTACCATATTATTTTTCTCAGATAAATATTTCATTTTACTAAGCAATCTCATACCTTAACCTGCTGTTGTTTTAATTAAATTTCTACTAATATTGTAAATGAAAATAATTTCAATTTTGCTATGTGAGTTTTCTCTTTCAGGAGCACATTATACTTTTTATTAATTTAATTATTTAAAATATCTTTCCATTCTGTCTCTTCTGGTTAACTATTGCATTACCATAGCAACATATATTATAATGCAAATATATCAAATGTTGCTGTATGTTTTTTATATGTTTGTGTACAACTCTTTGGTAATGCCTATATCATTTATTAGAAATGAGTTTATTTCAATACTTAATTGATTTTGTATATTAATTTAATAACATTCCATAATGCTAAATATTTTTATTTATCTTATATGTGTTTATAGTGATTTATTTACTATCTGCTCTATGCTCAATATATTCAATTTTGTTCTTTCTAGGTTGTGTATAAAAAGTGTGTCTAATCAATTAATGTTTACTACTAAAGTTATGAATTAATATAGACTCTAGTTTGTAAGATATCTTACCTAGTTTGTAACATTAATAGTAATAGTTCCATGTATATCTTCAGGAAAATATATGTTTACATATAGAATGATTACTGAACATATTAGTATAATTGTGTTGGATATAAAAAATGTCATGTTAAAGATTTAAAATTTATGATCTTTAGTCAACTCTGGAAATGTTAAATTTGAATTTTTTTATTGTCAATTGCTCTATCATTGCTTATAAAATAAATTATATGATTTACATTTTGTATCTGGCTCCATCATCTATATGATAACTACCCTCTTTTTATTATTATTTTTGAGTGAAATACTTCATCATAGCATATCAACTACTTACTTATTTTTGCTGATTTCCAGTAGGTAATATTATGAGAACTTTTTCATTTTTTTGATATTGAGGTTCATGATGATATTTACTTGTTATTTTTGATTCATTTTAAAATATATTTTATTAATTTATTCATATTACAACTAAATTGTTATCCCATCCCTTGTATCCTCCCATTCCTCCCTCCCTCTCATTTTTCCCTTCCTCCCCTCCCCTATGATTGTGACTGAGGGGGACCTTCTCCTCCTGTGTACACGCATAGGGTATCAAGTCTCTTCTTGGTATCCTGCTATCCTTCCTCTGAATGCCACCAGGCCTCCCCATCTAGCGGACGAGGTCAAACATCTCAACATAAAACCAGAGACACTAAGTCAGTCAAAAAAAAAAAAGTGGGGAAGAGCCTGGAACACTTTGGCATAGGAGACAACTTCCTACATAGAACACCAATAGCCCAGGCCTTAAGGTCAACAATTAATAAATGGGACCTCATGAGGCTGAGAAGCTTCTGTAAGGCAGGAGACACTGTCAACAAAACAAAGCAACAGACTGGGAAAAGATCTTCACCAACCCTATATCTGACAAAGGTGTAATATAAAAAATATATAAAGAACTCAAAAAATTAAATACCACCAAACCAAATAACCCAATTGAGAAATGAGGCTCAGAACTAAACAGAGAATTCTCAACTGAGGAATATCGAATGCCTGAGAAACATTTTCTTGATTCTTTTATGTTCACTCAAGAAAATTAATTTTTTTCTTTAAAGTTTAAAATATATTAAATTGAATTGCTCCTTTCATAACTTAGAAGTCTGTGTTTAGATAGAAGTTACATATACTTATTAAAGCTTATATGCTTTTCATCTGTTTTCTATTACTTTTATATTTTTAATAATATTAACATTAGTTTTAAAAAATTAGACTTAGATGTTAAAAAATCAAAAACATTGCCCTACCAAGATCTGTGAAGAATTCTGTTGGAATTTCAATGAGAAATTACAATGAATTTATATATTGCTTTTGTTGGATGACCTCTTTTACTATGTTAAACCTAGTTGTCCATGAATCTGGAAGATTCTTATGGTATCTTTTTCAGTTTCTTGCTTCAAAGACTTGAAGTTTTTATCACAGAAATCTTTCATTTGCTTGGTTATATAATTTGAGTCTATTGTGAAAATGTTATCTCCATGGTGTTTTTCTCAGTCTATTTGTCATTTTTAAATGGGAGGGCTAATAAATTATGCTAGTTAATTTTGTATGTAGCTATTTTACTGAAAGTATTTATCACCTATAGGAGTTTTCTGGTACAAATTTTCTGGTCAGTTATAAATGTTATCATATCATGTGCAAATAAGGGTATTTGGACATTTTCATTTACTATATCTGTCTATCTGATCTCCTTTAGTTGTTTTATTTTTTAATTAAGACTCTAAGAATTATATTCAATTGCTATGGAAATAGTGAACAACATTGTTTTAAACCCAATTTTACTGGAATTGCTTTGAGTTTCTCTTCATTTAAGTTGATGTTGGGGATGGGCTTGCTGTAAACAGCCTTTTTGAGATATGTTTCTTGTATCCCTAAACATTTTATGATCTTTATCATGACAGGATTTTTTTCTGCATCTAATGAGATCATTTGGTATTTGCCTTTCAATAGTTTTGTATGTTGTATTAAATTTAGTGATTTACATATATTAAACCATCCCTGCAGGGATAAAGCCTAGTTGATCATGGTGGACTATCTTTTTGATATGATCTTGAATTCTGTTTGCAAGTAAATTCAGTCTTTCTCAATCTATGTTAATAAAAGATGTTTCTCTCTAATTATTCTTCTTTACTTAATTTTTATATGATTTACATAACAGGAAAGATCTGACCTGGTAAAATAAATTTGACAATTATCCTTCAGTTTTTGTGCTACAGAATAATTAGAAGTGTATTGGCATTATCTCATCTTTGAAAGTCTGGCAAAATTCTGTTCTAAAACCATGTTTCCCTGTTTTTCTTTGTTTGTTTGTTTTGTTGTTGTTTGAAGATTTTTCATTAATTTTTTTTTTATTTCATCAGTGGTTATGGGGCAATTTAAGGCCTACCTGACTTGAATCAATTTGGGTACAGGGTGATATATATTGAGAAAATTATTAATTTCTTTTTGATTTTCTACTTGGTTGGAGTAAAGGCTTTTAAAATATGTTATTAAATTTTTCTGGATTTTTTCTCTGTCTGTTATTATCTTTCCCCTTTCATATCCAATTTTGATAATTTGGATATGTTGTCTCTTTTTAAAGTTAATTTAAATAAAGGTTTGTTATTCTTTTTTATTTTCTCAATGAACAAACTCTTCATTTTATTGATTGTATTTGTTGTCGTAGTGTCTATTTTTATAAATTTTATCCCCACATTTGATTATTTCCTGGTATCTACTACTTTTGGTGTGATTTTTTTCTCTGCTTTTATCACATTCAGGCATGCCTTTATGTGATGGGTATGTGATTTCATTTTTTTTTTATGTAGTCACTTAGTGTTATGGACTTACCTGTTAGAACCTCTCATATCTCTACTAGGAGGGGGCCAGTGGAGACTTCCAACTTAGACTCTCTCTCTGCATAATGTCTGGCTATGGGTTTCAGAACTTGCTCACATCTTTTTGGATGAGCCTTTCTAATGACGAATGGACAAGGCACAACTTTATGAGGATATCAGAATGACGTTAGGAATGATTTTATTGATTTTTTGACATTCTTATTTTGTTCTACCCTAGGTCTCTGGCCTAGAGAGTCTATGTCTGGTTTTTGGTCATAGAAATAGTGTAGGGCCGTCCTCTTGATGGGGAGACCTGGTGGCACTCAGAGGAAGGATAGCAGGCTACCAAGAAGAGACTTGATACCCTATGATCATATACAGGAGGAGGTCCCCATCAGTCACAGTCATAGGGGAGGGGAGTAGGCAGAAAGTGGGAGGGAGGGAGGAATGGGAGGATACAAGGGGTGGGATAACTATTGAGAAGTAACATGAATGAATTAATAAAAAAAAATTTAAAAAAGAAAAGAAAAACAAAAGAACAACAAATAAAACACCAGATGTAATAGTGGGGGAAAAAAAAAGAAATAGTGTATGGCATGAGTTCCCTCTCATGGCATGGGACTCAAGTAGAAGCTACAGACAAAGGCATTTGTTACCTGTTAATTCAGGAAAATACATTTTTTAGGGTGAGGAACCGACCATGATATTCTCTTCAGATAACATTTTATTGAGATGTTATCAGTAGCAAATATAATTTTATTCTGCAGGTGCTGTATGATAGATGTGTTTCCATTTCAGATATGTCAGAAATCAAAGTAATGCTTTACTTTACCTCTATATCCAAGGTGTCATTTCTACAAATCTTAAACATGATGTTTGAAGTTGAAAACAAGTTTGGAACAACTATTTAATGAACTGTGAACAAATTTTTGTGGTGAATTGTTTTTATAGAGAGAGCAGTCATTGTGTACACATGAACTTTGGAGTTCAATAATAACTTATTACGAGAAATAAAGTTTACATAATTCAGACCTTTAACATTCTATCCTCCTACAAATTTTCAGTCAAGTTTGATTATAGAATTTTCTTTTAAAAAGCAGTAAGATCAATATTGGTTTGGTTTAACTGTTTTTGTAAAAAAAAAAAAAAAAAGAACGATCAATATTGTTGTAGGTTAACACAGTTAACATTGCACACAGGGCTAGTATAATTACATGAGGTACTATTCACTATCACCTGTTCTTCATTCTGCCTACCTGAGTACTAAATGGATCTTGTGATCTGAATACATTTTCTTATGGGTTTACACACAGTTGTTTACTTACATTAGATATTTCCATGTGATTTATTAAATGCAGCTGTTACCAATTTGGGAAATTTCTGTGAGCAATATTAAGCATCGGAGTAGTTAACAATATCGTTTCCACTCTTCTGTTGAAGACAGAAACTACACTGGGAAAACATAATAAATGATTATGAGTTGGTATTATAATAAGCAATAAAATCTGTTATTGTTTCTCTACTACAAATCTAGGAATGCTGGATACTGCTAAAAGTATTTCAATAGGTATTCTATAAAGAAAGGATAGAATATAAGAAAAAACATTGAAGCCGTGTGATAAAATAAAAAAGGAATAATGAAGCAAACTACATAAACACACAAATTTATCTTTATCATTCCAGTGAAAGTAGAAATATGTCATGAAATCATTATAAATATGTATTGTAGTCTTACAATGCATACAACATACATAACAGAGAAAGTGAATGAGATTGCTAAAGCTTGACTAACGTGTAAACAGTCTTCTGGTTTAATTTTTAGAACTTGGGAATATCTCTTATATTACATAAAATGGTCAAATGTAAAAATGATAAATCATAAAAATGTATTCAGTGAAAGAATTGATTTAAGAAGATGATCCAACTATATGTCTGTAAACAAATTTTTTTTACCAATTTATATTCACTGTAGAAAATGATGTGCTTGATTGTGATAGTTATACACAAGTATATCATCTACTTAACTTACAATCATCTTCTATTTTCA
Source organism: Acomys minous (assembly GCF_964271855.1). Taxonomy (NCBI): domain Eukaryota; kingdom Metazoa; phylum Chordata; class Mammalia; order Rodentia; family Muridae; genus Acomys; species Acomys minous. The sequence continues at coordinate 14,181,693 of NC_140501.1, read as the reverse complement.
TATTCTCTCTCATTTTAAGGTAACTCATTACCTTCCAGTATACTGAATATATATTAATAGATTCATAAAACAATATTTCATATAGCTATTATATATTTGGAAAATTTCTGAGAGCAATTTAAGAATGTAGTTAGCGATATCTTTTTCACCCTTATATACATGTAAAGACAAGTTGAAGAAAGAAACCACACTGAGAATAAATATATATTTTTATATATTTTAAGTATATACATATATATTATATAAGATATAGGTAATACTATGTAACATATTATATGTACATATATATTATATATAATACACATGATAGAAGTGGTATATTTATTTTTCTAATGCTAATTTTGCTTAGCATGATGATTGACAGTTTATCTGTTTTCCTCCCATAAAATGAATATGCTCTTTATAGTTGAAAAGATTTACTTATTATTAAAAATATCATGTTTTAAAATAAAATCACTAATCATGTGACAGTAGTTACTAATGACACAATAGCATGTTAAAATTCAGAAATATCATAATTACATAAAAATATGCTCAGAAAGTAAAATGCAAAATAGATTAAGAAAATCCTAGTAGAAAATAAAGGCATAAATCAACAACTTAGTAATGAATTGAAAAGCATATTTTTCCAAATTAAAAATGGATCTGAAAAAAAAAGAAGATAAACAAGGAAATAGAATAAAAAAACACTCTAAGCCATATAAACATAGACTAACCTATAAAATTCTTCATCAAATGGTTGAATATACTTCCTTTAAGAGCATATGGACCATTAAACAGGATTGACCATATTCTAGGTCATAACATGAATCTCAATAAAATCAGAAGGTCGGAATGATGGAAAATATGCTATCTGCCCACAGTGGAATACAACTTGAAATCTGTCACCCAAGGTAATTCACAAGTGGGCAGAAAATCAATAACACATTCCTGTATTATTTACAGGTCAAAAATTATGGAGGACACAAATATGCTGTGGTTGTATGGTGAGGGGGAGGTCCCATTCTGTCAGAGGTTTAGGGGAGGGGAATAGGGTGAAAGAGGGAGGGAGTGTAGGAAGAGGAAGATACAGTGAGGGGATAACAATCAGGATGTAATCTGAATAAGTTATAATTAAAAATCATTTAAAAATAAATGAATGCAAGATAACAAATTTTGGAGGAAGTCAAGGACTTAGGGTATTTGGACAAGAGGCAGAGTCTCAAAATAAACCATTTAAATATTCAGTTACAGTCAGTACACATTATTCCCCCTACTTGTCTCTGCTTTGTTAAAAATGAAAAAATGTGCATCTTTAAGCATTAATCTGAACATAAACCAAAGAGGTAAATTGATTATATGAATTATCCTGGTCCAAAGAAATTAACAGTTAGCATTTGATCCCAGAATAACATTACTATTCCAAACACCCAGGCTGAAACTTGGGCCACGCAAACTATCCTTTAATGACTCAAAGTGAAAAACTAACAGTTATAAGTTGTGGTTAATTGGTTTGTCCTATGTGGGTCATAGATTATAAAATGAATATTTTGCAATCAAGAATCAAGGTATCTGCACTAACCAAAGAGAATACAATAGCAAACATCAAACCCCTACTCTGATCTAGCCAGTTGACAGGACATTCTCCACAGTATGTGGAGAACGGGGACTGACTCTAACATGAATTCTAGTGCCCCATATTTGACCACCTCCTCTTGAGGGAGAGGCCTGGTGGCACTCAATGGAAGAATAAGCAGGCTACCAAGATGAGACTTGATACCCTATGATCATATAGTGGGGGAGGAGGTCCCCCTTGGTCATAGACCTAGGGGAGGAGAATAGAGTGAAAGTGAGAGGGAGGGAGGAATGGGAGGATACAAGTAATGGGATAACAATTGAGTTGTAATCTGAATAAATTAATAAAATTAAAATAAATAATAAAAAAATAGAATCAAAGTATCCTTGGCTGAGTGTAGTTACATTCATCCTATTAAATATTTCAAGCTACAATGGCACAAGACACCAAGTTCTTTGTAATTTTGCAATGTGTTTACAAGGCATGGCTCTTTATTTAACTCTCTGATTTTCTTTTTCTTTTTTGGAAAACTGCCTCATTGCAATGCATCCCTGGTTGCAATATAGACCAGTCTGACCTTAAACTCTTACAAATTACCAACCCCCCACCAGTGCCTTTTCCTTATAAGCACAGAGATTACAGATTTTCCATGTACATCGTACTGTTAAAAAGTATTTTACCATAGTTTTTTCCTTCTTTATTAATTAAACATTTTAATTTTTACATAAACGTATATGTTATTGCACAAATACACAATAAACTACCTATAGCAAGAAGAACCATGACACAATCAGGAATTATATAAATGTTAGATTCTCAGTGTTTTGGCTATTTGTATTTGACAGCCTTGAAGAAAGTATCTTTCCTATCTTGGTGAATCTAAAATTTTGAATCTAAAACATTTTTCATCACATCTTATCATTATCAACTTAAAACATCTATCAAGACCTAGAAACATCTTAAGCCCTAAACAACTAAGCTTCCTTGTAACATTAAGCTACCTGGTCTTCAACTCCCTTAGAGACTTGGGAAAGAGTAAACTTGATTATCTGAGTATGTGGGCAGTGCAGGTTAGTAGCTTTCCAAATAAGAAGATAACAGAGACAGTTTGCTACCTGAATAGTCACCCAAAACCCTCTATAATGTTGGAGCATCTTCTTCAGTGTTCTTGCTCAATATATTCGTGAGGCAGGAACTACTGAGGACTTGCTTACCTTTTCTTGGCAGAGTTTGGCTGTCAACTCCGCCTGCATCCAAGCTTGCCCTTTTTTTTTCTCCTTTATTAATTTATTCTTGTTACATCTCAATGGTTATCCCATCCCTTGTATCCTCCCATTCTTCCCTCCCTCTCATTTTCCCCTTATTCCCCTCCCCTATGACTGTTCCTGAGGGGGATTACCTCCCCCTGTCAAGCTTGCCCTTTTTTAGGCAGAATTCTGTGGCAAGGTGTGTCCCTAAATCATGGGCTGCCACACCCAAGAACAGGGTGTGCTATTCCAGTTATTTTGTGATATTAATATAGAGTTTCAACTCAAATGAAGCAGTCTGTTTTCTTTTTCTACTCTGCCTAATTCTCTTCCTCCTCTTTCTTCTCTTCCTCCTTCTCCTCCTCTACAACTACCTTTTTTTAAAAAAATCTTTTTCTGCTTCTTCTTTCACCAGATATAAACTGTAAAGTTCTTAAGTGTAGAAATGCAGGTAATAGTTCTTGGTTTATTTTTTACTTAAAGTATTTTTATGCCTTTGCATTTTAGAGAAGGTAAAATTACTATTGTATAGTTTATCAAATTTCTGTCTTTGCAATCATAACATTGGAGAAAATCTGGTTACATTAAGGCAACAAGTGAATTGATATTTAAAAATAATTTTCAGAAGTTTATAACGACAGGAGAATCATTTTATTATATTACAATGTCCAAATACCTGGCAAGCTTAGGAGCATCAATCTAGGAAAATAAGTTCTACATTATTTTCTATTTGATTAAAATAAATCTAAATATATGTTTATCTGAAAATATTACTAGAAAATTAGATAATATTATAATTCTAATAAAATTAAACCTTATATCATATTAAAACATACCTACTATATACAAATGGAATTCAATTACTTATGATAAAATGTATATAGACTCTTTAAAGACAAGTGCTTCATGTAGAGTATATGTAAGGAAATTATTAAATTCTTACTAAATCATTTTAAACAATGGCAATGACTTTTCCTTATGTTTTTGTATAGATGACAGATTATTTTTGTATTTATCTATATATGTTTTATAAATATAACTAAACAAAAATAAATGAGTGGTTATTTACATTGACAGTTTTTTGGAAAAGGGATGTTGCCATATAAATGAATAAGAAACAAGGGAGTAGAACATGTGAAAAGTGGATTTATCTGTTTCTATTCCTCAAAGTAGCTTCTCCCTTGAGCTCAGATATATAACATTTTGTGCCCCTGTCCACAACCATAAACTCACTGTTATATCTCACATACATTTTTTTTATCACAAATAATAAGCAATCTATCAGACATCTCTTCTTCTTAACCCATAAATGAAATTTTAATGTTTTTGGAAACAATGTTTTCCAATTTTAAACTAATGAAGAAGAACATTTGTGTCCTCTTGCTTTACCACCTAAAAACACTGTATTACTTCTACATTTCATCTGCTTTGCTACAATTACTGTAATTACTTTTTATATTTGACATATTGTTGAAGTTAAAAGTTAAACATTTTGTGTGTGTGTGTGTGTGTGTGTGTGTGTTTGCTCCTAGATAAACATACATGTGTGATATAATAGATATTTCTTAAACTTTAGCATAGAATTATGGTTGTCTGTGTTGAGTCTAAACCTCAGCTTTCAAATTAACCTAGTGAAACCATAACCTGAAACTAATTAGAAACAGGAACATTATGAAATTAAATAGGGATATTACAACTCAGCATTCAATACGATTACTACAAACAGAACATTAGCCTTAGACAGGTTCTGAAGGGAACATAGTTTTATTTCCTTTTGCCAGAAAGTTTTTCCATATTAGAAATTGTAGGAGGAAAGCTAAGTCTAAGGAAATTTGAGAACTACCAGGAGATAAGTTTCTAGGATATGTATATAAATTTCTAATAGCTAGTGCACATGCATACACACACATATAATTTTATAAATCTGGTATTGAATATAATTTTATCCACTACAAAACTAAAAAAGTCCATGACAGAGTTAGTAATACTAAAATAAGCTTTTTATTCTCCTTAAAAACCCATCTCTACCACCTGCATTCAGTTGTGTCTTAAGTCTTAAATTTTAATATAAATCTCTACATTTCCATTTTTAATGATTTTTTTTAACTGTAGAAAAGGGTATTGAGTTGCATAGTATTTGATCTGCTTGGCTTTGAGGTTTGACGTTAGTTTTGGACAGCAAGTTGTTTTTATGGTGATGGTTACTTATGTGAGATTAATTTGAATTACCCTATGAAAAGAATAATGCTTTTGTTAGAAGCTATAGATTATGAAAAAAATCCAGCTTCACATTTGTAGCACATCCTCTTGAGTTGTTACTCAGGAGTGTCCCAGAAACCACCAAAACAATACACAGCACTGTTACTGCTTTTGGTTACTAATCCAGAATTTATAATAGTAAACTATTGCTAAAGCCACCATGAACTGTGGTCACAAGCCACTGAGAAATGAGGTTGAGGTTTCCTTTCTATGACTTGTTTTACTAGAACTTGAAGGTACTATGTGGCTGCTGGGAGAGAAAATTCATAGTTGTCCATACTTTCCAAGCTGCAATAATGTGTCTGACAAGGTAATGCTCCTGGGTACCATAATGAAACAGTTGTTATGAGTATAAATCAGCACTGTCTGATTGGATATAAGACACGCCCCACATGAAGAATCACTGGAATGGGAGGTCTGACTCAAACTCCACAACAAGGGAGCAAATTGGGACTATTATTTTGATAAACCTACACGGTATCAAACTGACACACACACACACACAGACACACGTACATATATATTCACCTAGATGAATGCACCTCTCCGTTCTAACAGAGAATATTCTTTGCATAGGAGATATTAGTTAATCAAGGAACTCACAAATTATTACAGTATAGAAATGGAGTAATTGTGCTGTGCTTACCTAACAGGAGTGTCTATATGCCACCTCTGGACTATCAGCTTTTGTGGAAGTGTGAGTACAACTGTTGTAAAAGACAATTTTGGGGGAAGATGAAATCAAACAACCTCTCTTCGAGATGGACACACAGCAGCTGTGGTTGTTTTCATAAGAACTACAAGAGATTTACATATTCAACATTCATACATGGTGTAGGGAAGGGATCATGTCTACTTCCCCAGCTAAGGAGCTATTGACAGTCGATGGCTGCTAAGAACTCTTGTCAATGTAGGTCTATGATGGTTTTGTACATGGCTCACAACCATACCTCTATGGAAACACAAATTGGAGTCAATAGCCTATATTAATCAAAAGGATATGATCAAAATATAATACATGCATACAACATTTTCAAAAGAATTAATAAAGATCTATATAAAATTTGATGGAATGTTTATCATAGCCTAATTTATCAAACCTGAAGGTGCAAGAAGTTTCTCTTGATATAAGATAATCTTTGAAAGATATTTTTAATTTCACAAAGGCTATTTTTTGTTTTGTTTTGTTTTGAGGTTTTCAACCATTTGAACGACTCTAGTTTAGTTTCACAATTAAGCTTAGGGTTTTTTTTGTTAAGATGTTTTTAGTTCTAGATAGATGTTTTAAGTTGACAAAGATGAGATATGATAGACATGGATTTACATTCAGAATTTTAGACATATCAAGATAGAAAAGATGTTTTCTTCAAGGTTGCCAAATACAAATGCCAAAGCATTATAAATGTATCATTTATATAATGCTTGATTGTTTCAAGCTTCTTCATGCTGTAGGTAGTTTATTTTATATATGTGTAATAATATAAATGTATATATAAAAATAATTAAAAAAAGAAATATCCCTGTATAACATCAGAAATTTGTGAATACATACAAAAGTTTATTTTAGATGAGAGCCACCTGGCAATATATAATATGTGTTTAACAACATTCTTTCAAAAATAAACTCAACATTCATATACCACCACCCAAAATGTCAAGCAAAGTGTATAAAATCACATGATCTAGAATGTTCTGTAACATGAGCACAAATCATACCCTCACTACAATGAATTATGAATGTAAAGATGGCAAAGCAAAGACTTGATTAACTTTTATGTAGAAGAGGTAGACCTAAGAAATTCTACATTTGGTATTTAGTGTATTTATACATGCCTATTACCTATTAATGAAATACTCAAACCCTTTGACATCATCGTTAATAAAATGTGAAAAACTGTTGTTATTCCACTGCGCAATACTCTGAAGCAGCGAAGGATTATCACCTCTCTTTTAAGGGCAATGGAAGAGAAAATCTTTTCATCTTTACAGATTCTAAGATGTCATGGCAAAGAAAAAGAAATATATCAAATGTCAGAAAACACTATAACCTTGGGTATCTATTTGATGTTTATAAAAGAACATAATAATCTGCTGATTTCTAAGAGAACATATACCATCTTGTCAAGGCAAATGTTTTCTTCCAGAATGGGTCTGCTATTTAGTCTATTTGCTTTTACACAGTGTAAGAAGTACAGTATACTGCTGAACTGGAGGGGAAGAATTATGTGTAAAAATCCGCCCCCATCATGCTGCATCACAGACTTTCAGATTTTGACCACCTTGATCTCTCTCTCTCTCTCTCTCTCTCTCTCTCTCTCTCTCTCTCTCTCTCTTTCTCACTCTTTCTCTCTAACACACACACACACACACACACACACACACACACACACACACACACACTTAGACCCAAAGGATAGAAGAACGGGAGCTGCAATGTGGAAAAGCTGTGTATTGTTTGGCTGAAATACGTGAATCATTTCAGAAGACATAGATGTACATTAAAGCATATGCCCATCAAAGTATAGTAAATGAATTTGAAATGTATACAACACTGGAACATAATATTTCTACCTAAATTGATCCTTTACTTTTTATTTTTAAAAGATTTTTGAAAGGAACTTGTTATGTACTTCAGACTCGCCTTGAACTCAATACACAGAACAGTCTGGGCTCAAAAACATAGAGAAATCCCCCTGGATTCCCAAGTACAGGATTGCAGGTATGAGACGTCATGCTGAGCTTTGTATTTTCCTCCTTAATGGATAATTTTTCAAGTTTATAACTCATAAAGAACATTACAAATTGCCTGTCCTCGGGATTTCTGTGTTAGGAAGTATCAAGAGATGTTTAAGAATCTCACACTAGATTAAAGTAGGCCGAAAAAATCACTTCACATTCAATATAGTTTGATGCCAAGAACATTTGTATTAACTCTCCGTGAAGTTCATGGTAGTTCTCTTTTTCAAAATCTATATTCGCTTTTTGATGTCAGTGAGAATCAATAAATTACTTTAAAAAATAGCCAGTACAGTAAAGTTTGACCTTTAAACATTTTAAAGGCTAATACTTTCTATGCTTAATATAGATTGCTTGCCTTTCTTATACTAAAAATGAATTTATTCTAAAGATATTACATACTTTACACACAATATAGTTCAATTATTTTGAACATGTAAAGATTTATAAGCGGTATCTCCTTGTCTCAAGAAATTTACAATCGTGCATGAAAAGGAAATTAAATATACAAACAAAACTCACAAAATGAAATAATTCACTAACAGTAATGGTACATAGACATCTTTCTGGACTTTCAAACAAAGTGAAGACAATTTATAAAAGGAGCAATTTAGATTGAGACTTGACAGAGTTGTAGGATTGGATATATCCTAAATAAATTAATTAAAGAAATTTTTATTTTTCTCATTTTTTATTATATTTCTTTTTTAGCATATACATTTATATTATTAAACATGAATAAAATAAATAGCAAACAGTTGAAAGAACCATGAGACAATCAGGAATTATATAAATGCTATACTCATAGTGATTTGGCTATTTGTATTTGGAAAACTTGAAGTAAACATCTTTCCTATCTTGTTGCTTCCTAATTTCTTAATGAAAATCAATATCTTTCATATTTAATTTCTATTAAGTTAAAATGTCTATCTTGATCTAAAAACATCTTAACTTCTAACCAACTAAGCTTAATTGTAAGACTAAACTATATGGCCTTCAACCCCATTAGAGACTTGGGAAGGAATAAAACTTAAATATGTGAGTGAACCAGAAATGCAGGTTGGCAGCTTCCAAAGTGAAAGAAAAAAATGACTGAGACAGTTTGCTGCCTGAACAGTCACCCAACACTCTTTATTAACATTGGAGGATCATCTTCGGTCTTCTAGCCCAATATATCTGACAGACATATTTGCAAGGCAGGAGCTATTGAGGACTTGCTTACCCTGTCTTCCCAGAGTTTGGCCATCAACTCTGCCTGCTTCTAAACTTGCCAGTTTTTTGGCAGAATTATTTCTGTGACAGAAACAAGTACATTTTGCCCAGTGACTTGTTTGCCACATTTGAAGCCAACTCCATAAGGAAGTTCTTTGATGTTTATCATCTTTTTTGAGGTAGGCTGGGTGTTGACAGGAGTTTTAAATGTCTTGAAATGTTGTTTTTAACAATGGGAATGATCTAGCAATGGAAATGGATTATCAATGCACCTGGAATATTCTGGTAGACATGTAATAAAAACTTGGAGTTTGGAAAGAGATGAAAACAATAGACCAGGTGTTTCTTTACTACTACTTGTTTGTTTACTTCTAATATATGTTTATTACTTTTGCTATGCTTTCCATTATGAAAAGCAAGACAAGGTTATCTTTCAAAGTTTGTAACTAGCATGAAAAATTACCTTTCTTTCTGATGAAATTAACAGAAAGAATATCAATAAGAAATAAAAACCTCTTATTGAGACAAAATTACAAAACAACAACCCTTCTCCTCCAATAAAAAGATTCTTATGTAATACAAACAATGGAAATTAATTTCAACACACAGATCCATACTCAATAGTGTTGAAGTTAATAAATATAAAAACATGAATCAAAAATTTCACTGAAATATATGAATTAAAATGTATTGGTTCTAAGTTAGACACAGAAATGTCTCATTAACGAGACACAAAAGTGACAATGTTTATTCCCATTCATTCACTGCAAAGCAATTCAAAATTTAAAGCTAATAAAAAATTAAGTCATTAGAAAACGAAAAATTAAATATTCTGAAAATAAAAGAGGACATGGATCTTCACAGAACAGTATCATTTTTCATTTTTCAAAATAAAACAACAGAATGGTAATTTAGCTAAAAATATTAGTATTTGAATGAAAAGGTGGGATATATATATACATATATATATATTAGGTTATTAATATCTGAAGGTCAGGATTGACCATCTATCTATGTGTGCTATTTAGAAACACAAATATAATGCTTAAAAATAATTAGAAAATTTGTAATAGAATTAAATAATTAGAATATTTTATATTCTGGGAGTAACATTATTTTTCTTGTATAGATATATTTGGTGTATATCAGTTGTACACAATGATGGCTTTAATAAGGGTGATTTTGTACAATTATGTTGTATACTTTGACCATACTCATCCTCCATCATCCATTTTTTCTTCCTTTTCAACTATTGCCATTCATTCCTTAAGACAGCATTGTTTCTAAATTCATGTAGTTAATAGACATATTGTAAATATTGTTTTTATATCCTCTGATGTAAAAGTGAGATGAGAACCACACCCAACATTTATGAATACATGGCTTAGGCTGAGCCTAGAGCATTTCTAACTAACTCCCCCTAGGCCTAGGCCTGGAAGAGTCTAGTCCCCTTACAATCTCTGACTGAACTCTGTAACTGAGCTGCATAAACTCAACTACACTCAACTTTACTGCACCTAACCGTACAAAAATGTGCTGCATTCCTAAACTCTGTTGTACTATCTCTACAAACCCACTGTATTTCTGTACCATACTCTACTGTACTGCACTGTCTGTACAACTCTTTCTACATTGCTCTTAAGGACCCTGTCTCCTGAGAGTTGGGTGTATCCTATCCTTGACTCATTCTGTTAATTCTTTCTCTGATTCATCACTTTGTCTGGCAGTCAATTACTTGTTACTATTTTGGGTAAAAGATATGTACTAAAAGTGTGTCTGTATTCCAGCCAGAGGGACTAAAGAAGTACATTTCAGCCCAGTTGGATCACACAGACCTACATTTTTGGATGTGATCCCTTGGATGAGTATCCATGTTGCTGGATTAAAAATCCTCTATAATTATGTATATGTGTAGTATCTATGATGCAGAAATGACAGAAAATAGACTGAGTCTTACTTATTTTTCATAATAAAATATAGCCAATATTCATTTTCATACAAATGATACAATTTTATTGTTCCTTATGGCTGCATTGTTTGTATACACAACATTATAAATTCTACTAAGAGGCAGCTATGTTGTTTCCATATTTTTATTATTGTGAATATTATTTCAATAGTACAGATGTGCACAAATCTCTGCAAGATATTTATTTAGCGTCTGTGGGTTCTTTACCCAGGAGAAATACAGTTGTACTGGCAAACAGACTTGTGGAAATATCAAAAGATTGTACACAACTAAAGAGACTGTTATGTGAGAAAAGACAGTGTATACATAATATGTGAAAAATCTAGTTTACCTGAAAACAACAAAAAACAACAACCAAAACTTCATAAGCTCAAGTGTAGAGTATATGGAAAATTTAAAAGACTAAACATTTAGAAGCCAAACAATCCAATCAGAAAGTAGGTTAATAAAACAGACAGAAAATTCTCAAAAGATGAAAGACTAATGACAAGAAATCAGACAAAAAAAAGAACCAACAGTTTATTTTGACAAGTTTATATACTGAATGCCAAGGATGATGCTAAAGGTACAAAGTGATGGCAGAAGCCAATCCTGAATGTAGAATTGTTAAGTTTTAAAGTAATGAGCAAGCATACCTTTGTAAATATCTGTAATATTCTTCTATTGCAGTGATGTCTCATGCCACAGTTGAACATAATATTAAAAAATGCAATTTCATAACTGTGATTATTTGTATTTACAATTAAAGCAAATATTTGTTTTATGTAAAATTGCTTGTAGATCACTGCAGTATAGATTAAAATAGGAGTAGTTTTCTGCAATTAGCAGTTTTTATATATTTATGAATGAAATAGACTCATAAACAGATGTTATTTTTGTGTATATTTGTGAAAATCATGATGAATATGCTTTTAGTTGAAGTAATTTAATTATTTTCTCCATTTCCTCTTTTCCTTCATTCCTTCTATGCTAGCTCACTAAGCTCAATTAGATTTGATTTTCAATTTGATTCTCTCTTCCTGGAACATTATTATTACATATATGACATATATTATTTTATATATACTGTTATACACATATATTTGTATGAATTCAGAATGCTTAATGCTTCTAAACAGCCTAGTGCAGTGATTATCAACCTGTGGATCACGATCCCCTTGGGTGCTATATGATCCTTTCACAGGGGACACCAAATACAGATATTTACATTTTAATTCATATCAGTAGTAAAATTAGTTATGAATTTGCAATGAAAATAATTTTATGGTTGAGGTCACCACCATCTGAGGACTGTATTAAAAGGTAAAAGCATTAGGAAGTTAAGAACTGCTGGCCTAGTGTGATAGAAGAAAATAGTTCTTAAGAACAGCAGAACTTTGATGGGATAAAGGTCCAAGAAGAATAATGAGGTGTTTAATTAGAGCTACCATTTGTCTACCTCGGCTGTGCATAGCTGACTCTGTGCCTATAATTAATTACTATTATTGTATGTTGGAATCCACATTTGTCTATCATATATTGATGGTAGCTATTTGTTGGCTTCAGTAATTATTTTAGTCCTCATTATGAATGCCATTTTGGGTAATAACATATGGAATTTTCAGCAACTGCATTTAACTATTCTCTTGTGAATATAACTTAATTTTACTTCAAAGTAAGTACTAAATGATTGATGCACTGAAATGTTTCTAATTAGAATGTTTGGTTACAAGTGGATTGTGTATTTTTATGTATGGTTCATTTTCACACACACACACACACACACACACAGAGAGAGAGAGAGAGAGAGAGAGAGAGAGAGAGAGAGAGAGAGAGAGAGAGAGAGAGAGAGAGAGAGTTAGTTCTGTCATTTCAAAAGATGTTAATTTTGAAAATGTATGAATATATTGAAGATAGAAAATGTAACTTTTAGTGATTAATCTCAGTGTACTACAATGTTGACTTTCAATAAACCAGGATTAAATGTGTGAATAAGTATCACAAATTATATCTAAGGCTGTTACTTGACTGTACTTCAAATATATACACCTTCTTTTCATACAGTTCATCTACCTAATGAATAAGACTCTCATTAGAGTCAACATTGTTTCTTAAAAATCATGATAACTGGGACATGTGCTCAACCATGTTTATAGCAGCCTTATTCAAAATAGCCAGAACCTGGAAACAGCTTAAAAGTCCCTAAGTAGAAGAATGGATAAAGAAACTGTGGTACATTTACACTATGGAATACTACTTATCTACTAAAAACAAGGAAACCTCGAAATTAGTGGACAAATGAATTGAACTAGAAATGATCATAATGAGTGAGTTAACCCAGAAGCAGAAAGAGTCAAATGGTATATACTCAGTTATATCTGGTCACTAGCCCAAGGGGCATGTCCCATGAAAGTCTTCACTTACCAGGAAAGTGAGACAGAGGGGAAGACATCCTATTAGGACTTTAGGTGAGAGAAGCATGGGAGAATGGGGAAATAGAAGGATCCATAGAGTCCTGGAAACCTACAAGAATAACATTATGATTGGTGGATCTGGGCCCAGAGGTCCTGCTCAAACTATGGTACAAGCCAGGGACCATATGTGCAGTAAACTTCAAACCCCTACCCAGATCCAGCCAATGGAAAGGATATTCCTCACAGTTGAGTGGAGAGTGGGCACTGACTTTCACACTAACTCTGGTACCCCATATCTGACCACGTCCTCTGGATGGGGAGACCTGCTGGCACTCAGAGGAAGGATAGCAGGCTGCCAAGAAAAGACTTGATACCCTATGAACGTATACAGGGGGAGGAAGTCCCCCTCAGTCAAAATTATAGGGGAGGGGAGTAGGGGGAAAACGGGAAGGAGGGAGAAATGGGAGGATACAAGGGATGGGATAACCAATGAGATGTAATATGAATAAATTAATAAAATATTAATAAAGAAACTAAAATAAAGCATGATAACTGATATTTATAATTCCCAAATAATATTACACATAAAACATAAAGAAATAGTTTGAAATTATAGTTGAAGTAGAATTAATTGTTTTTCCATTCTCCATTTTCCATTTTCCCTTCATCCCTTCTCTGCTAGCCTACTAGAATCAATTCCAAGACATCTTCATTTCAATTTGATTCTCTCTCTTCTTTGCATATTATTGTTAAATATATGATATATATTATGTAAAATAATATATATCATCTTTGAATATCAATCAACCTATAATCATTTAAGACATATGAAAGTAAGTAAATACCAGTAATTTTTATTTTATTGGTGATATTTTGGTTAGAACTGATTAAGACTGACAAAAATACTAAAGTAAATGGAAAAGAAAAGGAAATTAATGAAACTACTAAGTAATATAATAGTTTTAAAATATTTACTTATAGGCCTTGCATATAACATTATGGAATTGACTATGTTTATATATAAACTCATAAGACACATTGCATTTATCATGATAGCTCCATATCATTACACATCATATATATGATATATATCATTGAAATATTTATTTCTATTTCTATAAAAATACTGAAAAGAATTTTCATAAATATATGACTCCATGCAAAATTTATTTTAAATATTTTTCTATTACCAAAAATAAGACATCATAAGACCACTCACATAATGTGAAAAAAGCAACATTTACATCTCAAACATATTATTACTTGTTCTTATTTAAAATCAGCATTAATACTTCTAAATAAAGAAAATGTCTTTACAGTAAAAATTCATTTTATATAAGACATACATATAAACCTAAGCATGTAATCAAATATTCAAGTAAGGAACTAAAAGAGCATTGCCAGCAAATAAAAATATTAAGTAACTGAAAACCTTTTATGCTGAAACATTATTCTGAAATAAGTGGAAAATACTTGAGGGAGGCCTAGTAGCAGAACTGTTTATTGTAATCATCTGAAAGTCATGAACATTTTTTATAAATAACAAGACAAAGACTTGTGAATATCAATATTATGTAAGTTTTATATTATTTTATGATCTGTAATACTAAGGTAAACCAAAAATTTTAAAATATGTTCCATATTCAATAAAGTATATGAATAAGTGGTATATTTACAATATATACATTTAGGATGCATAAACAGTTATTTAGTTATAGTTTGATCAAAATATTAGACACTGATACAGTCCTGGGAGGATCACTTATCTCCTGGTATTTACTTATGCACTCCTTTTTTAGATAAACAATTCACAGATTTCTAAGAAATATGCAAATTTGTTAATGCTGAATTATTGCATATAAACCTTAGTGAATCTTCTTTTCAGTCTGGCTTCTTTATTTTAAATAATGCTTTTGTCAAAGAATCTTTAAAATAATACAAACATCTTTAAGTGCCATATTGTGTAGGTCTCTGAGTTTTTTGAAGATCTACCTATTTTACCTTATCTATTTATATAATCATATCTGTTAATCCTAAATATTCTTGTGATAAAAATAGATGAGGAACTGACGTGACCATGGTTTGATCAAATAAAAATTAGCTTGTTTTACTTAACTAAGGTAAACAGCCTGCAATAGTACTTTCAAAGTAGTGGAAGTAAACCTTGTATTATAATTGAGTTGTATAGGAACAGTACACCATGTTAGAGTACATATATATATATATATACATATATATATATTATGTGTGAATAATATTTTTAAATTTGAATTCTCTACCAATGTACCAAAATTAACTTTTTGCATCAATATATAAAAATCTATACTAATGAACTCAAAATAACCTTATTTGTGACAAACAATTAATACATGAAAATGAGGAGTAGGTTCAATAGTCTACTTTTTGTCTTATCATCCCTATATATTTCTATATTCCCTTTTTTCTTTTCAACCACCATCTCCATACCTAAGAAAAAAAGATAAAAGAACAGCGAGAATCCCTGAGTCCAACCTCATTTTCTCTCTGAATAAGACCAATAATAGCTTAAACTAACTCCCAATGAGAATAAACATCTGTAGCTGAGGAGGCCAACAAAAAAGCCTACCTAACCCCCCTTAGGGGAAATAGGGTGTTATTCTCTTAAGGTTTCCTCCAACTGATTTGGGAAAATAACCTTTGTATGGAGAAAATGGTCAAACAATTTAAGAATAGCATTCACGGTCCAGTTTCTAAATGCTGAGAAATCTCAGACTTATTATAAGGCCTGCGTGGGACAGTCTGACAGGCTGGACCAATAAGGATCAGAAATTTCCTTTGAAGCTGTTCTGTTCCTTTTTTAAAATATGTTTTATTAATTTATTCATATTTGACCATGTCCCCTGGATGGGGAAGCTGTTCTGTTCTAATGAGGAACAGCAACTGAAGCTCTTGGTGCTGGAACATGAAGGATGCAGGATGTCAGCGTCCAACATGCTGAGAGGAATGAATCGTGTCAGGTCTGATCCAGCATCAGCGTCTGGTTCTTTTGTTCTGAAAACATATAATTTCTCACAAGTATTGTACAGTCATTAAATTATAAATGTATAAGGTGTGCATTATCCACAGAACAATTAAGGCTGATTCTTTGCTCTTATGAGTAGAAGAAAGACATCCATAAATCTTCATTCATGTCGTATGAAGAATGATATCTGAAAATAAGTCACAGGGTCTCTGTGACAAACAAGAAGCATTGTCTATGCATAGAAATTCTCATCTCAGTAAAGACTCTTTGACAACCAGACAGCTTAACTCCTGGCAACACCCAGCCTACCTCAAAGAATATGGTGAGCATCAAAGAACCTCCTTATGGAGCTGGCTTCAAATATGATGAACCAGCCCCTGGCAAAACTGTTCTTGATTAGGCCACAGACAGAATTCTGCCTAAAAATGGGCAAGCTTGGATGCAGGCAGAGTTGATTGTCAAACTCTGCTAAGGTGGGGAAAACAAGTCCTCAATAGTCCCTACTTCACAAGTATGTATTTCAGATATACTGGCCCAAAAGGCTCCAATGTTATATAGAGTTTTGGGTTACTGTTCAGAAGCTTTCTCTGTCATTTTTTTTTTTTTCATTTTGGAAGCTGCTAACTTATTCCTCTGGTTTACTCAGGTAATTAATTTTTATTCCTTCTCAAGTCTCTTATGGGGTTGAAGACCATATCGTTTAGTTTTAGAATTAAGCTTTGTTGTTTATAGGTTAAGATACGTTTAGGGCTAGATAGATGTTTTAAGTTGATAGAGAAGGGACATGATAGATATTGATTTACATTCAGAATTCCAGACTCACCAAGATAGGAAAGATGTTTCCTCAATGCTGCCAAATATGAATAGACAAAACATTATGAATGTATCAATTTTATAATTTCTGACTGTTTCCATGGTTCCCCTTGCTGTATGTAGTTTATTATATTTGTGTGTAATAATATAAATGTATATGTAAAAAATAAAAATTTTTCAAAAAAGAAATAAAAGGGAAAAGGGATGCTTTTGAAGGTCATAAACAGTTTGTTTTCTCACAAGTATGTTTATTATTACTTATAAATGCCATTCATTGGGATATAATGTTTTTTCTATAGTTGCATCATTGGTTAGAATTTATCTACAACTTGACCATGCTTTCAATAAGGCTCTTTACTAATGTAGTTTTAATTTTGTGTAATATAAATATAATCTTTAAATGACATTATTTTGACAAGATTAGCCACAAATTTTAATTCTTATCCTTGATAAGATTTATTTTTTAAATTAAATTAAATTTAACTTAATTTTAGATTTTTTAAAATTTTATTTTACTAATTTATTCATATTACATCTCAATGGTTATCACCTCCCTTGTATCCTCCCATTCCTCCCTCCCTCCCATTTTCCCCTTACTCCCCTCCCCTATGACTGTGACTGAGGGGGACTTCCTACCCCTGCATATGCTCATAGGGTATCAAGTCTCTTCTTGGTACAGGCTGTAAACTTCAAACCCCTACCCAGATCTAGCCAATGGACAGGACATTCTCCACAGTTGAGTGGAGAGTGGGGACTGACTTTCACACATACTCTGGTGCCTCATATTTGACCACGTCCCCTGAATGGGGAGACCTGGTGGCACTCAGAGGAAGGATAGCAGGCTACCAAGAAGAGACTTGATAAGATCTATAATCACCTGAAAGTCATGAAGATTTTTCATAAGAACAAGGTGGAGACTTGTTAATATTAATAGTATTTTAGTTTTATTTTATTTTTCTGTGATACTAAGTTATTCAGAACATATTAAAATATGATTCAAATCCAATAAATGCATGAATAAGTAATACACTTATAACATACCTATTTTACAATGAATAAACAGTTCTTTAGATTTGAGCTTTAGATATTTTGTTTGCAGAATCTTAGGACCAGAATTAATGTTTATCACAATGGAGAAGGATGAATGTTGCTAGCTTTAAAGGAAGTTCATAAGAATTAAACTGCAGTTGGAGAGAGGACTGCTATTTTTCTGAAGGGAAAGAGAAGGACCAAACGGAGTGGCACAGTGTTGGTGATCTCGTGTGAACTGAACAGCAAGTCTAATACACTACTAGTGCTCCCGTGAAAATAGCTCATGGAATTTTGGGACTTATGGGTCCTCTACCTTATGGCAAGACTGTGTAAAGGAAGTTTGGAACAATTCCAAGACTCTATATGGAAGACTAAGGAATATAGACCAACTACCCTTTAAGTACAATACATAGAGAATTAGAGATCAAGACCAGTATTTACAAAAAAGTATGAAGTTATCCCCAGGAGATATTTGTAATGAGTTTGCAGTTTTCCTCATTGAATTGATTGATGAAAAGACATCAGTGTTGCTGGAGTTGCTAGAGTACACAGTTATGAAGATTTTTACTACAGTTTTTCTCAGTGTTATATTATAAAAGGACACAAAATCAAACGACATAACCATGTTAGTTGTGGATGATTAGTGCATATTTTCTTAATTAAAGTGTTTTCCTCATTCATAATAATATCACTCATGTATGTAACAAAGTACAGTCATATCTACATAATTTTCATCTCTAATTCACCAGCTTATCCTCTAATATGTCTTCCTCCCAACACCATGGCATTTTTGTTGTATTACTTTTAGACAATAACTAAAACTATTATCTCTTGAGGCACAGAGAGTTTAAGGAAATTTTATGAACTTCCAATGCTAACAAGTGAAGTGTGGGGGAAACTAGGCTGTGTTTCTGCTTCAGAGGATTCCTATTTCCTCCGTTTATTCAAATATCTAGATACTATACCCAGTATGAAACAGAGTCCGCTCAAGAGAGCAAAATGCGTGGTATATGTGTGTTCATCTGCTTAATGTGTTCTAGTCATTTTCAGAGCAGCCTATAGCCTGTCTTTGCTAAGTCATTTATTCAAAGAACATACTCTGTCCTGGGAATCTTAAAAACTGGATTATTTATGCAGCTATGAGTTTGAAGGAACATGTTTCAGAGGTGAACATTTATTTTCAAATCAAGTAATACACACCACACACACACACACACACACACACACACACACACACACACACACATATATATAAACACTTCAAACTATCAATTCAGGTGCTATTGTTGTGACATTTATTCTTATTTGTGGAATTATACATTGATTAAGTACAAGAATAATATTAACATATGAAAATAGAAATAAGGTGACAATTATAGCACAAGGGAATAACCAGCATGAGTGAAATATCTGTTTCTTGGTCCATTTGATTGGTTTAATAAGCATGTTCACACCTGAGGGCAGAGTCCAGCCTCTATGATCCTCTGCTCCCTATCTAGCAGGTTTAACTTCTAAGTGGGACAGAAACAACTGTGAAAGGTTCATAATTGCTTTCTTTGCAACAGAACAGTCATTTTTATTCTAACACATAAATTGGTAGAAGTACAAGTGAAAAGGTGATCCTGAGTAACTTCAGTGCTTTATCCACGGAAGAAATAAAGCTGGTCATTTTATGATACTGCACTCCGGTGTGGTGCTGATTCATGCTTGAGGAGGTTTTCCTGTTACTAGTAGATCACAACATAATTACAACACAGAAGTGCCTTTCTGGAGGAAAAGCATGACTTATGATCTGTTTACTTTTCCCATTTAGAAGTGTAAATAGGCTACATTAACTTACAAGTGTGCTTTTATTCTCATTTATTCCAAACCGTTTCAAGACACAGTATTCTTCAATTAGAGCTGTGTGTTTATCTTCCTTTTAAGGTCCACTTACTCTTATCTAAAACACAACCTTCCTCAACTGCCTTGTCTCTGCTTGATTAAATTTTCAGCTAAGAATGAAGGCCAGGGTGTAAGAGACACTTGCAGGAAACGATATGCAGAGTACATAATTAATTTGGCCATTGACAGTATAGTTTACCAGAAGGAAACGTATGCAATGCATGGTTCTTGAAATCTGAAAGCACTGAATGCCAGCGGAAGGAGAAAAGTTAGAGAGGGCAAATGATAGGAGAATGTTATCTATGTCAAATACAAACCACTCTTATGTAAAATGTCACAGTTTCAAAAGTTTGATTAAAAATTACATGAGGAAAAAAAAAGAGAAATTGGAAAATATTACTTAAAAGAACTGCAGTTACACTGATATAAAAGAAATATATTGCTATGTGTAAAATGTTTAGATTGAAAAAATTTGGTAGGAAAATAAACAAATTTATACTGTATATTATGAATTGTTAATGAGTACTTAAAGATATTTGAAGATATGCAGTTTCTGGTCCTGAAATGAGTTCAATATCAAATAGTAAATTATAAGAATACTTTGTATCTAATTGCTAAATTATAATGAAGCCTAAAATTAACATTTTGTTTACTGTGAATTAACATTAGAGAGTTTGTGAAATATCAGAGGATATTGAAATATAATTAATGTTTTAAAAAGAATAGAATTTAATCAAGGAATTCTCATTATAATCATAAATAATGGCATAACTCCAATAAAAACTATACAGTTTTAAAAACAGTAATATTTCTATTGATTTGAAGTTTTCTCAATTATAACCATAGATGCCATGAATGTAACTATTGTTTGTGTAAAGGTTTGCTTTCTACCCAGAGAAATACCAAGAAAAATATGGTTGATTATATGGTAAGAATATATGTAGCTTTGTAAGTTAAACTGCTGAACTGTCTTCCAAAATAAATGAATCATTTGTATTCCCATCAGCAGTAAATGTGTTTTTGAACAATCCACTTCTTCACAGAAGTATTTTACTGTCAGGATTCTGAATATAGCTGTTTGGTTGGCTTTACAGAAGCTATTTTAATTAATATTTCTCTTACAACACAAAATGCAGAACAACTTCTTTTGTGGTTTTTATAGTCATTTTTACATCATCCTTACTGAGGCATCAGGTAAGCTATTTCACTCATTATTTAAAACTGAGCTGTGTGTTGTAGTTTTATGTTGAGTTCTTCACGTATTTAATCTAATCAAGCTTTATAAAATATATATTTGCAAAATTTTCTCCCCCATGCATGTGGGTTTTTATTGGCATAATTGTTCTTAACATACTAATAATATGAACACTAAATATAAAATATTTTGATAGAATGTATCTTTGATGTTGTCCATGATTCTTCACCAGTTTCATTGTTATCTATGTTTTCCTAGAAGTATAATTTTGCAACTTCCCTTTCTCTGTGGCCAATTTTGAACTAGTTTTTGGCAAAGAGTAGAATATCTGTGTCTAAAATATTTTTAACACTTTCAAACATGTGGAAACAAACGAGTTGACCTTTAATGGTGAGTTAATAGAGAAACTCTTTTAATTCCAGATGCAAGAGCAGTATTTTTTTTTATAAAAAAAAAAAGATATGTACCGATAATGACAAAAATATGCACACAGAAAATTCAAATCACCAAATAGACAAAGTCAACTCAAAATGACTACATGTTGATGAGTTAAGAAAAATATCCTTTTTTTAATAGGAGGTATATGAAAGGAGTAAAAACTGATGATATTTTTTCTGCCTATGCTTGAGGACAGAGAGAATTGAGGTCAAGTATAGAGGATTCTTAAGACAATAGAAAGCTACTCT
This sequence comes from Acomys minous, assembly GCF_964271855.1. Classification (NCBI taxonomy): domain Eukaryota; kingdom Metazoa; phylum Chordata; class Mammalia; order Rodentia; family Muridae; genus Acomys; species Acomys minous. The sequence continues at coordinate 14,159,711 of NC_140501.1, read as the reverse complement.
TCCTGGTACTATCAGTGTAATAAATATACAACCGTCCAAAAAGTTGTAATAATATAATACTATGAGTGAACTTACATATAACTTATTACTTCGGATGATTATGGTATGTGGGTACATGGTCTTCACAAATGCCACCCTTTGCAGGGCCAGGATGGTTTATAATAAGAGAGTCTATGTGCAAGAGCCTCAGTAATTTCTTCTCAATTTTTAGGTGAACTTAAAATTTCCCTAAAATATAAAGTCCTCTTGGTTGTCTCCTTTTAAAAGAAATAGCAAAGAGCATTGCAGTTAATGTTTAGAAGTGAAAAGTTAAGCCAGGTGTTGTGACTCATACAGGTTATTTTAGCACTGGGTAGGTAGAGACAAGAGGTGTGAGAACTCAAGGCCGTTTCTGGAAACCTGAGTGAGACACTCTATCAAACAGCCAAAGAAGAAACAATAACAACAACAGGAAAGTATCCCAGGTTATAAGAGTTAATCAACTAGATGGAAATAAAAAGAATAAATCACAACAAGAGCCTCCATAAACTCAAAAACAGCAAAACAAAGCAACAAAACCTCCAAATGATCAAGCAAACAACAACAAAAAAAATCAATAAATAGAAAAAAAAACAGCAGATTTTTTTTCCAACTAAAACTAGAATCAAAAGGGGAATGTCCTTTATTTTCTACCAATAACTGTTTGTTCCAGCTCTTTCAAGAGCTTAACACTCAGAGATACTTCCTGAGGGCTTCATAAAATTGTCTCAGAAATCTGTGTCATAAGCAGCATTTATTTGGAAATGGCTCGATGGCAGAACATTTAGAGTTCATCTATAAATATGAATTGAATACATATTTGTCTTTTTGTTGTAGCAGCTGGATTTAAAATAATCTCAGTTTTAAGCATAGTCATAAAACAGATTTTTTCACATTTATTAAAAATAAGTTTGTTTCTCATACAACATGATCTGAATACAATTTACTCTCCTCCTCCCGATTTCTTCCCATCTCATCTCTTACCTGGATATACTACTTTCTTGTCTTTCTTTAGATTAAAGATAAATATCTAGAAGATTAAAAAGCGAGTATAGATATCTAATAAGGTATAATGACAACTATCATACTGAAGTTGGAAAACGCAAGCCAAACCAAAAATAAAACAGCTTCAAGGGATGGCACAAGAATCACAGAAGTACAATTCAGTAGTCCCATAAAAGTACTAAAAAGCTATTATATGTAATCACACACATGTGTTCGAGTGTGTGTGTGTGTGTGTGTGTGTGTGTGTGTGTGTGTGTGTGTGTGTGCAAAGGACCTGGTACAGACACATGCAGGTGCTGTTTCAGGCTCTGCTAGTTCATATGAGTTATGCTCAGTTGTTGTGGAGTTCCTTATCCTCCTGGTGTCATCTGTCCTCTCTGCCTTCCCTATTCCTTCTGTCTGTTCTTTTGAGCAGAAGAATTTGATGGAGACTCCGAGGTCTCTCTCTCTCTCTCTCTCTCTCTCTCTCTCTCTCTCCAATTCTTGTTGTAGGTCTCTTTATTTGTTCCCATCTTCTACAGGAGCAAACCTTTTAAGAAATGTTAAATAAAGCACCTTTCTATGATTATAGCAGAAAATCATTAGATGTCATTTTATGGGTAAAGTGGTTTCTGTTGTAGTTGTTTGTTTGTTTTTAGCAGTACTATTTTGGTTATTCTTGGTCCCTGGGCTATCTAGACGATCTAGAGTCTGGTGCTTAGTCATGGAAACAGTGTCATTTATGTGGTCATTCTCATGAGGTAGGCCTTAAGTCAACCCAAAAATCAGTTGATTACTTCCACAGGTTTATACCTTGATTTTCCTAGCTTAATTTATAAACCATAACAGATTATAGATAAAAAGTTTTGTGGTTGAGTTGGTATTTACTTTGTTCTCTTTTGGTAGCCTGCAGAGTACCTTTCCATGTCATCGATACTAGAACTTGGGGGTGAAGGTTCTTCGTAGGCAGCAGCTTGTCCTCTCCATGTTCAATGAGTTGTGTGGGTATTGTCTTAGGTAATGATCTTCTATTAGTTTGTGGGGAGCAATCAATTATCTTGGCGATAGCATGAGTTTTGGAGACAGGTTTGCATGGTTCCAATATAGGAACTGGTTAAATCCAGTTGAGTCCTATGACACTAGAAGTTTCCTTTGCTGACAAAGGATGACTAGTAGGGGTTATGTCTCCCTTATTATTTGGAAACTTCATTAGGATTGCCTTCATACATTACAGGAAGATTCCACTGAATACTGCCCTGTAAATGCTCTTCAATTATAGCTGTCTTTACACTTACTCTCTTCATAAAGTCCATCTTCACTCTTATGCCCCATTTGATCCAAAGGCTCTGAATCCCTGACCCTGGTTGTCCATCCATAAAATCTATTCCTTTTCCATCTTCCATGTTGATCCATGTGTGCTCCCAAGTTTATTCTTTGATGCTTAATCTCTGTAAGTGCATCAATTGTAACTTGGTTATCACATATTTATTATTTAATATTGAAAAATAAGTGAGTACAAATTATTGTTATCTTTCTGTTTCGGGGATATTTTATGCAACATGAAATTTTCTAATCTATACATTTGCCTGAAATTTTCATGATGTCATTTTTTAAAGAGCCAAGTAATATTTCACTGTGTAAATGTACCGCGTTTTGTTTATCAAGTCTTCTCTTGAGTGAATCTAATTTATTTTCAGTTTCTAGACATTGTGAATAAAGTTGTCATGAATATGATGTATTAAGTGCCCCTGTGGTAGAATGAAGCATCTGTTGGGGATGTGTTGAAGTGTAGTAAAGCTGGATGTTGAAGTGATCAATCCCTCCTTTTCTCTTAAACTGCAGTATTGATTTCCATAGAGTTTACACATCCACCAACAAGGCAGGAGTGTTCCCTTTGTGCCATATCCTTGTCATCCTGAGCTGTCACTTGTATTATCGTACATATTCTGACAGGTAAATGATGGAATCTCAAGTGGTTTTGATTTGCATATCCTGGTGGCTAAGAATATTGAATATTTCTTTAAGTGTTTAGCAGCCATTTGAGATCCATCTATGGGAATTATGTGTTTAGATATGCACCTTTTTATTGTACTTTTTATATCAAGTTTATTTACTTCTTTATGTATTTTGGATATTAGCCCTGTTGTAGGTTTTTTTTTTTTCTCTCAGGCCCAAGCTCCTGGAACAACGACTCATGAGACTTAAGATAATTATTTACAAACACCTATGTCATATAACTGCACTCTTCTATGAGTAACTCATAACTTGAAATAACACATTATACTTATCTACATTTTGCCATGTGGCTGGTTACCTGGGCATCAGGCACCATGCTGGCATACTTTGCCAGCTCGAACTTGAGCACCTGGCTCTATCCAAGAATCACATCTACCTGCTAAATAGATGTCCCACCTGTACCCTGCCTCAGCCATAGGCCATAAGTTTTTTAATTGACAGGTGTTGCCTTCATACAATACACAAGAGAGCCCTTCTCCAAGTCCTTTATAATATGTCAAGTTGGTCAAAATCTTTTTCCCATCCCGTAGGCTGGCACTTTGTCTGAATAACAGTGTCCTTTGTATACAAAAGCTTTACAGTCTGTTCAGAAAGTCTTCTGGTGTGTCAATCTGTTCAAGCCTATTCCTCATTTTCTCTATCAGGCTGAGTGTACCTAATTTTATATTGAGGACATTGATCCATTTGGAGTGGAGCTTTGTGTAGGATGATAGGTATGAATTTAATTTCTTCTTCCTGCTGACATCTAATTTGACTAACCCTGATTTTAAAACTTGCTTTCTACTTTTCATTTTTCCTTTTTTAAAAGTGATTAAACTGAGACAGAGGGGAGGACATTCTATTGGGACTCTAGATGAGAGAAGCATGGGAGAATGGCAAAGTAGAAGGATCCAGAGGGTCCTAGAAGCCTACAAGTAGAACATTATGATAGGCAGATTTGGGCCCTAAGGCACCAGCCAAGGACAATACAGGTGGTAAACATTAAACCCCTACCCAGATCTAGCCAATGGACAGAACATTCTCCACAGTAGAGTGGAGAGTAGGATATTACTTTCTCACATACTCTGGTGCCTCACCTTTGACCATGTCCCCTGGAGGGGGAGACCTGGTGGCACTCAGAGGAAGGACAGCAGGTTACCAAGAAGAGACCTGATAAGGGGAAAATGGGAGGGAGGGAGGAATGGGAGGATACAAGGGATGGGATAACCATTGAGATGTAACAAGAATAAATTAATAAAGGAAAAAAAAGTGATTTACTCATATTACATCTCAATTGTTATCCCATCCCTTGTATACTCCCATTCCTCCCTCCATCCTGCTCTCACTCTTTTCCCACCTCCTCCCCCTCTATATGATCATAGGGTATCCAGTCTGAGTTACCAGTGAAAATAGATTTTGATGACTACTTAATGTGATTTATTACTGATTTAACATTGTTACAATGAGATGTGGTTTTGCCTTTTCTATGGTTCCTAAATGTTTTTATTTATGTCTTTGAGTTAGACAAGCATTGCTGCACAGCTGCTAAGAATTCCAGCTTCAGGAACAAATTGGGCTGTGAAATCACACACCAGGAGGCAGTTTAGACCTTTCAAATTTGCATCGCTAATGTAAACAGCCCTAAGATCTCATCAGTGACAGTGGTAAGGTACTGGTGGGTGGGCTTTTTCACTGCTGAGAAAGCCATAGCAAACCCCTGAGAAAATGTTACAGTACAAAACATAGCAATTGAGATATAAAAACTACCATAAATGAAATAATATATTTGAGATATAGTTTATTCTTTAATTCATGTATATTGAGGTCTATAAACCATCATTGATAGCTAATTATTCCACCATTCGAAATCACAAACTTTGCAATGAAAAATGAGAACCTTTAAAATGTAAAAATATTACATATATATCCAATTTAAAGGTTGTACATATATCTAACTGATTTTTCTTCTGAAAGCATTTTGTCTTTCTCAAAAGGGGATGTCTTTCTCAAAAGCGGAAATATAAGCAAATCAGTGTAAATGTTGTGATACTAAGACAGAAAGTTCTTGATAGTTTCTCTTATAATATAGTTTACATGTACTCCTTTTTCATTTTGGCATTTTCCACCTGTAGATTAGTACACAGTATTTGTTTACTTGCAAGAGCAATAAAAAGTACACAACTTTAAGATCACTTCATAGCAATTCTTTCTACATGGGTTTCAATACAAATCTTCTCACTTAGTTATGACTCATGAACTGACACTAAAGATGTACATAGCATCATGTACCTGCACACAAGATTATTCCTCATATGAAAATGTATTTGTTTGCTTAATGAGAAAATTAATATGACTGAATACTAGTGAAGAGCAAGATTTCAACTTTAGGTAACAGAATCAGAAGAACAACATTCAGCAAACATGGCAAATAAAGAAAACAGGCCAAAAAAACTAAGTAGGGCACCTTGCCATTATGTTTTCTTTCATTTGAGTGGCATCTTTTAGTATTATTTCTAAGACTATTGCCCGTAAATGAATGTGTTTGAAAATGCCAAAGTAGAATATTTCCATAAAATGTAGGTATGTTCCTACCATACAATAAATTACAAATAATTTATATATACGCAGTAGTTCTGATTTGTCTCTACTTTCTATGCATATTGAACACAGCTCTTAAAGATTCTCATTGGTTTGTTCAATATGTTGCTCACATTTTAGTCTTTAGCCCAAACAATACCACATTTGGATGATATGCCAAGTGGCAGCAGGCCATAGTCTGTTTAGAAATTCCTGTTCTAAGACATATCTTTAATATGAGCACCCACATCTTGTCCTTGAAGAAAAGCGCTAAAAGCTATTCCATCATAAAAAAAGTCAGAGTGGAAAGATTTTGGCAAGAGTTATAGTGCTGCAAAGGAGAATCACATATTATGAGATAAGACAATAAGTGGAGATCCCATCCCACGTCACCTGATGTTAGTGCACCTTTTCATGTAGTCCTGCAGAGTCCTTGACTTTCATTCTGTACCTGTGGAATGCTGAGGTTTTTTTTTTTATATATCTTTTTTTCTTTCTTATGCTTAAAATATCTCACTGGAGGTCTAACATAGAATATTTTGTGTATATATATTTTTTCAGAGTATCTAGCCAATAACAAGATGTTAGTTTGCTAAACAGTCATTTATGCAAAAATGCTTCTTTCTCCTAATTGAACTGTTTGGTCATTATGTGAGAAAATGGCAACAGTTGAAAAATTCACTATATTTTATACATCCCTAAGTTGTTACATATATATTATATCTAATGAACACATAAATTAAACAATATATATATGGAGATGTCAGGGTAGGGTATTAATAATTCATCTAAAACATGTTATTATTATTAATATTTTTAGTGGTCTGTATAAGGATATTGTCAAATTAAGTTTAAATTAAATTTTGTAATGTAAATTCTTTAAATTATTTTCATATATCATTTTATAATCTTATGTCACAGGAATTATAATTTAAAGATGTTGTAAAAATATGTCTCAAAGAAGTAGCTTATGCTAATTGTTAAACTATACTACAAATATGTGCATTAGAATATAGGTCTGTTCTTTTGTGAAGGGGAATGGAGGAGATGTAGATCCGTGGGACAGGGAAGGTGGAAGGAAAGGACTTTGAGCACTGAAGAGAGGTGAAAAGTATGGCCAGGATTATGTAAAAAAAAAAAAAGATTAACTACGCAAAAAAAAAAAAAAAAAGAGTATAATTGAATATAACTTTCAGAGAGCAAAGCTCTTTTTTAAAAATATTTTTATTTTTTCCATATACATTTATATTATTGAACATATATACAATAAACGACCTATAGCAAGTAGAACCATAAGACAATCAGGAATTATATAAATGTTACATTCTTACTGTTGTGGGTATTTATATTTGGCATCCTTGAAGAAAACATCTTTTTTATCTTGGGGAGTCTAAAATTCTGAATGTAATTCTATATCTATCAATCTCATAATTATCAACTTAAATAATCTATCTAGACCTAAAAACATCTTGTCTTCCAAGCAAATTAGCTTAATTGTAAAACTAAACTATCTAGTCTTCAACCCCATCAGAGACTTGAGAAGGAATAAAATTAATTACCTGAGTATACAAGGAGTGCAGGTTGGCAGCTTTCAAAATGAGAAGAAGACAGAGACAGTTTCCTGCCTGAACAGTCCCCGAAAACTCTCTATAATTTTGGAGCATCATCTTCAGTCTTCTAGCCCAATATATTGGACAGACTTATTTGTGAGGAAGGAGCTATTGAGGACTTGCTTACCCTGCCTTGGCAGAGTTTTGCCAACGACTCTGCCTTTATCCAAGTTTGCCCTTTTTCAGGCAGACTTCTGTCTGTGGTAGAAACAAGGACATTTTGTCTAGCAGCTTGTTTGCCGCATTTGAAGGCACCTCCGAAAGAAGGTTCTTTGATGCTCATTATCCTCTTTGCGATAGGCTGGGAGTTGCCAGTAGTTAACCTATCTCATTGTCAATGAATTTTTAAAATAATAAAAACATTTTAAAAAGCTGTATTCTGTATGTCCCTGATGTTTTTGAAGACCTTACCTATTTTACCTTATCTTTCTATAGAATCATATCTATCTGTTGTACCTGAGATGTATACTCTTATTATAAAAATAGACTAGTAGCTGATATGACCATGATTTGATCAACTAATAGTTAACTTGTATATATAATTTACACCAAATTAACTGCAATAACACTTTCAAAGTATTGGAAGTAAACCTTGTATTATAATTGAGTTTATGGGTACAATAGAGTAGAAATATATACAATGTGTTTGAAGAAGAAGTTACATTTGAATCCTATATCACTGTATCTAAAATTAAACTTATTTTGCATCTATATGCAAAATTATGTACCAGTGAATTAAAAATAAAATTGTGAGTAAAAATTGAGGTATTAAGTTGAGGAGTAGATTTAAAAATCTTTTTGTTCTATCTTTCCTATATATTTCTATATTCTGCCTTCTTTCTTTTCAATCCCTATATCCACACCTAAGAATATAAGATAAATGAAAAAGAGAGACATTGCTGAGTCTTGTTTTTTTCTCTAAATAAGAACAATAATAACTTGTAACCAACTCCCATTGAATATAACCCTCTATGCACCAGAAAGCAACCAAAAAGCTACCTGACTCTCCCTTAAAGGATTTGGGCAATTTTCTCTTAAGGATTTTTCCAGTTGAATTTGGATGAATAATACTTTTGTAAGGGCCCAAATATAATTGGGGAAATGCTTAATCAACCTAGGAATAGCATTTGTGGTTCAGTTCCTAAATGTTGAGAAATTCCATGCTTAATTAGAGTCCTGTGTGTGATACCCTGAAATGCTGGACCAAGTGCAATTGGATGCTTTCTTTGAAGTTGTCTTCGGAGCTGTCTTGTTCTGATGAGGACAGCAATTGAAATACTTGGTGATGGAACATGAAGGATGCAGGATGTCAGTCTCCAGCATACTGAGAGGAATGGATCCTGTCAGGTCTGATCCAATGTTAGTGTCTGGTTCTTTGGTTCTGAAAACAGTTTCTAACAAGCATTGTACAGTCCTAAAATCATGACTGTATAAGGTGTGTGTGATGCAGAAAACAAATGAGGCTGGTTTTCTGCTCTTTTATGCTCAGAAAAAAGACATCTATAAATCTTCATTGACGCCAGATGAAGAATGGCAGCTAATAGTAATTCATAGTGGTTCTGTAGCCAACAAGAAGCACTGTCTATGCCTAGACTTTCATGTCTCAGCCATTCTCAGAGCTATTTCCATGTAGTGGGATTGTCAATATAAGTTACCTAATTGTTCTGCAGTTTAAATCCTGCAGATTGTATCCCCCTCACTCATCCCCTCCCAATCCTCCCTCCCTCACTCATCCCTTCTCCTTCCCTACCTTAGTCCTCAGAAAGGGGAGCCTTCCTCCTCTAACATATGACCTCAGACTATCAAGTCTCATCTGTACTGCCTGTAACCTTTTCCTCTATGGCCTGGCAAGACCAACCTGCCAGGGGGAAGTTATCTAAGTTTGGTGGACAGAGTGCATGCGTGAAGTACTCTACACATGGTGGTACACACAAGGAGACTGTGCTACTACATCTGAATAGAAGGTCTAGGTCCACATGACACATTGTCCTTGGTTGATGTTTCAGGCTCTGTATTGAAGTGTAGTTATCTTTTATTTTGTAGCTAATATCTGCTTATGCATGCATATGTACCATTCATGCCTTTCTGAGTCTGGGTTAACTCACTCAGGTTGATCTTTTCTAGATCCATGCATTTGCCTGCAAAATTTAAGATTCCCTTGTTTTTAATAACTGCATAGTAGTATTCCATTGTGTGAATGTATAAGAGTTTCTTTATCTATTTTTGGACTTAGGGACATGTAGCTTGTTTCCAGATTCTGATTACTATGAACAAGGCTGCTAAGAACATAGTTGAGCAAATATCCTTGTTGTATGCTGGGGCATCCCAGCAGTGGTATGGCTGGGTCTTGAGCGAGAAATTTTCCCAGTTTCTGGAGAAAGCAACAGTTTGATTTCCAAAGTGGTTGTACAAATTTTCACTCCCAACAGCATTGGTGGTGTGTTCCCCTTTCTCCACATCCTCGCCAGCATATGCTGTCACTTGAGTGTTTGACCTTAGCCATTCAGATAGGTGTAAGATGGAATCTCAGAGTCACTTTAATTTGTGTTTCTGTGATAACTATAAGTGTTGAGAATTTCTTTAATTTTTTCTCAGCCATTTGAAATTCCTCTGTTGAGAATTTTCTGTTTAGTTCTGTACTCAATTTTAAAATTTGATTATTTGGCTTAGTGGTGTTTAATTTCTTGAGTTCTGTATATATTTTGGATATTAGACCTTTGTCAGATGTTGGTTTGGTGAAGATCTTTTTCCAGTGTTTAGGCTGTCATTTTGTTCTGTAGACAGTGTCCTCCACTTTACAGAAGCTTTTATATTTCATAAGGTCCCATTTATTAATGATTGATATTAGACCCTGAGCTGTTGGCATTCTGTTCAGGAAGTTGTCTCCTGTTCCAATGAGCTCAAGGCTCTTCCCCACATTTTCTTCTAACAGATTTAATGTGTCTTATTTTGTGCTGAGGTCTTTAATCCATTTGGACTTCAGTTTTGTGCAGGGTGAAAGACATGGTCTATTTTAATTTTTCTATATGTTGCCATTCAGTTAGACCATCACCATTTGTTGAAGATGCTATCTTTTTTTTCCATTGTATAGATTTGGCATCTTTGTCAAAAATCAAGTGTTCATAGGCATGTGGGTTTATTTCTGGGTCTTCAGTTTGATTCTATTGATCAACCTACTCATTTCTATGCCAGTATCATTCTGTTTTTATTACTATTGCTCTACAGCACAGCTTGAGATCTGGGATGGAGATTCCTCCAGAAGATTTTTTATTGTATAGAACTGTTTTAGCTATTATTGTTTTGTTTTTCTCCATATGAAGTTAAGAATTGATCTTTCAAGTTTGCTAAAGAATTGTGTGTGTGTATTTTGATGGGAATGGCATTGAATCTGTAGATCGCTTTTGGTAAGATGATCATTTTTACTACGTTGATTCTCCTGATGCCCGAGCGTGGGAGATATTTCCATCTTCTGAAATCTTCAAATTCTTTCTTCAGATATTTGAAGTTCTTTTTATACAAATCTTCCACTTTCTTGGTTAGAGTGGCACCAGTATACTTTCTATTATTTGTGGCTATTTTGAAGGGTATAGTTTCTCTAACTTCTTTCTCAGCCTGTTTGTCATTTGTATACAGTAGTGCTGCTGATTTTTTGTGTTGATTTTGTATCAAGCAACTTTTCTGAAGCACTTATCAGCTGTAGGTGTTCCTTGACATAATTTTTGGGGTCAGCTATGAAGAGTGATAGTTTGACTTCTTCCTTTCCAATTTGTATCCTCATGATCTTTAGTTGTGTTATTGCTCTAGCTAGAACTTCAAGTAATATATTTAAGAGTAATGGAGAGAGTGGGCAGCCTTGTCTTGACCCTGATTTCAATAGAGTTGATATAAATGTCTCTCCATTTAATTTGATGTTGGCTATAGGCTTCCTGTATATTGCCTTTGTCATGTTTAGGTATGTGTCTTGTATCTATGCTCCCTCCTGGACTTTTAACATGAATGTGCATTGCATTTTCTCGAATGCATTTTTGGCATCTAAGGAAATAATCATGTGGTTTTTGTTTTTCAGTTTGTTTATATGATGAATTACATTGATGGATTTCCATATTTTGAACCACTCCTCTATTCCTAGAATGAAGCCTACTGGGTCAGGGAGAATGATAGTTTTGATGTGTTCCTGAATTCAGTCTGTGAGTATTTGATTGAGCATTTTCACATCAATGTTCGTAAGAGAAATTAGTGTGAAATTTTCTTTCTTTGTTGAATATTTCTGTGGTTTAGGTATCAAGGTGACTGTGGCTTCATAGAATGAGTTGGTAATGTTTCTTCTGTTTCTATTTTGCAGAATAGTTTGAAGTGAATTGGTATTAGCTCTTCCCTGAAGGTCTAGTAGAATTTTGTTCTGAATTCATCTGGTTCTGGACTTTTTTGTTTTTTTTTTAGTTGGGAGACTTTTGATGACTGCCTGTATTTCTTTATGTGTGATAGGACTATTGAATTTGTTTACCTGATCTTGATTCAATTTTGATAGCTGCTAGCTATTAAAAAAATTGTACATTTAATTTAGGTTTTCAAATTTTGTGGCATGTAGGTTTTTGAAGTAAAAAACAATGGTTCTTTGGATTTCCTCAGTGTCTTTCATTATGTCTCCCTTTTCATTTCTGATTTTGTTGATTTGAATATTCTCCCTCTGTCTTTTTAGTTAGTCTGGCTAACGATTTGTCAGTCTTGTTGATTTTCTCAAAGAAACAGCTCTTGGTTTCATTGATTCTTTGAATTATTTTCTTTGTTTCTAATTCATTGACTTCAACCCTGAGTTTGATGATTTCCAGCCATCTACTCCCCTTGAATGTGTTTGCTTCTTTTTGTGTCAGAGCTTTCAAGTGTGCTCTTAAGTTGCTGGTTCAGGGTCTCTCCAGTTTCTTCATAAGGACCCTCAGTGCCATGAGCTTTCTTCTTAGGCTTGCTTTCATTGTGTCCCATAAGTTTGTATGTTGTACCTTCAGTTTCTTTGAATTCTATGAATTTTTTAATTTATCTTTTTATTTTGTCCCCTATAATTGAGTAGGGAGTTGTTCAGTTTCCATGAGTTTTTAGGCTTTTGGTTGTTTCTTTTGTTTTTGAGTTCCATCTTTAATCCATAGTGGTCTGATATGATGCAAGAGACTAATTCAATTTTCTTGTATCTGTCGAGGTTTGCTTTGTGACCATGTATATGGTCAGTTTTGGAGATGGTTCCATGAGGTGCTGTAAAGAAGGTGTACTGTTCTGTGTTTGGGTGAAATGATCTGTAGATATGTTAGGTCCATTTGTTTCATGATATCTATTAGTCTCCTTGTTTCTCCATTTAGTTCTTGTCTTGATGATCTGTCTACTGGGTAGAGAGGTGCATTGAAGTCTTCCACGATTAATGTGTGGTGTTTGATGAGTGATTTAAGCTTTAGTAATGTTTCTTTTATGAATGTGAGTTCTACTGCATTTGAGGCATAGATGTTCAGAATTGAGACATGATCTTGGCATATTTTTCCTTTGATGAGGATGAAGTGGCCTTATCCTTCTCTCTTGAATAGTTTTGGTTGAAAGTCTATTTTATTAGATACTAGGATGGCTACTACAGCTTCCTTCTTTTGTCCGTTTGCTTTGAATACAATGTTCCAACAATTTACTCTGAGGTAATGTCTATCTTTATTGCTGAGGTGTGTTTCGTGTATGCAGCAGAATGATGGATACTGTTTTCATACCCATTCTTTAGCCTGTGTCTTTTTACTGCTACATTGAGGGAATTGAATTTAAGAGATATTATTGACCAGTGGTTGTTTTGTCCTTTCATTTTGATGTTGCTGGTGGTAGTGTGTGTGTTTGTTTCTGTGTTTTGAATTTGTGGATGTGGAGTTATTTATTTACTATGTTTTCCTTGGTGTAGTTAGCCTCCTTGAGTTGGAAGTTTTGTGGTTATGAACTGGTTAAACTTGGTTTGTCATGGAATATCTTGGTCTCTCCATCTATGGTGATTGAAAGTATTGGTGGGTATAGTAGTCTATGTTGTCACCTGTGGTCTCTTAATGTTTGCATGACTTCTGTCCAGGCCCTTCTAGCATTCATAGTCTCCATTGAGAAGTCAGGTGCAATTCTGAGGTGTTTGCATTTATATGTGACATGACCTTTTTCTCTTGCAGTTTTTAATATTCCTTCTTTATTCTGTACATTTATTGTTTTGATTATTATGTGGTAGAAGGTTTTCTTCTGGTCAAATCTATTAGGAGTTCTGTAGCCTTCTTGTCTGTTTAGGGTAATTTCTTTCTTTAGGTTGGGAAAGTTTTCCTCTATGAATTGTTGAAAATGTTTTCTGGGCCTTGAAGCTTAGAGTTTTCTCCTTCATCTCTTCCTATTATTCTTAGATTTGGTCTTTTTATAATGTCCCAGGTTTTTTGGGTGTTTTGTGTCAGGATCATTTTAGTTTTAATGTTTTTGTTGATGTATTGATGACTTCATTTCTATCTTCCACACTTCCATCCCTTGTATTCAGTTTGCATAGCTTATGTCTGTCATACCTGTTCTCTCTCATATGCTTTCCAACTCCAAGATTGCCTTAACTTGTTTTCTTTGGTCAGTCTGTCTGCTTTGTTTGTTAGCTGTGTCAACTAATAATCAACCTATATAACTTATTTATTCTAAACAGCCTACAATAGCACTTTCAAAGTATTTCAAGTAAACCTTGTACAATAATTGAGTAATATGGGTACAGTACTTCATATTGGAGTAGAAATATATATATGCATATATAGTGTATGTATACACACACACACACATATATATATAGTGTGTGTGAAGAACAAAATTACATTTGAATTCTATACCCTTGTGTCTAGAATTAAACTTAATTTGCATCTATATAAAAATTCTATACCAGTGAATTAAAAATAACTTTGTGACAATTGAGTCATTAAGTTGAGAAGTAAATTCACTAATCTACATTTTGTTCTATCTTCCCTATATATTTATTAGCTGTGTCAGAGCAGTATGCTTCACACAGGTTGACATGAAGAGCCAGAAGTTGCTCACAGGATGGCTACTAATATGGATTGTAGATGGCACATGGATTCAGCTCTGCTTCTATGCTCTGTGTCATGGATTGGCCCCACTGGTAAGCACCTGGGGGATGAGAGAAATTGGAATTGAGAGCTGCTTGAACACTCTGAAGGCTCTCTTAAGATGGCAGGGCTCTTCCTATCTGCTCTGTGACCCAACTGGGCAGGCTGGCAAGCAGCTGAGGGGATGAGAAAGATTAGTATCCAAAGGTGCTTGGGTGTCCCACACTCTTTCTCGGGAGGGAGCAAGTGTGGATTATGTCTGATGCTTGGACTCAACTTTCCTTGTCTACTCCCTGTCCCAGATCCGGCAAGCAGTAGATAGGTGGTGAGAGCCCCAAGCTCCATGAATATCACACAGTGCTTCCCAAGATGACACCTAATGTGAGCTGTCCCCCGGGATTTTTCTGTGGGACATCTGGGTGGCCAAGGGTCTCTCACAGGATAAACATTGCTTTTACAATTAAACATCTTCATGCACTTTTTACTGATGCTCCATATTACCATTCAGAACAAGCACCAGTTGAGTTTTCATTTCTAGCATGAAGAGATGGGGTATGAAATTCATATAGGAAGTCTACATTAGGACTTTAAGATGTTATATTTTCACTAAGGTGGCTGTTAGACATGTTTCCAAGGAAATTAATGTAGCAAGTGCCAAAGAATTTAGGAATGCAAGTGGTAATAAAATAAATTGAATCCAAGCCTTACTGATGTTTGCCCTGATGTTAAAAATCCTTGACTAGATGAAATTGTTTCCCCCCCCCCAGGTAAAGCTTCTCTATTATCAATACTTCAGAAGTTGAGCTATCCAAAAGAGTCTTTGTGTCCCTGGTTATCACATCAAAACAACTAGAAGCTGACATAGTAGGGCTAGTTATCTATTTGAAGAGCTTACCCCCAGCTGAGTTCCTTGCAATTTAACTGGAAAGGTAGGGGAGCAATTAGAAACTAGTTGATCCAACACCAGAGATACATCCCAGAGCCAGCTGTGCTGTTGACAACATTTCCCATGTATTGCAATTAAAAAACGATTGGGAATCTATTTTCAGTAAGTCATGAAGGGACACTTTGAAGAAGGTGCATATAATTTCGCTTAACTATGTCTGTCAAAGGAAAGCTATAGGTTCATAAAGTGCGAACAATGAAGGGAGAGGGTCAAAATTTTCAAAATAAAACTCAGTTTCAGCATATTTTATCAAATTATAAAAGAACCATTGAACTGTATTGTTGAAAGGAAAACAAAAGCATAGTTGCATTACTTTGTATTTTATAGTTTTATTGTTCATTTGTTTTTGTACTGTAAAACCAAGGACTACTATTATTTTGTCTCATTCAACTATTCCCATGCCTTGCTGAATTCAGTTCACTTAATAATATGTAGACCATTCCTGAATACAGTGAGTGCAATGATTTCTGGTCCAATACCTTGCATGGTATAGTCAGCACATACTATATATGTTACACCTATGTCACACGTGTACATCCAAAGTTCTTCTACTTTTGAATATGTGGCTGAAATAGTAGAAAAAGTACAATATAGGTAACTTTTAAGAAGAAATTACTTTACTTGACTTTATATTTTAAGAAAACTTAAGGAAGCCAGGAGTGGTATCACACACCTTTAATCCAAGCACTTAGGAAGGC
Source organism: Acomys minous (assembly GCF_964271855.1). Taxonomy (NCBI): domain Eukaryota; kingdom Metazoa; phylum Chordata; class Mammalia; order Rodentia; family Muridae; genus Acomys; species Acomys minous. Next base: position 14,143,795 of record NC_140501.1, on the reverse strand, counting down.
AGAGCAGGCAGATATCTATGTGTTAGAGGCCAGCCTGGTCTACAAAGCAAGTCCAGGACAGCAAAGGCTACACAAAAAATTCTTTCTTGAAAACATAAAATTAATAAATTAATTAACAAAGAATGAAAGAATGAAAATCCAGGAGATTTTAATTTCTATTTTGTTGCAGAAGCAAATATATATAATGGCATAAGACAATTACTTACTTTCCCTTCATGTAGCAGAATTTCTGGTATCAAAACAGCTTTTTTCTATTGATTAAGTTATGGTTACAGATTCTTTCATAAAGGATTGATTTTCTAAGGGCTTAAGAGTCTTATATCTGGATAAATAAGAATTAGAAAATGAATATTTGCTCATAGTTTATAAATAAGTTATGCTGTACCGAAGTTTTGATAAAAACTACACATATGGTTAAATCTAGAGAATGGATGAGACTGGACGCAAACATTGTCTGGACTGTGTAGCAGCTACTTCATAATCAGTACTGCACATACCAGAAAGCAGTGACTGGATTTTGCCAATGTATTAATTCTCAATGATTCTTCCTGCTACCAGTAAGTAATAAGGAGTTATAACAAAAAATATTGTCAAAAACTTCTGAGATGTGGAAATATATGTGAATATAAATAAAATCTGTTCTGTATGAATTTATAAACTATTTAAGACCATTTTATGATGAGTTAGATGATAAAATAAAATTAAAATGTATTTTGTTTTCAATATCACTTTAAAAGGCTACAAATGTAACAAAGCAAATTAAAACTTCAAATGAAACTTAGTAAAATGATTTAGGATGCACTATTGGGTAAGATTAGTATAGCGCAAGCTTACAAAATCTATATTTGAGGCATGCTAGTGTCTTCCTCCACCTACAGTCAGAAAAGTTTAATCGGCCAATATTTACATCTCTATATGCTCTCATAATTTAAGAAATTTTATTTTAACAATTAGAAGAATAATTTCATGAATATAAAAGTTTTTTTTGCAAGAATTAGACTTTCACAGTAAACATCCTGTAAACTCATGCATGATGACACTGATATTTATCACATGATCATTTACCAGCCGTTGGTTCAAATGTGTTGTATATTCAAACCACTAATGACCTTATTAAGCATGTCATGTCTTCACTCATCATACATATTCATGTATGACAAATGTTTTCATACTCATGCCTATGTGTGTATTTCTCCTCTAGGATGAAATGCAACATCATATTTCCTGAAGAGTTTGATATTCTGTTCTATCAAGATCATTTAACAAACATGTTAAAAAAATTTTTAAACAAAAATCACAACACTTTGCCAAATGTGAAAACACAATGACAATGAAGCAATAATATTAAGCTAAAACAGCTCAACTTCTTTATTTCAATGCATTTCACGTAGTGTTACTAGTCAGAAATTAAAGAAAGAAATATAATGATTATTAATGAAAGTGTGACCAAGTTTATATGAAATTTTTTGGAAACTTTCATTCAGAATTGGGCATGGCTTACTCCTGCAATTATCTTTGATTCAGCAATTCAGAGGCTGGAAGATTGTCATGAGTTCAAGGCTAAACTGTGCTACATAGTGAATTATATGCTGTTCTGTCCTACATGAGACATTGACTCAAAATACAAAAAAGACACACAAAAATATGTCAAACAGATCTAGAAAATGCAGGTGATACAATAGGACATAATAGGTTACGTGTTTGTGAAAGAGTAAGTTGAATAAAAAGTTTGTGGTCATTTGTTACACAATTTAAATTATCATCTTACTTGTTGCAAATTTCTGAGCCTATCTGATCATTTAAGAGTAGAAAACATATAAGTGTTTTGAGGGATGTATTAGAAATATCTTTTTCTCATAGCATTAATTTCATTTTTTACTACTCCTTTAAAATGTTTTCAGAAAGAATTGCAATGGCAATCTTTAAAGTGCATAATAACTAAGACAACAAGCTTACTTAGTTTACAGTACAAATATCTCTAAAATTGGATAACATAAAACAGCTGTCATAGGACACTGACAATATATTTTCTTTATTTTATTTTATTTTATTAATTTATTCATATTACATCTCAATGGTAATCCCATCCCTTGTATCCTCCCATTCCTCCCTCCCTCCCATTTTCCCCTTACTCCCCTTCCCTATGATTGTGACTGAGGGGGACTTCCTCCCCCTGTATATGCTCATAGGGTATCAAGTCTCTTCTTGGTAACCTGCTATCCTTCCTCTGAGTGCCACCAGGTCTCCCCCTCCAGGGGACATGGTCAAATATGGGGCACCAGAGTTTGTGTGAAAGTCAGTCCCCACTCTTCACTCCACTGTGGAGAATGTCCTGTCCATTGGCTAGACCTGGGTAGGGATTTGAAACTTACTGCCTGTGTTGTCCTTGGCTGGTGCCATAGTTTGAGTGGGGCCCCTGGTCCAAAATCTGCCTATCATAATTTTCTTCTTGTAGGTTTCTTGGACCTTCATATTTTCATCAGAAAGGGAAACATAATTATTCCTGCTGCAATTTGTAGTATTGATATGCAGAAAAAAAAAAGTCCTACATGATAACATGGCTCTGTAGAGGTCCTGATGACTGCATTCAGGTAAAGGTGGGAACTTTGCTAGCAAACGAAATTTCAAATCATAAGGTGATGGTTCTCCAGGGAAGCCTAATGCATTCTACTCTGTTTGTTGAGTTTGAAGTGCCAGTGGGAAATCCGATTGATGATGCTGATCAAGGCATTGGAATTATGAACATGAAGCTCATTAAGCAGATTTTAAATCAACATTTAAGTTATTTGCATAGTAGATATGAAGTTGTGAGACTGGAATGATCTTTGAAAAGAGAAACATACTGTACATAACTAAGGATAGATAGACACTAAATGACAAAGTGCAACACAGAAAATTCAGATAAAATACCTCCTCTGTACACTCACTTGAGACTGATATGACTCACTTGGAGTGATCACTTAGTAATGTCATATTTCCCCCCTTATAAAATACCTCTTCATAGTAGGTAAAAGAGATTGTCTATCAGAGTGACTAAGTCCTTTAATAATGGTGAAAACCAAATATCTATTTTCACTGAACAAAATGTAGGACATTATATATATGTTTGTGTGTGTGTGTGTGTGTGTGTGTGTGTGTGTGTGTGTCTGTGAAATTTAATACACATCTGATTATCTCCTAGTAATCTTGCTAAAAATTCTAATAGAGGTGATATCATAGCTAGCTGATAGAGTGTAGGATAACAATCCCCACACAGACTTCATATGAATTTCTGATCATTTCTATCACATTTTTCCTTCAAAAACATTAATCATCTGAAATTTTAATTTTTTGTGTAATATAGTGCTCTAGAATCAGTAATTGTGCAAACAATAGAAACACTGTCAATTACAAATTATTCATAAAGTAATTGAAAAATATAGGATTTCTGTATATGTGCGATATTTTTCTGTTGCTGAAATAAAACACAGTGAGCAAAGACAAGTTAAGAAAGATGACATCCATGTTATCTTGTGGATCTAAAGGTATAAGAGTTATTCTGGATGATAGTTAGGCATCAGGTGGCAAGCATGACAGCAGGAGCAGAAATCAGTGATACCACTTTCTCAACTCCAAGCCTGAAGCAGAGAGATCAGAATAGATGAGGCTGAGAACCTTCCAAACCTGTTTCTAGTGCTCTGCTTTCTATAGAAAGGTTAAAAAAAACCCACCACCCACAAAATAGCATCACCAAATGGAGATCTAGTCTCCCAATATTTCAGCAGTGGGGATATTGTTCACACTGTTGAATTCTATTTCACCATAGTTTTTCCAGATATATCTTACTTAACTCTAGTGTGTTTACTCCAATTTAAAAGTTTCTCTGGTCTATACTCAGGAGTGGTATAGCTGGATCTTGAGATACAGCTATTCCCAATTTTTTGAGAAAGCACCAGATTGATTTCTAAAGTGGTTATATGAGTTTGCACTCCCACCAGTAATGGAGGAGTGTTCCTTTTTCTCTACATCCTTGCAAATATGTGCTGTCATTTGAGTTTTTGATATTAGCTATTCTGACTGGTATAAGATAAAATCACAGGCTGTTTTGTTTTGCATTTCCCTGGTGACTAAGAACATTGATTTAAGAACATTGATTATTTCATTAGATGTTTCTCTACCATTTAATATTCCTCTGTTGAGAACTAATTGTTTCACTCTGTATCACATTTTTAGTTGGGTTATTTGGTTTGTTGGATATGTGTTATATATATATATATATATATATATATATATATATATATATATATATATATATATATATATAATATTAGCCCTCTGTTTGAGGTAGAAAGATGTTCCACCAAACAATAAGTACACTTGTTTAACTATGTTCATAACACATTTATTCATAATAGCTATAATATGGAAACAACTTGATGGCTCTCAACTGAGGGATGGATAAAGAAATTGTGGTACATCTTCACAATGGAATACTACTCAGCTATTACAAATAAGGAAATAATGAAAATTTCAGGCAAATGGATAGATCTAGAAAAGATCAACCTGAGTGAGGTAACCCAGACCCAGGAACATATATGCATGGTACATACTTACTTATAAGTGGATATTAGCCATCTAATACGAGATGACCACAGTACAGTCCACAGAACTAAAGAAGCTAAATAACAAGGAGGACCCTCAGGAGTGTGCTTCATTCTCATTCAGAAAGGCAAATAGAATAGACACTGGAAGCAGATGAAGAGGGAAAAGGACTAGAGACTAACATAGAGGTCCTCTGAAAGACTCCACCTAGCATGGGATCAAAGCAGATGCCAAGACTCATAGCCAAACTTTGGGCAAACTTCCAAACATATGGAAGAGGGGAGAGGGATAGAAGGACCTGAAGGAACAGAAGCTCTATAAGGAGACCGGCAATGCCAACAAATCTGGACCTAATGATCAGAAACTGAAGCACCAACCTAGGACCATACATGGAGAGGACCTGGACACCATGCTCAGATGTAGCTGATAGGGATCTCAGTCTCCATATGGTTCCTCTAGTAATGGGGTCAGGGACTGTCTCTGACATGGACTCTGATGCTCACCCTTTGCTTGCTTGTCAGTCCATTAGGGAAGAGGATGAAGGTAGTCCTAATGAAACTTGATAGGTTTGGGTTAGATGGTAGGGAAGAGGGCTTCCCTTTTCTGAGTACTAGCAGGGGGATAGGAAGGAAGAGAAAGGGTGGGCTGGAACAAGAGGATGTGAGGTAAGGGGGTTACAATCTGGTTATAAAGTGAATAAATTATAAAAAATGAATTTAAATAAAAAGTCTCTTCAGTCTTTCATAGTCTTAGCAGTGTTTTAAAAACCAAAGTACAGATTCTTTTCTGAGATTCAAGTGAGCCTACTAATTGCAAAATCAAAAAACAAATTACATACTTCTAACATTAACGTAGAATGCCTATTTTTATTCCAATAGGGATGAATGGAGGGGTAGTATGGAAATCCTAGATAAAAGCTAGATGAAAATACGAGACAATAGCTCCAAACCCTTAACTCCATGTGTGATATCTGTGACTTTCTTTGGACGATTCTGCCTCTCTCCTGTACCTCTGTTGGACTCACTCCACTTCCTCTATGCAGTTGGTCTTGCCAGATGTGCCAAGGTTTTGGCATCTCTAACTTCTTTAGCTATCCATTGCAATCCATGCCTCCCATTCAGAGATTCATGCACTGTTCTCTTAGACGCTCCTGTCATAATCTGCAGTCGAGAAGTCACTGGAAACTCTGTCTTCATTCACCTCTCTGAAAATACAAAAGATTCCATTACTACTTCACCCTAAAACCCTCTATTCCTTTAAACTGAGTACCATGTGGATGACACTGTCAAGTTTGGTTGGTGGGTTGGGATGGATTGTGCCTCCTTGTACCCATTTATTGTCACCTTTTATATTCAATTGATTTACTCTTTAGGCTCAAGTTCACAAGTTAGAGGCTAAACTCAGTGTACTGATCAGAATGCACCCTGGATTGTGTTTCAGTGAGTAGGAAGAGGTGTCTCCTCAACTGTATTAATCTTATCTGTGATAGTTTCTCCTTTAGCACAAATCTTATCCACAACCTTACTTTCCCTAGAATACTTTACTCTTCAATTGGCACATGTTTTGCTTTCTGACTCATGTGTCTTTTTCATAATAGATCTGAATAAGAAAAATCAAATGAAGTATGCCAAGTTCAACATAGACTATGTTGAATCCATATGTGTATATATGTATGCTCATTTCATATTACATTATGTGTAAGTGATTTCATAAGTAGAGTAACACATTCTGATATTTAAATTTACCAATTGAAATTATAAAACATAATTCTCTGATAATATAGTTTTATCAGTTTTGATTGTTTTCCACTGTGTCCAGTGAGTGAATACCTGGCATCTAACTATGACTCATGGATACCTTTTCAGTATTATCTCATGTGCAACCAGAAGCCTTTAGGTAGTAAATGTGCCCTCACCTAGATCTATTTATCTTAAAATATGTGTCATAGTTTTGAAGAGTTCATACAGTGAAATTAGGTAGGATGGACTTCCCAGTCATGAATCACTGTCTGGTTCTCTTACAAAGTTGCTCTGTTATATTTTGTTCTTATTTTTGTTGTTAATATACAAACACTTTCTTTTTTCTTTTTTACATATACATTCATATTATTACATTCACACATACACATATACACACACACAATAAACTACCTACAATAAGAAGCATGAAACAATCAGGAGTTATATAAATGTTACATTCATAGTGTTTACCTAGTTGTATTTGGCAGCCTGGAAGAAACCATCTTTCCTATCTTGATGAGTCTAAAATTCTGAATGTAATTCAGTATCTAACATATCTCATCTTTATCAACTTAAAACATCTATCTAGACCTAAAAACATCTTAACCCCTAAACAACTAAGCTTACATGTAAAATTAACTCCCTGGTCTTCAACCCGACCAGACATTTGAGAAGGAATAAATTTAAATACCTGAGTAAACAGGAAGTGCAAGTTTTGACCAAAATGGTTACTGTCAACTTAACTACTGCAGAAGTGTAAGCTGAAATGTATTATTCAACATATTTAGCCATGTGCTGGACGTATAGTAAACGACAATAAATATTAGATATTTGATAGTGTGTAACCAGCAATTAAACAGAAGAAGATGATGATAAAGATAGTGAAGAATAAATAAATAAATATTTTAAATATTCATTGACCTTCCTTAAGATCTATTTTAATTATTTTTATAACCAACATATGCTTAATGGTAAAAATGTGTGATGAGATGTAAAAGCTGGAAAACACTGTGGCCAAGTGACCATTTTTGTAAAACTATCCTCAAGCAAAGGGAAATACTAAGCCTTTTATGTTGAAGTACATAGCATCCTAAGACTCTCTCTAAGATTTAAAGAAAATGGCAATTCTTCCTTGGTCCAAGTTTCTGGACCATTCTGTTCCTGCAATAAAATCCACTGATGAAAAGAAACTCAGGTGAGGAAAGAGTTTATTTAGCTTACACTTACATGTCACAATTCATCATTTAATAAAGTATGAGCAGGCACTCTAAGGGGACCTTGAAGTGGAAGCCATAAAGGAACACCACGTGCTGGCTCGCTTCCTGGCTGTGTCACTTGTTTATGTTCAGTTAGCTTGCTTCTAAGTCTCAGCTTACTTGCTTGAGAATGATGTCACACACAGTAGGCTGGGCCCAACCACATTAATCATTACTCAAACCTATCTTTCAGACACATCAACAAGAAATCTATTCTGGATAATCCTTTATTTGCCATTCCAGGAGAGATGAGTTTACGCTGTGTCAAGTAGACAGCTGAAGGTAACCAAATATGCACACACCCCCCTGCAAATCCTTTAAAATTATTTCAGTCCAATACTTACAAGATCAGTACTTCAAAAGAGCTTTTTTTCTTCCAAGTTTAATTAGTAGTGCCCACAAGGAGCATCACTTAGCCTCATGGAACTCTAACTGTATGGGAGCTGCCTCCTGTGGTTTCTGCAGGCACTACATTCACATATGAATAGCCACACAGAGACATATGCATATAGAAATAATTAAAGGCAAAATAATATCTATTTCTAAATTAAATAAAATTCATTCTAGATAAATTATAAATGTGTACATATAAGTTCTGCCTAGTGGAAACCATAATAATAGTGCAAAAATAACATAAGAAAAGGGGAATAATGTTATCCTTGACCTAACTTGGTTTTTTTTTTTTCCTACCAAGGAAGGTAGTCATCCTCAGAGCAGCACCTTTAATTAAGTACTTTAAACAAAACAATCCCAGCATTCTTTAACATCACGTTTTTCTACTCTAATTATCCACCACTGTCAATAGGTTAAAAAATAAGCTTAAATGTTGTATGCAATAATTTTCTTGTATAATATGTTGATAATAAATTCTCACAAGTTCTGTTGTCCCAAAATATCTATACCCACCTCCATAGCTCTTCAGCCATACTCTATTGGCAGAGAAAAAGCTAGGTTGACTTATTGTTATTGAGCAATGTAATGACTTAATTTCTATCATTATATTTTTGCTTGCATCTGTTTCAAAAACAGCTGTATATAAAGATGTTTTTCCTCTGTGTATGTAAATCTTTGCTATGTTTCTTGTTCTTGTATAAAAATTCTAATTTGCTTCTTTCAACACTCAGTATTTTAATCACATATGTGTGGGTTGTACCAATCACCTGAAAAACTCTGTTTACTTCCTCAGGATATTTTGTATACCTCTCTGAATTCATCACTTGATTATTTTTCACAAATCTACTTTTTTCCTGTAAGTAATCAAAAATTGACTTACATCTCAGTACTTGTACCATTGAGGGATATTTTAAAAGACATACTTTAGTAGCCCATTGTTAAGGATTAATCTGTTTTTATTACTTTTTCTCTCCTCTTATTTTACTTGTCTGTATTACAACAGGTTTATAGATTTTATGTTGTTTTAATTGTGAGCCTGGCATTGTAAAGGACATATAGTAATATATATATAATCTTAAATTCTGTTCCTCTGGAGCAGCGGTTCTCAACTTTCCTAATACTGTAACCCTTTAACACAGCTCATAATACCGTGGTCACCCCAAACCCAAAGTTATTTTTATTTCTACTTCATAACTGTAATTTTTATTGAATTGTTATGTAAATATCTGATTTTTATCCATCTTACGCAACGCCTGTGAAAAGGTCTTTCAACCATCAAAGGAGTCACTAACCACAGGTTCAAAACAACTGTTCTAGAGCTATTTCACTTTGGCTTTTTAAAGAAAAAGAGATAAAATGATGACACATCTATTGTCTCTTTGAAATAAACACTGAAAGGTTGACTCTGGCCCTGTGATGTTATTAGATATCTCAGTCATGCAAACTCTTATAATATATTTTTGTAGAGTCTTAAGAGTGAGGATTTTTAGATTTTCTTAGTTCCTTAGAAATAGTAAATTAAATAAAAATTTTTAAATTAATTTATTCACTTTACAGCCCAATCATAGCCCCCTCCCTCCTTTCCTTCTGGTCCCACACTCCGTCTCTCTTCCCTGTGTCTTCATCACCCTACCCCTCAGAAAAGGGGAGCCCTCCCAACCTATCCGTTCCAGGGCAGAGAGCATCCTCTACCATTGGTGGCTTGGCAAAGGAGCCTTGCCAGGGGGGAGTGATTGAAAACAATGCAAGAACGTCCTTCTCAGAGACAGCCCAGCTCTTCTTAACAGAGGAGCAATAGGAAGTCCAAACTGGCTATTGGGTACATAGTTTAAGGTGCCTAGGTCCAGTCCACATGTGCTTCTTGGTTGGTGTTTCAGTCTCTGCAAGCCCGCCATTGAGCCCTGATTAGTTTGCTCGGTTGATCTTCTTGTGGAGCCACTGTTCCCTCTGGGTCCTTCTATCCTTACTCCCCCTCTTTCACAAGACTTCCTATGCTACACATAATGTTTGGCTATGGGTGTCCCTGATTTCAGTAAAATTGCTGTAAATTTCTCTCCACTTATCTTTTTTGTTGGCTACAGGTTTGTTATTGCCTTTATTGTGTTTAGGTATGTGCCTTGAAGTCCTGATCTCTCCAAGACTTTAAATAAGAAAGGATGTTGGATTTTGTTGTAGGCTTTTTCAGCATCAAATGAGATAATCATGTTTTTTCCTTTTAAGTTTGTTTATATGGTGGTTATGTTTATGGGATTTTTGTATGTTGAACTGTCCTTGAATCCTTGGAATGAAGCCTACTTGATCATGGTGGATGATATATTTTATGTGTTCTTGGACTGAGGTTGCAAGTATTTTATCGAGAATTTGTACATCAATGTTTATAAGAGAAAATGGTCCAAATTTCTTTTGTTGCATCTTTATATTGTTTAGATAGCAGGGTGATCATGGCCTCATACAATGAGTTTGGCAATGGTCCTTCCATTACTATTTTGTGGAATACTTTGAGCAGAATTGTTATTAGCTCTTTTTTGAAAGTCTGGTAGAACTCTGTGCTGAAACTCTCTGGTCCTGGGCTTTTTTTGTTTGTTTGTTTGTTTTGTTTGTTTGTTTATGAGAGTTTTAATGACTATTTCTATTTTCTTAGAGGTTGTATATCTGTTTAAATTGTTAACTTGACTTTGATTTAACATTGGTAAGTGGTATCCATAAAGAAAATCAGCCATTTCGTTTAGATTTTTCAATTTTGTGGTGTAAAGGCTTTTGAAGTACAACTGAATGATTCTTTGGACTCCCTCTGTATCTGTTGTTATGTCCCCTTTAATTTTTAATTTTGTTTACTTGGATTCTCTCTCTCTCTCTCTCTCTCTCTCTCTCTCTCTCTCTCTCTCCCTCTCTATCTCTCTCTATCTCCCTCTGCTTTTAGTTAGTTTGGCTGAGGGTTTATCTATCTTGTTGATTTTCTCAAAGAACTAACTCTTGGTTTTGTTGATTCTTTGTATTTTCCTCTTTGTTTCTACTTTATTGATTTCAGCCCTGAGTTTGGTTATGTCCCACCATTTACTCCTCTTGAGTGTTTGTTTATTTTTGTTTTATAGCTTTTAGGTGTGTTTTTAAATTGCTTGTATTAGACCTATCTAATTTCTTTATGAAGACACCAAGTGTTATGAACTTTCCTCTTAGCATTGCTTTCATTATGCCCCATTAGATTGGGTATTTTGTGCATTCATTTTCATTGGATTCTAGAAAGTCTTTAATTTATTTCTTAATTTCCTCCCTGACTCAGCAGACAATGAGGAGAGAGTTGTATAGTCACCATGAGTTTGTAGTCATTCTCTTGTTTCTATTTTTGTTGAAGTTTATGGTATTCTGATATAATATAAAGTGTTATTTCAATTTTCTTTTATCTGTTGAGGCCTGATTTTTGGATGAAAGTATGTGTCCAAGTTTGGAGAAGGCCGGTGAGGCACTAAGAAGAAAGAATATTCTTTTGTATTCTATAGATATTAGTAGGTACAATTGACTCCTACTGCTGGTTAATTTCATTCTTTATCTGTTTAGTTTCTCCCTTGATGATATATCCATTGGTGAGAAAGTTGTGCTGAAGTCTCCTCCTAGTAAGGCATGGAGTTTGATGGAGTATTTAAGATTAAGTAAAGTTTCTTTTACTAATGTGAGTGTTCGAGCATTTGGGACATATATTTTCAGAATTGAGAAGTCGTTTTGGTGGATTTCCTTTGACTGATGTATCATTTTATTCTATCCTATCTTCAATACTTGAGATTCTTTTTTTCCATCTCTAGGATTTAGTTGGAGACGTTGGTGTCAGTTATTCCTGTTCTCTTCCCTAGGTTTTACAGCTCTAGGATTCCTTCAGATTATGCTTTCTTTATTTATTCTACATCCAGTTTCAGCTCTAGGGAAGTTTTATTAATTTCCTTTACCTGTTTCATTGTGTTTTTCTGTCTTGCATTAAGAGATCAATTAATTTCTTCTCTAAAGGTCTCTATTATCTTTATGAGACCAGATTTAAGGTCATTTTCTTGTTCATGAACTGTGTTGAGATATCCTGGGCTTGCTGTAGATTTATATTTGGGTTTTGGTGTTGACATATTGTCCAGGATCTGGTTATTTGTGTTCTGGTGCTAGCCTTTAGCCATCTGGCTTTCTTTGGTATTGGCTGGTGCTCCTTGGAAACTGCTAGCTTCAGAGAATACACATATCTGTGAGTTCCAGTAGTTGGAGGGTGCAGCAGGCCAGGTGGATCTCACCACTGCTGTGTTTTCCCTGTGCCTTTGTAGTCACTAAGGGCCGTAGGCCTCTTTCTTCCCCAGGTGACTGCTAAGGGCCGCCAGTGATGTGGTACTGGACCTGGAATGGGGTCCTCAGGATACTGGGCAGGCTTCTCTGTTACTAGGTTTGCTGGGAGGACAGGGCAGGCTGTGATTTATGATCCATAGGATCCTACCTGGTAGTCCCAGTGCCACTTTGGCCTCTAGGAATGCTTGTAGGGCAAGGTTCTGTAGATGGAGGGCACAGGGATCCCATTGTGGCTCCCTGGTGCTGAGTTTGCCCCATGGCCTGGTGCAAGCTGGGGGATGGCTCATAGACACATCACTTGTCTTCTCCAGGTGACCAGCAAGGGAAGGGCAGGGATGGGGCACTGGACTCAGCTAAATAACATCTTTTTAAAAGTTGGGGTTTTTTTGTTGTTGTTTTTGTTTTTATCTTTTTCTTTTTTCTAACTTCTTAGTCCATCTTTTTTATTTAAGAGATGATAAAGTCACTTTTAAAATGCAATATCACTTCATATTTAACATTTCTTATGTGATTGATCTTCACATTCAGTTGTGTACCAGAGTTTTGCACTGATGACTAAAAATGATGTGAAATAATGGAAGAAATAATGATGCCTATACTTTTTATGTTGTAGTTTTTCATATTAATTCACTGTAATTTCAACAATATAATCTTCTAAGACAAATATTTAGAGATCTTGAATTTTCACTTTGTAGTGTATACATTCATCAGGAAGATTCTCAAAATAGACATAACTCAACAGCCTTTTGCAGTTTTTTCTGGTACTACTTCACCTTAAGCTTTAGTCTATCCTCTTTTAAGTAGTTTACCTTCTGAATATATAAATTTAAACATTATCAAATGAAAAGATAATCACAAATATTGGTGAACAGAATGCTGGGACTAAAGAGCCTGAGAAAAGCACCTATAAATATTTTAATTTCTCCATGAACTGGAGAAAATGGAGAATAGTTTTGCATTGATTACAAGTTGTTTAATTATTACCATTGTCTTTAAAGATTAGTTCAGTTCTTAATTCTCACAAATAATGTAGAAACAAATAACAGCTAAACGTTAACGGAATAAGACTCTGAAATGCTCAGTCTTAAATAGTTCATCTAAACCATATCCCTAGCTCTAAGACTCAAGAATCTTCATGGAAAAGAGGTAGAAATGGGAAAGTTAACCAATATTATAACTGTGTTGAAAATATATGTTTTGCAGGACATGACAGAACCACTACATACATGAACTCAGAGTGTCTGTGACTCTATAGCTATGACCTGCACTATATCATGTTCTCCAATAAGCCAGAATGGGCCATTGTGTATGCTACAAAGTCTCATGCATCAATAATCATATATTGGTAATTGATTGCTGCTAAGGGAGAGGGCAAGAGAGAGGAAGGTTTTTTGTTTCATTTTTTTTTTTTGAGTATGTGAAAGAGGACCAATATTTTACTAGATGGCCCTACACAAGGCACATAGAGTCACAAGAGTACAAGAAAGGAAAACTGGTGAGAAGGATAAGGAAGATTTAGGGGACAAGGGACAAGTATAGATTTCTCAAATGCACTATAAGAATGTATAAAATTCTCAACTAAAAATGCTCATAAGAAACAAAGAGACTATTTGTAAAGCAGTGGTATCTGTCACATACTGAAAGTTGTGTATTAACAAATATTATGCCATATATACTTGGTTCTACTTAGTTCTTATCACTAAATATAATAATGTCTAAAATATAAGACTATTGGACTTAATGGCTTTGTAATTTGAAAACCTAAATAACTACCATGACTAAATATATGATTTATATTTTTCACTGGAGCATATAAATGTCAAAAACATGGAAATATGCATTTTCTAAATGGAAGGTGAAAACAACAATTATCAGTATTGATTCTTTCAGCCTATAAGTAAGTGGGAGATATGTTAGATTCCTTTCTTTGCTCAGTGAGTACTAGATGTATCTTGGCTTGGATCGTGCACAGTCTAAGATACTTGATACTGTCTCCTGTCAAGAGGGAATACTTCGGCAATTTTAACCATTTTCTTCAATTCAGTTTAATCACCTTTAATATGAAATACAAACTCTTAGGAACCTCCAATCCCTCAGAAGAAAATTACAGAAAATGAAAACTAATGGAATTATTTGGAGTTTACTCCTGAACCAGCTGATTTATTATTGGATTCTAATTTTAAGAAAGTATTTTTATCCATAATATAGCTATCCCTGAATAATGTACACCACTACAACATATTCTATACTTATTATTAAGCTACAAAGTGCTTAGCAGTTGTATTCTAAATGAGAAACACTAATTAACAAGAATTATGATATTGAAATAAGAGAGGAAATGATAAGAAGAAATTTCTATTTAAAAGTATAACATTCTTCTTTGTATGTGGCATCTTTAATAGCAATAGATGAGAATTTTATTTCACAGATCATCTTAATAAGTTTGTGTCATACAAAAAAATGAATCTAGAGCTGTAATTGTCTCTGCATTATGGTATAAGAAGAATTATAGTTCTTGTGAGGCAAAGAAGTAGCCTTAAAATTGCAAGTGGCTGGTACAGTCCCTCTGTGCACTGGGGTAGAAAAAGGACTCCTTAGAAATGTGTTTGTGAACTATTGACTTTAATTTGCTGCATGATTCAGCTGTGCAGCCCGCCCAGTCTGATCCTCCACCTCACCTCTCGTTCCCCAATTGCTGCACATTTTCTGTGTAACTGGGAATAATAAAAAAATTAAAATGTTCTCTGAGTAGAAGGCACATGTAAGGTTAGGTAATTGCAGTAAAATTGCTGTTTACTTTGGTGACTAAACACTGGATCATAATCCCACCAGAGGATACACACCTTGAGTTAATTTAGGGCAATGCAAACTGAGAGACTCTTTAACCAAGACATAAATGTGCTCTCACCACTTCAGAAATCATTAAGAAACTTGGACAGGCATTACACTCCATAAAAGTCATTAAATGTGAAAGTTAAAGTTAATCATATATGTCCTGAGAATGAGTGGTTTAATTTCAGTGACTGAGTCAGAAGTCATTTATCAAAGAATGTTACTATGCCTACTACTCTCTGTGTGTGTGTGTGTGTGTGTGTGTGTGTGTGTGTGTGTGTGTGTGTGTGCCTTTGTGTTCTATACATGAGGAAATGAGTATGTCACCTTCAGACACAGAGGAAAAAAATCATGTAAAATAAATGCTCTATATGCTTGATATAATCAGTCAGTATCAATTATGGGAAATGTTCATTCTTATTGACCTTTACACAACAAGTAAAATACAATAACTGCATATCTCTGGGGCCAGGAAGAAGATGGAATATGGAGTGCAGAAAAAATTACAACACTGATACCTGTCGTGAAATTTTAAACAATAAACTATTAAAATGTGATAATAAAATAATGCTTCCCATGTACATTTCATTTAGGAAGTAAATTCACCTGGAATTCTTATGGTGGATACATATTCAGAAAAAAATGTGAAATTCATATGAACTTCTTGATTGCACAGAAGGAGAACTATGGTTATAATGGTCCACAAAAATTAGTTCATAAAGAAAAAATAATACATTTAATCTTCAGATTGAAAACAGCATTTTATCATATATAAGAAAAATTTGAAGAGACATGCTGTCTCCTTGTAGGAAATCATAAAATATATTCATCTTTACAGACAAGAAGTAAAATAAAATAAAACTGTGTATTCTTTAACTTTTAGCTTAGGCCAATTCTTTGCTCAGAGCTTTGCATAAATCATTTCCTTTGATAGTCTCAGCAAATCCATGAGAATGATCTTAATAACATCATTTGAATTCTTGCAAAACTCCAAGCAACTTAAAACTAGAATTTGATCTGAAGTCTCCTTAATCAAAACTCTGTGCTTTAAACCTATCTGTGTAACTACTTTTTCATCAGTATAAAAATTACGGTGTGCACCTTAGAGCAGGATGGCCAGTACTTATCAGGATGTGCAAAAACTTATGCTATTAAATGCTTTAATCATTTACATTTAAAATCTACTAGATTAGCTACAACCTGATAATTACATTCTATCCTCACTCCATTTTCAGGAATACGTTTTTTTGAGCTTCTTCTAAAAAACCTCATTCTATACATCTTGCTTTAAACCTGACTAAACCTGGCAAAATTCCAATATCATTACAGGTTGTATACAATTAACTGTTCTGAAAAAAGAAATGAATAGAACCACAATGTTATGGTTCCCTTTTCACCAGTGAATAGTTATACACAAGAAAACTTTTGCTCGAAATGTTTTTTGGAGAACTAGGTATATATTGAGAAGAAAAAAAAAACAGTAGTGTGCTTGTGACATGGAAATGTGCTATAATTAGAGAATGACAAATTTGTTTTAATATAATTAATTGTAAGGACAGCTTGCTCATACTTGCCAATGAATTACATAATTCATACACTTTTATGAGAGTATGAGAAATTATTAATTGTGGAATTAAATAAGATAACCACAGGTAAACACAGGAAATTTAGCCAAATATGTGAATTAATTATTATAAAAATATGAGAATTGCCAAATATGCATCTCATTTTTAAAATTTCATATGTGTATATAATAATTTTTCTATTTTATTACTTTTCTTTTTTACTTTCACATTTATATTATTACACATATATACAACAACCTACCTACTTCAAGAAGAACTATGAAACTATCAGGAATTATATAAATGTTACATTCCTAGTGTTTTGGCTATTTGCATTTAGCAACCTTGAAGAAAACATTTTCCTATCTTGGTGCATCTAAAATTCTGAATGTAAATTCATGTCTTTCATATTTCATCTTTATCAACTTAAAACATCTATCTAGACCTAAAAACATCTTAACCACAAAAGAACTAAGCTAAATTCTGAAACTAAAGTATCTGGTATTCATACCCATCAGAGACTTGAGAACAAATAAAATTAATTATCTGAGTAGACAGGAAGTGCAGATAAGCATCTTCCAAAATGAGAAAATGACAGGGACAATTTGATGCCTAACAGTCACCAAGAACTCTCTATAATGCTGGAGCATCATGTTCATCCTTCTGGCTCACTATATCTGACAGATTTCAAACACAATCACCATCTTCTCTTACAACTCCTCCCATTATCTCCTTATCGTTTTCATGTCCAACTCTGTGTACTTTATACGATGTGATAACAACTTAATTTCTCAATGAAGAAAAATTTACCTCAGTGTGGATAGTTACATTCCAGAAAAACCCAAGGCAAAACAATGATAATATATGCACAGGATCTAGTGCAGACCTTTACAGGTTCCTAGATTGCTTCTTTAATCTCTGTGAGCTCCTATCAGTGTTGCTTAGTTGATTCTGAGGGCCATTCCTTCATGGTGTCCTTAACACCTCTGGTTCATACAACATTTCCTCTTCCTCTTATGTGTGGTTCCCCTGAACTCTACCTAATTTATGGCTTCTGTCCTCTTCATCTGTTCCCATCAGCTGCTTGAGAAAGACTATCTATTGATTATTGTTGAAGTACCAATTTATAGGTATAGCAGAATATTATCAGGAATCACTTCATTGAATTTTTATTTATTTATTTACTTATTTATTTGCCTATCTTTCTTTCTATCTATCTATCTATCTATCTATCTATCTATCTATCTATCATTTCTTCATTTTATTCAGTCTTGTTTCATTCTACCTTTGCCTTCCCGGCTGTCTTTATTATGACTCCTAGACATCTAAGTACTGTCAGTCATGGGTTCCCTCTCAAGTTAGACCTCAAGTTAGATCAATCATAGGATGGCCACTCCCACAAGTACTGAGCCAACATTGCCCCAGCATATTTTGTAGGCAGGAACAGTTGTAGGTTGAAGGTTTTATGACTATGTTGGTGTCCTAGTCCCAACACTGGAAGCCATGTCTGGTTATAGAAGATGGACATTTCAGGCTCCAAATCCCCTCTTACTAGAGGTCTTCACTAGTGTCTTTCACATGGATTCCAGGATGTTTCTGTTTCACTAGGTCTCCACATTGCTCCCAAAGTTCCCCCAATTTCAGTCATCTCTCACTGTACTGTCTTCCTGTCTCCATTCTTCCCTTATATGATCCCTGCTGTTCCCATCTGCACCCATCCTTAGTCAGCTTGCAAAATCTATTCAATTTTCCCACCCCAGGCAAATTGAGGCATAGCTCTAGAGTTGTCCTTGTTACTTAGTCTCTCTGGGTCTCTACATAATAGCATTAATCATTTACTTAACAGATAGTAACTACCATTTTTGTCCTTTTGAGTCTGGATCTTTTTTTTTCTAGTTCCACCCATTTGCCTGCAAATTTTATGAGGTTATTATTTTCAACAGATGATTAATATGTCCTTGTGTAAACTTACCACATTTTCTTTATCCAAACTTAAGTTGAGAAGCATAAAGTTTTTTTTAATGCTTTCTATTATAAAGCTGCTATAAACCTACTTGAGCAAATGTCCTTGCGGGAAGATGGAACATGTTTTGGGCATATATTCAACAGCAATGTAGCTGGGTCTTATGGTGGATTGACTCCCAATATTATGAGGAGGTGCCATATTTATTTCCATAGTATCCAAGTTTATACTTCCACCAGCAATGAAGGAATAATCCCCTTGCTCCACATCCTCACCAGCATGAGCTTTCACTTTGATTATTGATTTAGTCATTCTGACAGGTGCAAAATGTAATCTCAAAGTCATTTTGATTTGCATGTCCCCAATGTCTAAGGATGATGAACATGTCTTCAAGGGTTTCTCAGACATTGAAGATTCCTCTATTGAGTATTATCTATTTAGATGAGTATCTCATCTTTTACTTTGATTTTTTGGTTTACTATTGTCTGGATTCTGGATTCTTGAGTTCTTTATATATTTTGGACATGAGCCCTTTATCAGAAGTGGCGTTGGTAAAACTCTTCAAATTCTGTATGGTGTATCTATTCCTTAATGATAGTTTCATTTCTCTTTTCAGTTCAGGAGGTCCCTTTATTATAGACCTTGGTGGCTGCACTATTGGTATTCTGTTTAGGAAGTGGATTCCTGTGTCAAGGCAATCAGTGCTATTCCCTACTTTGTCTTCTATCATGTTTAGTATATGTGGTTTTATGTTGAGTACTTGATCCACTTGGAACTGAGGTTTTTGTAGGGTGATAAATATAGATCTGTTTATGTTTTTTACATGATGACATTGGTAGACTAGCCACATTTCTTGAACATGTTTTCTTCTTTTCATTGTGTATGTCTAGCTTTTTTTTTTCTAGCAAAAACCAGGTGCCCATCATGTATAGATTTATATAAGCCTGGAACTTTGATTTAATCCCATTGATCAAAGTGTTTGATTTTATATCACTAGCATATGTTATTTATTAATATAGCTCTGTAGTAAAGCTTGAACTCAGACATGGTGATATCTCTGGAAGTTTTTCTTTTGTTTTTTTGTTTTTTTGTTTTGTTTTGTTTTGTTTTTGTTTTTGTTTTTGTTTTTTTACTTTACAGGATTGTTTTATTTATTCAGGGTTTTATTTTGTTTTGTTTTTCCATTTGAATTGAGTATTGTTTTCTCAAGGTCTATAAAAACCTTGATGTAGATTTTTGATGTGGATTGTGTGAGAATTTGGGGATTTCTTTGGTAAAATGGCCATTTTTGCTATATTAATACTAGTTATCCATGAGTATGAGATATTTTTCCATCTTTTGATATGTTGTTCAATTATTTTATTCAAAAACTTGAATTTTTGTCATACAAGTTTTTTACACATTTAGTTATTGTTACTCCAAGATGTATTAAATTGTTTGTGGCTACTGTAAAAACTTCTGTTTGTCTGAATTCCTTCTCAGCCTATTTCTCATTTTTATATAGGAGGGCTACTGAATTTTTTGACTATCTCCTATCCAGCACACCAGTGAAGGTGTTTACTCGCCATAGGAATTCCATGGAAGAATTTTTAGTATCCCTTACGTATACTATCATACCATCAGCAAATAATGGTACATTGACTTTCCCCATTTTTATCACCTTGATCAGCATTAGTTGTCTTCTTGCTCTTGAAAGACCTTCAATTACAATGTTGAATAGGTGTGGAGAAGGTGGACAGTTAATGATGTTAGTGAGATTGCTTTGAGTTGAGTTTCTCTCCATTTAATTTGATGTTAACTATAGGCTTAACATAAATTGGCTTTACTATGTTTAAGTATGTTCCTTGTATCCTTTATCTCTTCAAGATTTTTTATCATGAAGAGATGTTGCATCTTACCAATGTTTTTTTTTTGACATCTAATGAGATGATCATGTGGCTTTTTTTCAGTTTGTTTATATGGTGGATTACATTGAAAGAGTTTTGTATGTTGATCCATCTCTGAATCTCTGGAGTGAAGCCTACTTGTTGATGGTGGATGATCTTTTTGGATTTAGATTGTGAATAATTCTTGAATATTTTGCATCTATATTCCTAAGGAAAATTGGTCTACAACTGTCTTTATTTATTGAATCTCTGTACAGTTTGGGTATCAAAGTGACTCTGGCTTCATAAAACAAATATGTCAATGTCCCTTTTGTTCCAATTTTGAGGAATAATTTGAAGGGTATTGGATTTTGGTGTAACTCTTTTTTGAAAATCTGATAGAACTCTGCACTAAAACCATATGGCTTTGATTTTTCCTTGGGAGACTTTTAATGGGTGCTTCTTGTTCTTTAGGGCTTATAGGTCTATTTAAAGTGTGTACCTCTTTGTTGATTTTTATTGAACTTTGGAAATATCCATAATACCTTTATCTCTTTGGTTATGTAAACTACAATGGTTTTGCTTGATTATTTTATTCATTTATTTTTTTATCATATGATGAATGGGATTGGCTCACTGATAACATTTCTGGTTAGTTTTGTTTTTTGTTTATTGTTTTTCTTTCTTCTTCTTCTTTTTTGTTTTTTGTTTTTTTTTTTACATAAAACATGTACTAATTAAAATAAGTTTCAAGGCAAGGTTTTTCACTCTCTTTGCTATTATTCACCATAATGGTCTGTGTCTTAGCTAAAAACATAGACAATAGAAGGAAACACAGTGAACTAAAGTAGAATAATTGGATGTTAAAACATCTCAGCTCTCAGCTGATAGGATATGCATGTGACCCAAAGATTCCATTGGATGAG
This sequence comes from Acomys minous, assembly GCF_964271855.1. Taxonomy (NCBI): domain Eukaryota; kingdom Metazoa; phylum Chordata; class Mammalia; order Rodentia; family Muridae; genus Acomys; species Acomys minous. Next base: position 14,122,361 of record NC_140501.1, on the reverse strand, counting down.
TGGGCACCAGAGTCCATGTCAGAGGTAGCCCCTACTTCCAGTATTATGGGACAAGGAGACTGAGCTGCCTATCTACTACATCTGAGCAGAGGAAAGGGATGCCTGCATACCAGAGGAGACGTGATAGGCTGGGGTCAGATGACAGGGGAGGAGGGCTCCCACTTTCTGAGGACTAGCTGAGGGGTAAGTGGGTTAGGGAAAGGGGGTAGGACTGGGATACAATAACGGCAGGGGTTATATAATCCCAGATTGTTTCCTGTTCCTTCTTGCTGTATGTAATTTTTTATATACGTGTAATAATATAATTGTATATGCCAATAAAATAAAATAAAATTCTTAGAAAAAATAAATATTTTAAAAAAGATAGAGACTGGATGAGTCTCAGAAAAGACTTTGAACTTTGGACATTAAAAAAAATTTTTTTTTTCACTAGAAAAATCCTAGGACAAAAACACTTTCAGCAAAGCAGCCAGACATAAAATTGGTACAAAAGTAAGGTTTTTACAAGCATTTCAATACCAGTCCATTATCAAACTAATATATTAAAATATGCATAATGTTTTAAGCACAATTTTATATATGACATAGTCAAATTATCATACGTTGAAGAAAATATCTGATCCAAACATATAAAGTAAGGTTTTAGTATTTAATGTACTTGTCTTCAATAATCTGAAAATCAAATCCAGTGATCATATTTAGAGCAACATTAAGATATTTTCTAGCTTCTAAATATGAAAATATACTCAAGTAAGATAAAGATAATATATTAAATATAATATACATTGTATTTTACATATTTAAACATTTATATAATTGTAAAATGTAATATTTTGTAGTGTTTGTGTTTATTTGTTTTTTTCTCTAACAGATAATTCTCTGACAGACCTGGCAGTCCTGGAACTCATTCTGTAGACCAGGTTGGCCTGGACATCACAGAGATCCACCTGCCTATATTCCCAGAGAGCTGGTTTAAAGGAATGAGCCACTACATTCATTCCAAACATAACATGGTATCTGCTATTTACTTGAATAAAATATTTAAAAGATACTCTCTAAGGTATGACTGCTTGGGTCCACTTCCCTGTCAGTGCTGGGACCCCATCTACCACAGACTTGTTCATCTTTGTGCTTGCTGTTTCAGTCTCTGTGACTTCCTCTGAGATTTGATCATGTTTATCTGAAGAGCCTTGTTTTCTTGTATCCTCCATCTTCTTTCCATCTTACACTCTTTCTGTCTACCTCATCTTCAGCAGAACACCCTAAGTCCTGAGGAAGAAATTTAATGAAGTTATCCTCTTTTGGGAAGTGTGTTCCGTGTCCTCTAACTCCCTGCATATTATCAGCCAGTGAGTCTCTGTATTTGTTTCCATCTGCGGCTGGCAGAAGCTTCTCTGATAATGACTGAGCAAGGCACTGGTCTATAGGTATAAAAGAATATACTTAGGGGACACTTTATTGCTACATGCACTTAAGAGAATGGAGTGTTTTGTTTTCTCCTACATCCCTTACCTATCTGATTGGTGTTTTGGCCAGCTGAGCAGTGTTGAGATGCCTTCTGTCTCACAGAGTATGCCTTAAATCCAAGCAGATATTGATTGGCCATTATCACAAAGCTTTGCACCAATATTGCACTAACACATCTTTCAGGCACTTCATAATTGTAGAAAAGTTCAGAGTTTGTAGGTGAGTTGATATTTATGAATCCCTTTTGGTATTGGTCAAAGTACTTTCCAATACTACGAACGCTTATCAGTAGAGGTGAAAGCTCTATTTAGGCACCAGTTCCACCACTCTGTTAAATGACTTGTGAACGTGTTGTCTACAGCAAAATATTACCAATTCTACCTTGTTGGAGTACAACCAATGTCTTTGGCAATATTCTGGTTGTTTGTGAGTTGTCTTAGGGCCTCCTTGGCTAATAGCTCAGTTGGAGCCCCTATCACTAATACAGAAGCTATCTGCAACTGTCCAAATTTCACAAACTAGAAATAATTGTCTAAGTGGGCATAGAAACCATCCTTTAGGACAATCCCAATGCCTAGAAGTATATCATCTCACAAATTGAACTCAATGCTATGTTTGGAGCCTCTTAGTCTGATGATGTTTCCTTAGGACATTCTTTTGATTAACCTCACAGGTCCTTTGCAGGTATATCACAGCTTGGCTGCATTTGGTTTTGGGTGTGTATGAGAATCTTGCGTGTATGAATGTGTCATCTACATCTATATGAGTTTCTTATGCCTTCTCTTTGTATTCTTTTCATTTGTTTCCTTGTCCATTTATGTCCTATTATGGTGTGTGTGTGTGTGTGTGTGTGTGTGTGTGTGTGTGTGTGTGTGTGTTTATTGAGGTTTTAGAAAACTAATCATCCTTTTCTTTTAAATTAGTATAGCTTTAGTCTTACAGCTTCAATAAAGTTATCAAATGTTTGGTTATTTTCTTTCTATGTTTTCAGAAATATTTTATATGCTCTTATGGTTAATATTTTTTAAACTCATTTAAGTTGGATGTTGAGTGAATGAGTAAAAAAATCATTAACAAATGCATGAAATAAGTGATAAATTAATTAGTAAACCAAGTCCTTACTTCTAAAGAAACAATTCTGTTTGAAAAAGGAATTGAACCCAAAATCATCATAAATTCTTATTCTAGAATATACCGTATACCATAATTCTAATGTTAGAATTACCCAAAGTCCACAGGGAGTAGGAGATTGAAGCTATTCCTTTTATAAAATTCAGGGCTGAACACAAATATTTTAATAATATCTATTCTCCCATATGCTGCAATTATTAACTCTGTTAATAAAAATATGATCTGGATTTTCAAAGACCACAGTACCATTGCCTGTTTTGACTTCTTTCAGGACTAGTATATGTATAAAACTAAACACTGAAGAGACACAGTTTTATATTACAAAGTAGCAATAACTGACTATTCATGTTACCCAGGCTAGCAATTTTACTGAATTATTTAGGCTGTGTTTCCGTTGGAAATATTGAGAACAACTAAATTTTCTTTTAAAAATAAAGTTAGAAATACTAAACCGTATTCTATAGGAGGTCAGGGGAAAATAAGCATGTACCCTACTTTTGAAAGAAACTGTCAACTATTACTCTTTTTATACTCTACTGTGACATTTATCAGAACACTAGACTATGTATAGATGGTAAAACCTGTTGCTTATTTCAGAAAGAACTAGAAATTGTGACTTACTCAGCAGTAAGTCTCAGAGGCTGAAAATATTCTAGGCCTAGATTAGGTTGCACAGAGGCTAGAAGCTTCCAAGAATAGGCCTAGGTTAGCGTATGGAGGCAGCAAGCCCGTGAGACAACACTTACATTAATTAAATAGAATATATTTACATGTATACATATATATGAAATTAAGGCATATGGTAAAAACCCTAAGAAGAGGCAGGAAAACTTCCCTTGCAATGGTTGTTCAACATAGTTCAATGACTCCACAAACAACACAGATTATTTATGGAGCACTTGGTTGGTTCTCTTTGACTGAGGATGGGCATCTTTTGATGAAGACACCATACTTTTAGGATCCAAGGTGTGTTTTGTTCAATCTGTATCTGACCCATTATATTTTTTATTGTGTTCTAGTTTCCCTTGAAACGGAGAATATTATGCAGGATGCCAAGACAGAGAAGTACTTAGATAGTCTTATCCAAGTGCAACACGTATGAACAATGACAATAAGCACCAAGCAGTAGATCTGCACAGGTGCCGTAAGCGGCTCATTTTTGTTGGCAGTCTACAACAGCTGTCTGATTAGACTAAGACCTCACCTAGATGGAGGAAAGTAATGCCTCCTACCAAAATCTTGCCCAGCTTCCTGAGAATAGTGAGGTCTGTAATGTTAACAAAAATAACCCACTACTTCCTTTTTTTTACACAACAGTATAATTTATTACTACATTCTAAATCTTATGCTTATATGCAAAAATAAGTGTATCTACAAATCCTCTTCAAAAACACTATTTTCAGAGTACATGGGTTGATCACAGAATAATCACAATTAGACACAATGTAGAGCTCAACAGATTATGCTAATCCAGGACCAACACCTATATCTCTGCATGATACAGCAAGGGCAGTGTTTTTAAAGGGGGGTGAAAGAGTGTGAGAGGAAAAAAAAAAACCAGAAATTTTGCAGTGAAAGAGTTGATCTTAGACATCACTACATGAGCAAAATTAGAACTACAGCAATATCAACAGTCATGGAAACATGTAAGCGTGTCTCTGACACTTTCATAACATCATATCCCTGATCATTTTCTTGTACTTCACGTGTTTTATGGTATCCAGGGCTTGCTGAAGTAAGATAGCCAGATTCTGGAGGTGTGATAAGTGCAAGGATTTTGTTTCTTTATTCATATGGTGGCCTCTAGCCATCTGGCTGACCCTGTTGTTAGTAAGTCTATTGGTGCCTGATAATGATAGGCCTCTAAAGTTGTAGGTAGAGCTGGTTGTTCCAGATGGTAGCAGACCTCTGGTTTTCCTGGGTGGTAGCAGGCCTCCAGAGATGCAGGGAGAACTGGTTTTGTCTCAAGTCAGCTGGTCCCTGTGATTCCAGGTGGAGAGAGGGTCCAGGAAATAGGGCACTCAGGAAGCTGTTGATTGTGTCTCCTGCTCTATGATGGTTGGTGCTGTTTCCTGATGGATGCTGGTTTCTGACACTGATGATTGAGTGTCTCCAGGATCATTGTTCCCTGAGGGTTGCCTGTCTTCAGGACCGTTGTTCTCTGATGGTTGCCTGCCTCCAGGACTGCAGATGAAGATTGGGTCTGGAAAATGAATCATGCGTGGAGATGTAGAATCGAACACACTATGAGGGAATCTGCTGCAGATAGCCATGGCAGTTGTTTGCTGATGGCTACTAGTCTCTGGGATTGCAGGTAGTGATGGGGTCCCAGGAGATGGAACAGATCTTGCAGCTGGAGCATGGCATTACTTGCCAGGATGGAGCTTGGAGGGCCTGGGCAGACCATTCCTCTACAACTGGGCTCTAGTAAGGCAGGGGTTGGGTCAGGACTCTCACTTGTTGTTTCTCAATTGCTTCCTCTTTCCCAGACTGCAGATGAGGCCCAGGAGATGGCAAGTGGGACACACTATGGTGGGGCTGGGGGGGAGTCTGGCACAGATGGCCCAGGGCATACTGAGCCTCTGCTGGCAGGCTATGTTGTTACCTGATTGGTCACTTTGTATGTTGTTAAATAAAATTATCAGTAATTTACTAGAATGTAATTTCTATATTTTATCATTTAATAAAAAAATGATCCTTAGAAAACCGATGAAGAAATGTAAGAAAAACCGTACATGGAAACCTTAAAGAAATATAGCCATATACTGTTTTGGTTTATAAGCATGATAATTGGGTGTCCATGTCGTTGTGTGATGTGTACATTCATTGAATCATTTTACAACATGGGTACATTATTTCCCTGCTGTGGAGAAGAAAAGAAAAGAAACCAGCTTTTGAAATTTCTTTTACAATATTCTCCATTTTTATAAATTCCTAGAAATTTTTATATTTTGTTCTCTTTACTCTGCATACATATTAAATATAACTTAAAAAGTCAATTATGTTATTCATAGATTAAGAAGTTGCAACTAAGGAATACAATATATTGGGGAAAATAACTGTTTTGTGAGAATAACTGCTGTCCTCTAGGCATGTATCTACCACACAGCAGAATGTTTTACAATCTCTCCAGTGTGTTGCTATGAGTATGGACAGGTTTTCAGCAGATGTTGTCAGTTAATTTTATGAGGCCACAGGTAAATGTCCAAAAATGTTATACAATCATGTCTCCAAATCTGCCTTTTTTCCAATGACTTTTAACAGAAAAATCTAAGTTTATAGCAAATCCCATGTGGTTTAAGGCGATTCACAGAGGCTGTTACAATGCTATAAGACTTTTACAGAGTGAATTTTCCCTGTATAATGAAGCAGCAGATTGAGCTTATCATAATAAAATACAATTTCATCTTACATCAAAACTGTATAAAAATCTGATAAACCATCTGCATATAAGAAAACTAAAATAAGAATTTTCTATGACTTCATTTTGTTTCTTTGAAATCTATATATGTCAAATAATTTACTGATATATTTGTGGGAAAATGTTTGACACAAAACTCCACATCTGGTAGAATATTGTCCCTATTAGCATTATTTTTTCAGGGTTATATGAGTAATAGAACATTTCATTTTTGCATGTGTGCATTCAAAAGCATATACATGCACAAAGGTAGATGTATATATGGAGGCCAGGCCAAACATTTGTTCCTCAGGTGCTGCCTGCTTCTGCTATTAGTTTGGAACTTACCAAGCAGGCTAAGCTGACCTACCTGGGACTTCCAGGCATCTAGCTTCGCATACATTTCAAGTGATTGACTGTAAGAACAAAAATTGTTCTAAGCTTTGGAACATGGGTTCTGGAATTTTGAATGTTGCTTCTTATGTCCCTGTGATTGAAGGGCAAATTTTACTAATTGTGCTATCTCACAGACCTGGTATTATTTCTTTGTTGTTGTTGTTTGTTGTTTGTTTTTTGTTTATTTTGAGACAGGGTCTCACTATGTAGTCATCACTGCTCATTACTCACTATTTTGAAAACTCAAAAAGATCTGTCTGCCTCTCCCTCCCACATGCTGTGATAAAAGGTGTGCACCACCACCCTCAGATTTAGTGTTAATTCTTAATATCATTAATATCTAGTTCTACTTTCATCCCCTATAATGACCCTGTATGATTACCTTTAATGCATTTCATGTTGTGGATATTTGCACTGGAATATTTATATGTGTAACACATTTTTGACATGAAAAATGACTACTAATTTCTATTTTGAGTCTAGGTGATCTCAGTTTTATATGAGAAAGGAATATCATCTACCTTCTTTTTTTTTAATATACTTAAAAAATTCAGTTGTGTTTGGTTTTACCATAGATCTCTTGGCTATATAGTCTAGTCTCTTGTTCTTGGTCACTCAAGAAATGTCAGGTAAGGGTTCGGTCTGACGGAGGGGTTGATGATTATATTTCTCTTCTCGTGCCCTGCAGCATAGCTTCTCACAACAAAGATACTAGAACTTAGTTGGTAAAGGCTCTATGTAGGCACCAGCTTGGCCTTTCTATATTCAATGAGTTATGTGGGTATTGTCCTCAGCAATGGTGGTACACTGTCAATTTTCTGATAGCAACCCATTATCTTGGCAACAGCCTGTTGTGTTACTGTTTCCATGAGAACCCCCTTGGCCAGCAACTCAATTGAATGCAACCCAATGGAGGTACTGGATGACTTGTTTGGTGATAACAGATGGACATTTGGGGTTCTCTGTGCCCTATTGTTAGGAGAGCTCAAGGATCTGCTTCACATATTTTAGGAAGTTTTCACTGCACTAGGTTTCCATACCACCCCTCAAATGACCCACTTTCTGTTTGTCTCATATTTTCTTCTTCAACTTTATCCCCCACATCCTCATCACCTGATCCTCCTGTTCACATCACCCCCAATCTCAGTACACCTGTAAAATCTATTCTAGATATCCAAGTGTCCTGCTAATCCCTTTCTAACCAATAAAGGTAACTACCCCCTCTGAGTCTTTCTATTGTAAGCTGTCTATCATTAATTTAAAGGCAAATATCCACATATAAGTGAATATGCTCCATAAGTCTATATCTGGGTCTGTGGTATCTCCTTAAGATGACTTTTCTAAATCTATTTATTTGCCTACAATATTCAGGATGTCATATTTTAAACAGATAAACTCTCACTGTGTAAGTTTACCACAATAAATGGAAAAGTCTTTAAAGTTTTAAGGCCTGCTTCCAATGACATGCTTTCTTCAAGTCCACATCACTTAAAGCTCTGAAAATAGTTCCACCAACTAGGTATCAAGGATTTAAACATTTGATATTATAAAGGGTACTTTCATTCAAAACACTGTATACCATGATATGAGGCAGTTTTGCTAATATGAAAAGTGAGGGTGCAGCTATTTGGAAATTATCCTTGAAAAGTTATCTGACACTTAACATGTGTGGAGGATGTGCATAGGTTCTTAGCACTATGGAGAAAACCCAAGTTGACAACATACAATGCACTTAGTGTAAGGTATGACTTATGATTGTTCAAGAAACTACCCAAATACTTCTAGTGATAGGGTATATTTCATGATTACGAGTTATCCAGAACATTTCTTTTCCTCCCTTGTCACCCACAAGCCTTTAGGCTTATGTACAAATGGCTCACGTTATTGGGGGGGGTGTGAATTAATTCTCTACCCTACATAATCCTGTTAATGCAGAATCATCTCCCTCAACACTAATTGAACTTAACAATTATCTTTTTTCAAAACTTTATTAAGCTTTTTATAAAACCAAAGCTTTTATGTCAGCTAAGGATCCTCTTTTGTTTTCTGAATGCAAGAGAGTAAACATGGGGTAGGTGCTTCTAATACTCCATTGCTATTTATAGGCCAGTTCCACCCTGCTCCTAAAATAGGGAGTATTTTTTATTCATTTAATTTTATGCTATTATACTATCCTAACACCATTTCCTCCTCTCTTTCTTCTAGATGCCCTCATATACATATGGTTGCTCTCTTTGAAACTCATGACTTCTTTTTCATTAATTGTTGTTATATTCCTACATGCGTGAATACAATCTGCTCAGTATATGTTGTAGTAGTACTTATTTATATATACTTTCAAGTCTTACCATTTGATATTGGATAGATAATTGGTGAGTACTTCTCTGGGAAACAATATTTCTTTTGTTTTCAGGATTTCTTAGTACCCGTCTTTGCAGTAAGTATTTCACTTTCATAGTCTTTATTTCAGTACCTGACACTTGGGCTAAGAGAGAAAACCTGATTTTAAAACTGATTTCAATAATAGAAAAATTATTCTTAAAATTGTAGTAATTTTTGAAATCTCAATGAATTTGCTGAAAAAAATCTTTAGCAATTATAAATATAATATGTTGTATTATATATAGAGAGATTTCAACAAGATATACTCAGATTTTATTCAATTTATGAATGAGATCCTTTAATTAAATAATCATGCCTTTGCAATAATAAAAATAGTCAGACATATATACCATGGTTGATGGAAAGTGAAGTTCATCAACATGGTGATCTGAATGAGAATGGTCCCATACTTAATATATTTGTACCTTTAGTGACCAGTTGGTGAACAGTCTATGAAGGATTAGTCAGTATAGCTGGTTGGAGGAAGTGTGACCCTATTGGAGTGAACAGGCGTTGGTGATTTGGCCATTCAAGCCCAGTCTTTCTCTCTACCTGCTGCCTGTGGATCAGGATGAAGAGCTCTCAGATACTGCTCTAGAAACATACCATGATGTCTGCCACAGTGACATTGGGAAATACCACTACAACCACAAACCAGGTCCCAATTAAATGCCTTCTTCTATACGAATTGCCGTGGTAATGGTGACTCTTCAAAACAATATAATAGGTAGACCATCACTGAGGGGAAAGGGAGAATCTAGAGTGAATGGTTTGCAATTAAATTTGCTCTATGTGAGCAGAAGATACACATGAAGAGATTTTAAAGCTTCCCAGTAAAGAAAGAGCAGCTTAGGTCATCGAGATTAAGTATATTCAATTCTCTGACTAAAGAATCAAGAGAGAGTGTTATATAAGTAAATATTGATGGATCATTTTAAGAGCAAAATATGTAAAAACACTGAAAATACTTGTAAAATTGTTGGCATTCAAGAGATCTAAATGTGCATTTTACTATTCAATATACTTTGAAAATCTTGCATTTTCATATTTTTCGTTTATATTAATTCAGCATTTATATATTATATTAATTTAGCATTTATACTTGAAATCAAATTAAGTATTATACTGAGATTAAGTCTTTAAAGGTTTATTTTAATGATTTTTATGCACTTCTTATGAATCTGTACAATCAGTAAGCTGAAGTTCATCCTTTGGTACTTCAAGTATATATAAACACATTTTTATTATTTATTTATTTATTTATTACCTTGTATTTGTGTTTTGCCTGCAGGTGTGTCTGTGTATTATATGTCTGTGTGGTGCACATGGAGGTCTGAATAGGTTACCAGATTATCTGAAAATTGTGATAAGGAGAGTTGTGAACTGCCAACAACTCATGATTTATATTACTGAACAAAACCACTGTCTTATTTTAAAATATTTTAATTTTATTTTCATATTTAATCATTCTCTACCTTATCTATTATTTATCCAAACCCTACCCATGCATCTTCTTTTGTTTTTATTCACTACCTATCTTATTTTATTTTATTTTATTGTTTAAATATTTCCTTATTACATAAGTGCATCATGGGTATTATATATCATGTAACTTGTATGTATATGTTTTCAGGGATGTACATTTGATAATGGATATTAAACTGGTGAGCTCTTCCATGGAGAAAATTATTGCTCCCTTTCTCAGCATTTCTTTATCCAGAGTTGAGATGCTGTAAACTTTTCCTATTGTATGTTAGAATGAGTATTGGTGTTGTCTTAACTTTGCCAAGGTTTTATGTAATGCCTCTGTTGTAAATATAAGTTATTTGATGAAGTGAATGACCTATATTTATTCTTGGGTATTAATATACATAATTAGTTGTATTTGGGGATTATCCTAATTTAATGACCTGGAAATTACAGGTTTTACTTAAAAAAAATTAATATTTCACTAACTCAGGTAGCTGGCTAAGTTTCTTTCTTTCATCCTTTCTTTCTTTCTCTTTATTTTTCTTCTTTGTGTTTTTGTGTTGTTTTTGTTGCTGCTGTTGTTTCTGTATGTAGCCTTGACTGTCCTAGCTTTTTAGACCAGGCTGGTCTTGAACTCAGAAATCAACCCGCCTCTGTCTCTTCGAGTTCTGGGATTACTTGTGTGTGCCACCGTGCTAGATATCTTGTACCATGCAAGTTCCCCCCTTCGTTGAGTCAAATTAAAGAGGAGTAGATTTCAACCAAGTTGTGTGTGCCACGATTTCACTCTAATGGTTCTTGTGCTATGCTTCATGTAGCTCCTAAGCATGAGAGCTGGTAAGATTGTTTGATCCCTCCTTTGGAACCTTTCATAGTTTCTTCTGTTATGAAGAAAGCTAGTCATCCACAGAGAAAATATCCAAGCCATATTTATATTGATTCCTTTATGTCTTGTGTCTGAGGTACGCAGTCTTTTAGAGGGAATTATTGAATTATTTCTTACTCTAGAGAAGAATAAGGAGTATAAGTAATAGTCTGCAATATTTTGAGCATTACTTGAAAAACTGATTAACAACGAAAAAGGCGGACTTTTTATTTCTGGTATTGGAGTTTTTCTTAGATACTTTATGGCTTTTGTGGACATCAACATCAAGCCATTGGAGGAATTAATTTTACACCCTGACTGCCGATTTCCATACCTTCTCTTTTCCCAGTGTCCCCACACTTTCCCTCCATTCCAATGTATTCCTCCTCTCTTTCTCTTTAGAAAAGAGATACCCATGGATATCAACCAGCCATGGATATCAAGTTGCAGTAAGACTAGGCACATCTTCTCCTATTGAGGCTTAACTAAGAATCCTAGTGTGGAGAAAGGGTACCAAAGACAGGCAGCAGAATCAAAGAAGGCTCCTGCTTCCATGATTGGGAAATCCACATGAAGGAAATCCTGTTACATATGTGCAGAGGTCCTAGGTCAAGCCCATGCATGCTCCCTGCTTAGCAATTCAGCTCCTGTGTGCCCCTATTGGCCAAGGTTAGTTGATTATGTTGTTTGTTTGTTTACTTTTTGTGACAGCTTTGACATGTGTAAATCCTACTGTCTTTCTCTCCTTCTTTCCAGGATTCAAAGGGAAATGTTTTATTTCAAATATATAACTGTATTTATATATCAACTTACACATATTGATATTTTCATGAAGATGGTGAATAGTAAGTTTCCTCATGGGTTTCTGGGACATTCTTACAATTATTTTACTATCTTCCCACCTTCTTTATCTCCTTTCCCCTACTTATTAAAATACTCCCTTTTCCCATTTTCCACATAAAGATCACATGTACCCTGATTTTCCACTTTCTGTTGTTCCTTAGGCACACTTTTCTTTTGGTTTTCATGATTTACACAGTTACTCCTAATTGTATCATTATTTCTGAATATTTGGAACTAAGAATGTCAGATCATAGGGTATCAAATCTCTTCTTGGTAGCCTGCTATCCTTCCTCTGAGTGTCACCAGGCCCCCCTATCCAGGGGACATGGTCAAACATGGGGCACCAGAGTTTGTGTGAAAGTAGACCCCACTCTCTACTCAACGGTGGAGAATGTCCTGTCCATTGACTAGATCTTTGTAGAGGTTCAAAATTTACTGCATGTATGGCTGGTCCATGGCTGGTGCCATAGTTTGAGCAGGACCCCTGGACCCAGATCTGCCCATCATAATGTTCTTCTTGTAGATTTCTAGGACCTTCTAGATCCTTCTATTTCCCCATTCTCCCAGGCTTATCTCACCTAGAGTCCCAATAGGATGTTCTCCCCTCTGTCCCACTTTCCTGGTAAGTGAAGACTTTCATGAGACATGCCCCTTGGGCTAGTGTGCAAATATAAGTGAGTATATACCATTTCACTCTTTCTGCTTCTGGATTAACTCACTTATTGGTCCTCCTCAGTCACAGTCATATGGGAGGGGAGTAAGGGGACAATAGGAGGGAGGGAGGAATGGGAGTATACAAGGGATGGGATAACAATTGAGATGTAAGATGAATAAATTAATAGAATATCTTTTTAAAACTTTTTTAAAAAGCCAGAATGTCAGATCAGAAGGGACATACAACATTTTTCTTTCTGGGTTTAGGTTAACGTATTTTTTATGATCTTTTCTACTATAACTATTTATTTGAAGATGGCATGATTTCATTTTTCCATTAAAGCTGAGTAGAATTCCATCGTATATATGCAGCAGGTTTCCTTTATCAATTCAGTGGTTAAGGAAATTTAGGTTGTTTCCATTTCCCAAATATTATGAATAGAGTTCCAACACAGAAGGCTGAGTGGTTGTAGAGTAAGACCTCCAGTGCTTTGGGCATAAGTCAGAGTGATATAACTGGGTCATATGGTGGATTTGTTTTAAGCTTATGGTTGGTCCTCTTTCCTGATTTCCAGAGTGATCTGAGAACTTTGTAATATCAGCAACTTTGAATGAGAGTTCCTTTCTTACACATCCTCTCCAGAACTTTCAGCTGGTTGTATTGTTGAGCTTTGACATCCTAATTTGATAAAAAAAAAAAATCAAAGTTGTTTTAATTTTCACTTCCCTCAGTGTTAGGGAAGAGGATTATTTTTTGAATGGTTCTCAACAGTTATTATTTTGTTTTTTGGATTTTCATTGTAATCAACACCTTTGATTCTAAGTGTAACAGGAAAACATTATTAATTAAATAATTATAATAGAGAAAAGAAATGGATTTTACATAGATTTCATTTTCATTAATATGCACTTTTAAGTTAAAATTGTATATAAGAAAGTTATGTTTTAAGACTAACAAATGTTTGAAGTCTCAACACTTAAATTTACTGGCCAACAAGCAGAATGATCATAATCTACCCTCTACTGTTGCAGTAAATAGTGACTTAAGTTCTACCAGTAGTTCTAAGAAACAAGTAAGGCACTAAGTGTATTACTTGTTTCTTAGAATTACAGATAGAACTAGAGTCACTACCTGGAAACAACCTAAATATCCCTCAGTTGAAGAATGGATAAAGAAACTATGGTACATTTACACTATGGAATGCTACTCAGCTATTTTTTTAAAAGATTTATTTATTTATTATTATGTATACAGTGCTCTGTCTGCAAATACACCTGTAGGCTGGAAGAGGGCATCATATCACATTACAGATGGTTGTGAACCACCATGTGGTTGCTAGGAATTGAACACAGGACCTTTGGAAGATCAGGCAGTGCTCTTAACCACTGAGCCATCTCTCCATGCCCTACTCAGCTTTTTAAAACCAGGAAATCCTAAAATTTGTGCACAAATGGATGGAGCTAGAAATAATCATACTGAGTGAGTTAATCCAGAATCAGAAAGATTCATATGGTATATACTCACTTATAATTGGGTACTAGCCCAAAAGTCATGTCCTACAAAAGTTTTCACTTAATAGGAGATTGGGATAGATGTGAGGACATCCTACTGGGACTCTAGGTAAGAGAAATATAGGAGACGGGGAAATAGAAGGACCCAGAAAGTCCTAGAAACTTACAAGAAGACTATCATAATGGGAGGATTGGGGCCCAGGGGGTCTGCTCAAAGTATTGCACTAATCAAGGATAATACAAATAGTAAGCACTGAACCCCTACTCTGATCTAACCAATGGACAAGACATTCTCCACAGCAATGTGGAGAGTGGGGACTGAATTTGACATGAACTCTGGTGCCCGATTTTTGACCACTTCCCCTTGGTGGGGAAGCCTGGTGGCACTCAAAAAAAGAATAATCAGGCTACCAAGATGAGATTTGATAGCCTATGACCTTATAGTTAGGAAGGAGTTCCCCTTCAGTCTTATACCTAGGGGAGGGGAACAGGGTGAAAGCAGGAAGGAGGGAGAAATCGGAGGATACAAGTGATGGGATAACAGTTGAGTTGTAATTTGAATAAATTAGCTTAAAATTTAAAAAAGAAAAAAGTGAGGCGTGGTGGCACTCAGAGGAAGGACAGCAGGTTACCAAGAAGAGACTTGATACCATATGAGCATATACACGGGGAGGTAATCCCCCTCAGGAACAGTCATAGGGGAGGGGAATAAGGGGAAAATGGGAGGGAGGGAAGAATGGGAGGATACAAGGGATGGGATAACCATTGAGATGTAGCAAGAATAAATTAACAAAAATAAATAAATTAATAAAAAGAAAAAAGTAATACTCAGATGACTGTCAGTTAATATTGCAGCTTAATTTCTTATGAGAAAAAATATGAATATAAGATTTCTTGAAAGATTTCATATTGTTTTTATATCATTAGAATATGTTTCATAAGACAAAGTTTTACTAAAATTGCACATTGACATTATTAGAAAATTATTTCACATGATATTTTTCTGAAGACCTATTGAGCTAGCATTTGAAAATTAGTACATATGTTAGTTGATGTCTGTGCCATATAATCCAGAAAATATGCTTTCATTCTTTGCATCTGTTAATATTAATAAGAGTGATTTTTTTCTTTTGGAATATCAGAATGCCAACTAATTAATTAATTCCTTGAGTGGTTAATCATACATAGATAATTAAATGTATTACTGTTGTCAATGCATACTAAAGAGAAGACATCAAGGCTAATTTAGTGGTTAATAATTGTGTGATAACTGAATATTTTATAAAAGCATCCTCTATGTCTCTGCTTTTGAAAATATCTTTTATCAAATCTAATTTCACATTACTGAAAGTGTTATATGATTATTTTAAATAATTCTTCAAACTTTTAAAGCACATTAGCATATTAAAATGTTAATAAATATAAACTGTTTACTGTTTACTGATATTCATTAAATATCTCAAAAAGTTTTACCTGATTCATATATTTTCTTACACTCTGTATACGTGGATGTGAAGAAAGTCTGTTCTCTTTTTCTACCTTGTAGGCCTTAGGAATCAAACAAATGCCTTTAAGCTTGGAGTCAAATGCCTTATGCACTTTGCAATCTTGCTGGTTTTTTACTTTCATTTTATAAGAACCAAATACAAACCATAGATGAAATCCTGCTCTGACATAATACAGTTCATATATATATATGGATATGTGTATTTGTGTGTGTGTGTGTATATATATATATATATATATAGGGTAGTATGTGTTCCTAAAATGTACATAAGATATATGTATATATAGTTTGACAAAATTTGCTATTAGGCAATTTCTTAAGTGCATATAATGTACGCTGATTATTCTGTCTCATACACCCTATCCTCACTATTTCCTTGCAACCCTATAAACCTTTTTTAGAATCATGACATTTGATTTGGCTATGTTTTGAGACCCATTTGTTTTTAAACAGGCCATCTGTGTAATTGTTGTATTAGGACTACCATTCAAGTCTGGTTGAGGCAACAGTGTGATATGCTAAAGACAATTGCTCCTCTCCATGAACCTGTGATTAGAAGATAGTTGAGCAGTAATGTCTAAGATCCTCTGATCCTCTCTTGCTTCTTTCCCTACCCAAGTGTCCAGTTCTAAAACATGCTTGCTACTGATCTTCACTTGGCTGCAATGTCTGCGCCTTGCCCAGAAGATAATTTATTACCGTTCATCTCTATATCTTCTGAACCATATTCTATCATTGATGCTTTCTTCTAGTGGTTTTATAGCCTGCTTGGGGTTGTACAAATGTCTCATTTGAGGCACAAATTCATGTTTTACTTTTTATTAGTATATTATACATCCGTGAATCTCTGAATTTATAATCTTTTGCTGGAGATGCTTCTCTTATTAGTTCTGAAGACAGTGTTTCTCTGTTGCGACAATCATAAAACTGAAAAAAAAAAAAACAAATTGACACTTAAATGAACAACAGTATTGAGTGTACCCCCTAGGATCTGTGATGTCTTCCTTGTGCTTTTGACCAGGTTTCCAGTGGATCATGGATTCTCTCCCAGGAAAGAGTGTCAAATGTGATCAGAGCAGTTGGTTAATCTCATAGAAGTAGGGCTCTTATTGCTTAACTTATCTACACCAAGCATACATAGTGTGAGATATTTTCAACAATAAGGTCTCATAATCTAGGTTAAGGTTATATCCAAGAAGTGCAGCTAGAGCCTATACTGTGCACAAATACGTAGAGAATGGATGGGACTAGTGTTCTTTCTCCCAGCTTGCTCAACGGTTTTCTGTACTTGGTAACCTTCTTCTGTACTATTTCTTCTAAACAGTTAGAAAATTTTATACTAAAATAAAGAAATTATTATAAAATGAAAATATGGCAGAAATTACTAATGACAATACTGTTATATGAAGTCCTTGGATGTCAGTATATTTTAATTAAAAGCAGATCCTTCCTCATACAATACATCCCAATCATAGGTTCCACTGTATTCACTCTCCCATTTTCCCCCCACCCCTACTCTTCACCAGATACAATCACCCACAGTTACCTCCATAGACACAAGAAAGTCTCCAGGAGATAACCATGAAAAAAGGACAAAACAAGATACAATAAGACAAGCCCACATAGGAAAGGATGTCTGTACTTTAAAAGAAAGTTGCACTTTGTATAAGACTTTTCTTCTTTGTGAGGTTTCTTAGTCATTGCTCTATTGCTGTGAAGAGATACCATGACGAGGGCAGAACACAAACAGGAAATCATTTAAGTGTGGGCTCGCCTACACTCTCAGAGTCTTAGTCCATTGCCATGGCAGGGACCTTGGATGCATTCATTGCACAGGAGCAGTAGCTGAGAGATGCTCCTGATTGACAGGAAATGGGAGGATGGTTTTCGAAACATCAAAGCCCCACTCCCAGTTACATCCTTCCTACAATAAGGATACACCTACTTCAGCAAAATCACACCTCCAAAAGCATCTCAAATAGTGCTAGGCCCGGCTTACTAAGTGTTCAAATATTTAAGCCTTTTGGGGGCCATTTTTATTCAAATCACAGTATTATGAATCATTGTATTACGGCTTGAAGAACATCTAGTATACTGAGCACACACAAAATTTCCCCTCCACTGTGTATCTAATTATGTACTGAAAATATATTTTATTTTAAATTTTATATTTTTTCAATATACCTTGAATTCTCAAAGTTTCTATACATAAAGCTTGCATGTCTTGTAGTAGCACAGCAGTATTTACAGTGTGGAACATATAGAATTTATTCACTAAATGCCATATTTATACAGCTTAGTCATTTTGGAACTTTTTGTTGAACTGACAGTAGAAATCTTTTTTAATGAGATCAATTACTAAAGCTAACACCAGAAAACTTTGGAATAATAAGGAGTTTAATTAGAAGTTTAAGTTGTCTTTTGAAAGCTAATCAAATTATATAATTTGTGTGAGTGTCTGTATGTGTGCATGAGTTTATGTTCCTAAGTTACTGAGTTAATTAATGTACATTGTAAAATAGAAAAAAATCCAATTGATAAATATGTTTCCTGGAAAACATCCATATTATCCATTTCATAGAATTAGATGCATCCCATGAATATTCTTAGAATAAACTTCATAGTCTAATTGTTGAAGATAAAATAAAGTAATATGTAGTAAAGCTTCACTGTGAATTAAGAAAATTAATTACATATAATCATGATCGATCAAGTTCATGTTATTCTAAAACCAGCTTAGTAATTGGGGCTGGAATTGTGTTCTGTCATATACAATTTTCTTTTTACTTTTCACACTCTACTTGTCTATTCTGACATTTTTATTTATTTTTGTTTGAGAAAGAATTTCTGTGTTGTCTGGACTTGTCTATAGCTTGTGGTCAGGTTGTTTAACCTTCCACGCAGTAGGATCACAGTCATTTCTTATTGTAACCATCCATTTCTTTTATTAATCTGAGTGTTATGAGCCACCTGGAACAGTATTTCTTCCAGAGGATTGCTTATGTGTTTAGTTCTCCAGTTGTAAAAACTATTAAATTTTCGCCTATATGTTTAAATTACTTTAGCATAGTCTATGTTAATGGTTTATATTATCAAACAAAATTCACAAATTTATGTTTTTAATAATTGCATGTAATGAGAATAAAATGCTTGAATAAAACTTAAATGACTACAAATATACATAGATTCATTATATACTTTGTTTCTATAGGTAAATATTGAAATTAAGTGGACTAAATATCGAAAATTTTCAATGGTCTTGAGTTACCTGATGAAGCATTACTGGATAAAATGATCATGATGATGAGGTTCCTGGAAAAAATCAATCCCAGTGATATTTGTGGACTAAAGATAAAGGGTGTAATCTTTGTGAGTATAATGAATGAGGGAGGATTTCTAACTTCTTGATATATTGTTAAATTAATTTCTCGATATCTCATTTGTGGAAGTACTTAGCATTATCTAAGTACAGAATAATAAGTCCACTAAATACAGTCATCTTGCCTGTAGTCTTTGGAATGTTATCCATTTGTTCTTTGATATTGTGATTTGACATTTTTAAGACTTTATCTACCATCAAGCTAGATAGCAAGGAGCATGAGTACAAATGATCTATATCAATCTGTGTAGCAATATTGGCAAGATATCAGGGAAATTCTAATTTTTATTTATTCATATATTTTTTATAAAATTCCTCTCTATTATGTAGTCTTAGATGGCTTGGAGTTCTCTCTGGAAACCATGGTAGGTAAGAACTAACAGAATTCTGCCTGTTTGTCCCAGCCTCCTGAAGGCTGGAAGCAAAATCCTATTCTACCATACTTAGCTACTGGGCCATGTTTTTAATGAAAATGTTTTAACCATATTTGACAATGAAAATATATTCATCATTTTAAAATATTCATTACATAGAAATGTGCTAAAATGTGGCAGAATTTTGACCTCCTTTATTTCACACACACATACACGATACCCCTAAACGGTGTCTGCTATGTTACAGAAAGGAATGACTGATATAACTATTTCCTCTAGTACTTTTTAAAATCAGTAAATTAGAATTAATCAAAGCATTTCCATTGGATTATTTTGTAGATTAATTAAAATATTTTCCATATGTTGGAGAATCCTAAATAATAAGAAATATAATTTGATAATCTTAACATGTTAATTTTATTAGTAATTTTCTTTTCAAATAAAGCAATCAATATGATGAAAAATTTTACTGCCCCAAATATTGTTCTTTGTGCATCTTCTACAAGTAAAAATACCAGGCATGTTGAGTAAATTCCTTTCTTGTAGAAAGGCTTCTCATTCAAATATACTATTGGGAGTTGAATAATATGACAATAATCATATAGTTGAAGATAAATTAAAACATTCATTGTTATTGTTTACAATGTAAAATTTTCAGCATAAGTTAGTGTAAACCCAACATTGCTATAGAGAATGTTATTGGTATTCATGAAGAAATTATGAAAGAATATTTTAAAGGTGACATTAAAATGTTTCATATTTTCAAAAGGCAAAATGTAAAGATGTTATTCTTAATAATAGCACAATTTAATTGTAGTTAAGACTAGCAAAGACTATGAGTCCTAGCTTTTGAAGGGGGAAATCCAGATTTCCAACAAGAAATCTTTGCCTTTATGTAATAAAAGAATGTTGACAAAGATTATTTTTTCTCAAATGTACAAAGACCTTTTAAAATACAACTGGCAAATGTTCATATAATTTTGCCACAAGATTCTTAAATACATATGAAAAAATGCACACTAGGCAACTTTATTTACAAAACTTTCTAAAATATAGTCTATATATCAAAACACATAGTGCTAAAAATTTATTCTACATTGGAAAGTACTGTATTATCTTTTAAGACTATGTATCATAGTATCAATAGTATTTATCATCTTATTAAGGAATAAATAGTGATATAAAATAATTAGCATTTTTAAACTATTCAAGATGGTTTAAAGACTTAGTGGATGGAGAAAAAAATGAAATACTTTATACAGTTACTATACTCAAAACAGGTATAGTGGAATAGCATAAATTTTCAATTTAACATGACCTCCAATTAAAATTGTCGCATTGCAGGAAGATAAATATGGACCTATTTACATCCAGTTAGACCAACACCATTTGTTGAAGATGCTATCTTTCTCTAGTTCTATGAATTTCATTTCTTTGTCAAAAATCAAGTGTCCATAGGTGTGTAGATTTATTTCTGGGTGTTAGATTTGATTCCACTGAATGGCTGAGTTACACTTAAAGAAATGCTCACTCAGAGGAAGGACAGCAGGTTACCAAGAAGAGACTTGATACCCTATGAGCATATACAGGGGGAGGTAATCCCCCTCAGGAACAGTCGTAGGGGAGGGGAGTAAGGGGAAAAGAGGAGGGAAAGAAGAATGGGAGGATACAAGGGATGGGATAACCATTGAGATGTAACAAAAATAAATTAATAAAGGAAAAAAAAAAAGAAATGCTCAACATCCTTTGTCACCAGGGAAATGCAAATCAAAATAACTCTGAGATTCCATCCTATACCCTTCAGATTGGCTCAGATAAAAAGCTCAAGTGACAGCACGTGATGGCAAGAATGTTGAGAAAGGAGAACACTCACCCAAGGCTGGTGAGAATGCACACTTGTACAACTACATTGGCATTCAATCTGATGCTTTTTCAGAAAATTGAGAATAGTGCTACCTCAATACCCAGTAAAACCACTCCTGAGCATATACTTGGAAGATGCTTGACTATATGTCCATTAAGGACGTTTGTTCAAGTATGTTCACAGCAGCCAGAACCTGGAAACAACCTACATGTCCCTCAACTGAAGAATGGATAAAGAAATTGTGGTCCATTTACACAATAGAATACTACTCAGCTATTAAAAAAAAAAAGAAGAAAAAAAAAAGAAAGAAACCTGGACATTTACAGGCAAATGGATGGAACTAGAAAAAATCATCCCGAATGAGATAACACAAACGCAGAAAGACACACACGGTATATACTCAGTTATAAGTGGATATTAGCCCAAATTAGATGTCTTCTGAGAAATTCCACCCAGAGGGGATTCTGGACTGATGTTGGGACTTGCTTCACAAATCAGGGTAGAGCGCTGAGAGTGGTAGAAAGAAATGGGGGGTGGGGCAGGGATGGAAGAACCCGGAGGGTCCAGAGCCACACAAGGAGACCATCAAGGCCTGCAGATATGGATTCAGGGAGGGCTGCACCAACTTTTGTACTAAATAAAGACAATGCGTGCAGTGAACCTAGACACCCTGCTCAGACTTAACCATTGGGCAGCTCATTCTCCATGGCTGTTGGGAGAGTGGGGACTTTCTGTGAAATGAACTCTGGTACCCCCCAATTTGATCATCCCTTTGATGGGGAGGCCTAGTGGTACACAGAGAAAGGGGAAGCAGGCTATCAAGATGAGACCTGAGAGGCTGTGGTAATATGCTGGAGGAGGAGGTCTCCTTCTGTCAGAGGTCTAATGAAGGGGAATAGGGAAGAAGACAGAGTGAGGGTTGGAACAGGATGATACAAATGAAGGGATAATAATAGGCATGTAATGTGAATAGATTACAATAAATTTCAAAAACAAATAATAAAGAAAAATTGTCACCATTCTTTAATAAATCACGTAGTACATCTTTAAAATTTTTGCATAAAGTGATACATAAATACAATATGCTAGCAATTTAAATAAAAAATGAACTATAGGAGTTGTCTTTCTTGTGTGTTCTCTAGGAAATTAGAACCTATGGAAAAACAAACCTTCTATTATTGAATTACTTTCAGTGCCTCACAATTTTGATTACTCTGTCTTGTCCCCATCCCTGACATTTTGTCATATTTTCTGTCGTAATGGCTGCATATGTTATTGAAAATTTAATTCTGGAAGTGTAACTTGATAAGAAATTTGCATAATTGTTGATTGCAAATCAAGTCTCTGAGGAACAAGTAGTGTCACAAATAAAATGGCTGATACTTTTCTCAAAGCTTTATCCTTGAGACAATTCTAGAACATCAGAAGTAGAAAAGGAACAGAGGCCATCTGCTTGCACCTAAGTAAGAATATGCTATTTGATAATGCCATTATTTAACAGAGGGTTATGACTTCTTTTTAATGAAAAGAATTACTTCTGTTTTATTAGCTGTGTCTAAAATACAAATTAAAATTCAGACACTGATTTCTATGTTTTCTTTTATTATTATTATTATTCTCATGTATAACATCCCCACTGAAGTTTCCCCGCAGTAGTTCCCCCTTCCCTTCTCCTCCATGCTCTACTGCTCCCTTCCCCCTTCCCAACTTTCTTCTACCCTAATCATGGCCTATTCCTCAGAAAAAATCAGGCTTTCCAAAGGTATCAACCAAAGAGGGCATAACAAGCTACACTAAGACCAGGGACATACCATCACAGGAAAGCTGGAGAATGTAATCCAGTAGTGGGAAAAGGGTTCACAAATAGGCAAAGGAGTCAGGGACAGATACCAGTTCCCACTATGAGGATTCTCCCAAGAACATCAAGCTACTCCAGCATAATATTTATGCAAAGGACTTAATCATGCGCCTAGAGATTCCCAGATCTCTAAAATTCCCATGAGTCTCAGTCAGTTTATTCTCAGGCCATGTTTTCATTGTGTGTCCCTTACCCATCTGGTTCTTCCAATTCTTCCTTCCTCTCCCGAGCAGGACTCTTTGACTTTTGTTTAATGTTGGCTGCATCTGCTCCCATCAGTTACTGGATTAAGTCTTTCTGGCTTGTTTGATGGCCAATCTGCTAGACTCCTGTCCCTGCACACTTGGTAGACAGGACAAACACCATCTCAATGGTTTTGTCGCTGGGGTGTTGTCCCAATCCCTCCACTTGACGAATTGTCTGGTACATGCCCTATATCCTCCATTGCTAGGTGTCTTTGCCATGGTTATTTTTTTTAGATTCCATGGAGTTTTCCTTGAACTAGGTTCCCACCTGCCTCATAAATGCCATTTAATTCCAGTGGTTTCTCCGAGCATTTTCTCCTTCCCTCACCTACCTAGTTACACCAGGCCCAAATCCCACCTGTCCCAGGCAATGGCTGAGAGACACTTAAAGAAATGTTAACTAACTTTAGCCATCATGGAAATGCAAATCAAAATGACTCTGAGATTCTACCTTACAACTGTCTAAATGCTGAAAATTGGAAACATGAGTGACAGCTATTGTATAAGTTGGTTATTAGTATTTTCTATTAATACATGTAATTATTATAGTGGTTATTATTCAATACATTACCATATCAGTAAAAGACACAGACGTCTGTTGTATTTTTAATATGTCTTAAACTCTGGGGCTGGGTAGAAACTAACACCCTAGCTACCTTTGATCTCCCAGCCCCACGTGCCATGTCATGAGCTAATCATTTCTATCTGGGCTTCTTCCCATCCATAATCCCATAAATACTTGTAGACGCTTTCCATCTGGGCTTCTTTTCTCTATTCACACTGATCCTCACAGCAGGCTCCTCACAGCCATGTGCTCCTCTCCAAATTAATCTATGTCCACTCTCTCTGCTTCTTTCTACCTGATCTCGTGTCTTCTCTCCCAATCTTGTCTCTCCCCTTCTCCCATGATCCTCATGAACTTAAGCTCTGCCTACCTCTATTGCCCTGCCAGGTGTGCAGGCAATTTTATTTAGCCAATTAGGAATAATTTGTGTCAAGTTTACAAAAGTCATTTGGTATGTGAGAGTTTGGTAGTAGAATAGTAAAACTCTCAGTAGGCAAACAATTAACCATGAATACATGGTGGATCTAAATCAGCTACAGCAGACACCTCATTCTGGCAAGGATCTGAAGCAAAGAGCACATTTGTCCACTGCAGGGGGGAGTGAAAAATTGTACAACCACTTTGGAAGTCAATAAAGTGGTTTCTCTGAAAATTGAAAATCAATTTACCTCAAAACTCATATATACCTCTCCTTGCATGTAGCCAAAGCATACTCCATCCAACCACATGGATACTACACTATGTTCATAACAGCTTTATTCTTAATACCCAAGGACAGGAAACAAACTAGATGTACCTCAACTGAAGAATAGATAAAGAAACTGTGATACATTTACACAATGGAATACTACTTAGCTGTTAAAAACAATGACATCAAGAAAGTTGGGTGGAATTATAAAAAATTATCCTGAGTGAGTTAACTTAGACCCAGAAAGACAAACATGATATATACTCACAGGTGGATATTGGCTGTATCATAAAAGAAAATCATATTATAGTCCAAAGACCCAGCTAGAATAGATTTTGCAGGAGGGATACTTCTTAGATTTTGATTAAATAATAGCTAATTTCTACAATAGCTCATACTGCTGATGAAAAATTAATGCTAAACACCTGGCACAAAACACAATGTGGTTTAATATATATTTATTATATGTCATTATTGTTTATGTATGTATGGGTGAGTTATATATACCTGTGTGTGAGCATGTTTACATATTTGTGGAGCCTGGGGTAGATGCCTGATGCCTTGCTTGAATACTCATATCTTTATTGCTCTGAGACCGAGTGACTAAAATCTAACAAACTCAAGCAATGCTCTTCCACCAGCCCCCAAACGGAGGGATAAAATTATAGAGGTATGAGGCCATATGAAAAATTTACTTGGGTTCTTGGGTCTTGATTGTGTCATGGTTCTTCTTGCTACATATAGTGTATTGTATATATGTGTAATAATATAAATGTATATGTAAATAATGAACAATGTTTAATTAATAATAAAAAAGAAAATTTTACTTGGATTTTTGGGACTTGAACTCAGGGCCTCTCATTGTTGAAGAAAGGACTTTTGCCTACTGAGCCACCTCCCAATTCCATGAATATTACTATTTTTAGCATAGTAAAACCAGAAACAGTAATATATACTAATTTATACATTTCTAAATTAGTATGTATTAGCAGTTGAAGTAGATCACCCCAGGAGTCTATTAGAGAAAGTTTTATCTGTTCTTGTCATGGACAATGAAAACAAAAATAAATATATGTCTGCTTTATAGCACAAAGTAAGGACTCCTTGAAAACATGAACTTGAGAGAAATTAAAGGGTTTCAATAAAATATAAGGCTTCAGTTCTGTAAGAAAATTCTTACAAAGAAGTAGATATAGGTAGTTGTTGAAAGGAAATAGTAATAAAATGTTTCTTAAATATTTAATTAATATCACTAAAGAAAAGTAATAAAACAAGTACAAAATAAAAATATCCAAAAGTTATATATATAATTGATATTTTTATATTTATAAATTTAAAGAATGGTGCTTCAGTACATTGCTAAAATATGCTGATAGTTCAGGAGTTAAAATAAACATCAAATATCTCTATAATATTGTTTTAACCCAACAAGTAAGGACCCTTAATTTTACAATAAATCAAACAAAATGTGATAACAAACATATTTATATTTGGTGAAGATTTTAATGATTATCAACTTTAAACTACCATTTCCAAGGTTTATTGTTTCAGAGCTTTGAATACTACCTTATTAAAAAGAAGTCTCTGGGCTGAGAGGTGGATCTGGGCCCCGGGGGGGTCCTGCTCAAACTATGGTACCAGCCAAAGACAATACGTGCAGTAAACTTCGAACCCTTACCCAGATCTTGCCAATGGACAGGACATTCTCCACAGCTGAGTGCAGAGTGGGGACTTACTTTCGCACAAACTCTGGTGCCCCATATTTGACCACATCCCCTGGATGGGGAGACCTGGTGGCACTCAGAGGAAGGATAGCAGGCTACCAAGAAGAGACTTGATACCCTATGAGCATATACAGGGGGAGGAGGTCCCCCTCAGTCACAGACATAGGTGAGGGGAGTAGGGGGAAAGCGGGAGGGAGAGAAGAATGGGAGGATACAAAAGATGGGATAAGCATTGAGAAGTAATATGAATAAATTAAGAAACCATAAAAAATATAAGAATTTATAATCTAAAAAAAGTCAATACATTCAAGCATGGTAAAGAAATGTTAGGGCTGATAAAAAATGCAAGGACAGATACTTCCAAATGTGTTCATGAGGTGGTGTGACAAAGACTGCAGAGAGTGAAATATCCTTATGCCTCAATAGCAGGATGGAGTCCTGGGCAGAAAGTAACACACTGCCTTTCTTCGGTTTAGCGATTTTATCTCTTATATTTTATAAGGTGAAAGAACGGTCAGAACATTCCCACTTCTAGGCAAAAACAGTGAAAATTTATTCTTTAAAATTTATAGAAAAAAAGATAGTGACACTGGAAGGCACCTGTTCAGAATTTCATTATCTTTTACTCTCTAAGGTTGATACACTTGATTAACTACCTAAATATATTTATAATGAATGAGTCAACTTAGAACATATGGATTAGTTAATCCTACTCTTATTTTCATTTAAACACATTTTTAATTAAAAATAAAATAATTCATATTACATCTCATTTGCTATCCCATTCTGTGCATTCTCCCATTCCTCCCTCCCTCCTGCTTTCATCCCATTCCCCTTCCCTATGACTGTGACTGAGGGGGACCTTCTCACCCTGAGTTAATCCTACTCTTAAACAGGATCTTATTTTATTTTTAAAAATTTTCATACAATATGTTCTAATCATATTATTTTTTCCTCACCTAACTTATTTTAAGGACCCCCCTCTACCAAACTTAATTCTCTCTCTCTTTCTCCCTCTCTCTCTCATATATATATATATATATATATATATATATATATATATATATATATACATACATTTATATATGTAAATTTATATTGAGTTGCCATAGAAAAAGGGAGCATTGCCCTAACTAGACGTTATATGCCATGCATAAAACCCTTAGTACCAGTAATGGCTTACATATTGAAATAATTGCCCAAATGACTGTAATAAACCATATCACACATTACAGGATATTACCACTGCAGTGGTTATGTTTTATAACATAATGGAAAGACTATTGGTGAAGACATCACATACTTAGGCCATTGAACATGAAAAAAATGTGAATCAGTACTTAACTTGAAGCTCCAAACATATCAGATAGTATTTATAGTGTTTGGAGATACTATACACACTACGAGAGGGGGAAGTAAATTTCACTCAGATACAAAGCTGCAGAGCTAAATTATAAAGCTGTCTGAAAGAAATACCCATGGTGCAATAATGGTACCAATCTTACGGAAGTAGACACCCTTTCTTACAATTTTTTATTAATTTATTCTTGTTACATTTCCATGGTTATCCCATCCCTTGTATCCTCCTATTCTTCCCTCCCTCCCATTTTCCCCTTATTCCCCTCCCCTATGACTGTTTCTGAGGGGGATTACCTCCCCCTGTATATGCTCATAGGGTATCAAAACAACTCTGAGATTTCATCTTACACCCATCAGAATGGCTAAGATCAAAAATTCAAGTGACGAAGAATTTCGTCATGCTGGCGAAGATGTGGAGAGAGAGGAACACTCCTTTATTGCTGATGGGAATGCAAACTAGTACAGCCACTTTGGAAATCTATCTGGTGCTATCTCAGAAAACTGGGAATAGGGCTTCCTCAAGACACCCATTTTTTATTGGACTTAAGGACCGGTCCATAAGATGGACATCATACCTGCCTAAATTAATCAGTCAAAGAACCTGAAACTAGATATGTCATAGAAATATTCCCTATGGGTAAATCTATTATTATTCTGTTAAATGAACACAGAAAAAAAATGACTCCTAATGATATATTGCTAAGCCGAAGATCAGAAAAGTCTCTCAGCCTTCATCAGAGAAATGTCTTCTTCAATAGATGGTGACTAACACAGTGACCAACAATTGGACAATTATGGAGAAGACCGGGAGTCTTCAGCCCTAAAAGGCTTTTTTCCCCCACAATTTAAGCTTCAGTTCTCAGAGATCAACACAGAGGAGGCAGAAAAAAGAATCTAATAGGCAGCGCTAGTGGAAATTTTTATGGAAAACAAAAAACATTTCCAGATAGAGCAGAGCTGATCCAAATATGAGCTTACAGAGTTTCTGACAGCATACACACAACCTGTGCAAGTTCAATCCAGAGAAAACATCAAGTAGAAGTAGAAGTTGGCATAAAGTCACATTTCTAACCAAAAAGATATTTGCAACTCTTCAATAGTAGAATTGATAATTAGTTTGCTTCAACGGACAAACACTGGGTATATCAACCACACTTAAGAAAAAGGCCTCCAGGTCTCCCCATCCAGGGGCACTCAGAGGAAGGATAGCAGGCTACCAAGAAGAGACTTGATACCCTATGAGCATACACAGGGGGAGGAGGTCCCCCTCAATCACAGTCATAGGGGAAGGGAGTAAGGGGAAATGGGAGGATACAAGGGATGTGTTAACCATTGAGATGTAATATGAATAAATTAATAGAAAAATAAATGTTTAAAAAAATAGAAAAATGCCTCAGGATTTCAAAATTTTTACTGAGTATATTGACTAAGCTGTTAAAAGACTTATTATATTTTATATTAAAATGAGACAATACACTGACCAAACAAATATACCTCAGATACAATCCCTTGGAAATGTGTTAAACATGAAATTGGTTAGAAATAGTAAATAATAGTGGCATTATCTTTTTTCTTTTTTCCCACAATTTTTTATTGTTTCTTTTTTAACATATACACATAAATTTGCATTATTACACATGAATAAAATAAACCACATACAGCAAGAATAATCACAAGACATTCAATAATTATATAAATGTTACATTCATAGTGATTTGCTACAATATTTGACAAACTTGAGGAAAACATCTTTCCTATCTTGTTTCATCTAAATTTCTGGGAAATATCAATGTCTATCATATCTTATCTCTATTAACTTAAAACATCTATCTTTATCTAAAAACATCTTAACCTCCTAACCTACTGAGCTTAATTGAAAGACTAAACTATCTGGTCTTCCCTTCCATCACAGATTTTAGAAAGAATAAAACCTAAATACCTGAGTGAACCAGAAGTGCATGTCAGCAGCTTCAAAGAAGAAAAATGAGTGAGACAATTTACTGCCTAAACAGTTACCCAACACTCATGTTGAAGCATTATGTTGAGCCTTCTGGCCCAATATATTTGACACATATTTGCAAGACAGGAACTACTGAGAATTTGCTTAACCTTTCCTGGCAGAGTTTTGCCATCAGCTCGGCCTGCAACTGTATTTGCCCATTTTTAGGCAGAATTCTGTCTGTGGCAGAATTGAGGGCATTTTTGTCCAGTGGCTTGTTTGCCACAATTGAAGTCAACTCCATAAGGAGGTTCTTCCATGTTTCATCATCTTCTTTGAGGCAGGCTGGGCGTTGCCAGGAGTTAACTTGTCCTATTGTCAAAGAAACTTTAAAATAATAAGAACATCTTTAAATGCCATATTTTGTAGGTCTTTGAGGAATTTGAAGACCTTATTTAACTGTTTTACCTTATATATCTATAGAATCATATCTATCTATTAGACGTAGAATATATATTCTTGTGATAAAATTAGACTAGTTTTTGACATGACCATGATTTGCATCAATATACAAAATTCGATACCATTCAATTAAAAAATCTTCTTAATTGTGCATAACAATTAAGGTTTTGAGATGAGGAGTAAATTCATAATCTGCCTTTTGTTCTATCCTCCCTCTATATTTTATATCCCCCTTTCTTTCTTTTCAGCTCCTATCTCCTTACCTACAAAAGAAAAATAAACAAAAAGAGAGATGTCCCTGCGCCAAACCTAGTTTCCTTTCTGTATTAGACAAACAAAAATTTATAACCAACTCCTAATGAAAATAAGCATCTATACACCAAGAGAGTAAACAGAAACCTATCCAACTCCCCTTGGAGGAAATGGGATGTCATTGTCGTAAGGTTTGTTTTTTTCAGGCTGATTTAGGGCAAATAATACTTTTGAAGGTGCACTCCCCTGAAAAAAAAAATAGAGGAAAATGGTTAAATAAGCCAGAGATAGCATTTGTGGTCCATTTTCCAACAGTCACAAAATTCCAGGCTTAATAGGAATCCCATGTGGGACAGTCTGAAATACTGTATAATGCTTGTGAGAAATTATGTTTTCAGAACAAAAGTATTGGACATCGATGCTGGATCAGACCTGACAGAACTCAT
Source organism: Acomys minous (assembly GCF_964271855.1). Taxonomy (NCBI): domain Eukaryota; kingdom Metazoa; phylum Chordata; class Mammalia; order Rodentia; family Muridae; genus Acomys; species Acomys minous. Next base: position 14,091,579 of record NC_140501.1, on the reverse strand, counting down.
TTTCCTCAGCAAGCTGGGCACTGACATCCTGTATCCTCCATGTTTCAACCCCAGGCGCCTCAAACAGGACAGCTTCCAGGACACTGTTGTAGAAACTTTCTGATCCCAATTGGTGACATTATCTTTTAAAACAATTATTTCTATTTTCTATTTATGTTTATATTCTCTGTGACAAATAATGTGGGAAGTGTCAAACTGCTCATTTATAATGATATAAAGCAAAAGTAAAATTTTCTCATATATTGATAAAATCAATTGTATTAAGTTTTACTATTATACAATTTGTGTAGTAATTGATTCCTATATCCATATACCTAAAGCATTTAATATATTCTGCAGAATCCCACATATTTAGCTTTGTAGCATTACTATGCATGTAAGATTCTCAAATGTCTACTTCATAAAATACAAAGATATACATCCACATAACGCAGGAATATCTAGGGGGAAAGTCAAGTAAGGTACTAATATATATTACAGTATAGGTTACCCTTGAAACACCATGGCATTGAAAGAAATAGCTAGTAATAAGTGTTCCAGTTTTTATGAGATGCCTAGCATGGTTAAAGCTAAATGTATAAATTTTAAAAGTCTATTAGATTTTTTCCAAGGGAATGATCGATAATAAATAAGCTAAGTTATGAGATAATGAAGTCATTTTTGAACTACATAGTGATAATTGCCTGTTTTTTTGTATTAATTTGTTTGAATAATTAAAAGAACGAACTATCTGTGTTGTAAACCTACCAGAAAGATAATTGCCAAAAATTATGTAAAATGAAAGTTTCAGAACATTTGACACCTAAATTATTTTGTAGTACAGTGGATCACCATCGATACAATTGCTAAATGCTACCTAATAAAATATTGGCAAAATTGAAAAAGTTCATTTGAATGCATTGTTATTCTTCAGTCATTTCTACTTGATTTTCGGTAGACGGCTTTAAGTTTTACTATTAAATGTAAGAACACTAAATGGAAAGGGTCACATGCTGAAGGCCGTGACAGTGGTTTAACTTAGAAGATGTGAAATGGATATAATAACATACAGGAACACCTTTTTCACTATTTGCATGAGAAAATCCATGGAAATGATCAGCACATATGAGACAATAGTGGAACACGATTAACTTTACAGCCTAGGTGAGGCCTCAACATCTGCACATTTGGTTTTAATTTTATTAGTGTTACTTCAGTGACTACATGTTTTATGGAATTCACATTTAAATGAATCTAATATGAATAAAATTGATTGTCCTGCATAATGAGGGTGATCTTTATTTAATTAAATAAAAGACTTTAAAAAGTCTTTGTGTCTAACTAAGTAGGGGCAGTTCGGCTAGTATAGTCAGTTTGCACTTTTTCTGCAGGTCTCCAGTATGCCAGCCTGCCTTGCAACAGGACCTCTTAAGTGTCTGCCGTAAGCATGCATGTCAATTTCAAGTTAGCTTCTGTCCTTAGAGAGATACAGAAACAGAGACATAGACAGAGGCAGAGGAGACAAAGACAATGACACAGAAGACAGAGAGACACACATGCAAAGAAATTGTATTAAGACACTCTAAATATTTTTAACTACTAGGAAAAGTTTAAAAAAATGTTAACTCTAACTGTGCAGAAAATGATTCTGATTATTTACAATTAATATGTTTTTACACATGGATAAATAAACAGGACTATTTCATGGATTAAATAAAGAGGGATTTCCTTTAGACAATTCCCTATACTTTTCTGTGGTTTAATTTCACTCAAAACTTTGTATGGATTTTGTTGTTTGAACGGAAAAGCCTGTAAAATATTTAAGATTTTTCAAAGATTTAGAGAGCAATAAAACATGCACCAAGACCAAGAATACATCCCAAGAAATCTATGTTACATGGATATGGAGAAACAATTTCTTACAGCTGGAGCATAATTGACAGTAAAATGCTAGGAAGAAGAGGAACAGAGATTCATCATTCTACAAATAGAGGCTTAAAAGAAAAAAATAAGACATAAGGTGAATATAAATATTACCAATTTTCTAGGTGCTCTCTTGGTTTCTAAGTACTGCTATCACCTTGTAAATAATTTAAGCAGTGTAAAAATTCTTACATATATAACACTATCCAAACATGTACTGACACTCTTAGTTCCTATTGGAAAATCATTGGAAAGTTTGTGAGGCACTAATACACTGTTTTCAGTTAATGCTTTGATTAGTTTAATGCTTTTATTTCATTGTGATTTAATATTCAAGAGGGTCTCTGTAATAAACCATGTAATATTTTACAGAAGTCACATGATTTCTTGTCCTGGGTTTTGAAAATCTCTATGTGTTGTTATTTTGCTTCAGCCTATATCTGAAAACAAATTCCTGGAGAAAACTCTTGCTAAATAACATACACTAAATTGACAGCAAAGCTAAAAATAGAACCTAGTAATACAGTTTCAGGTCCAGACTTTAATCATCAAACTATATGAGTTGCCACTTTCTTTGACTGATCACCCTTAGCTCTTAATTTGTCTCCCAAATTTCTCATTTATAGAGGTAACATAACTCAGAGTTTCTTCATTGGTTGTATAACAGAAAAAAATGTATGTGTGGAATTAATTTGCTGAGGATAAAAAAATTGTAAAACTGAAGTGGTTTGGGGAAATAAACTCAAACAATGGTTGATATTTTTTGGTAGAAAATGGCCAGCAAATTGACAAAGATACAATATGTGTTCTTATAATAATCTAGAAACATCACTTACTCTGTCTAGTCACATCGTAGTTGGGAAATAAATGGTACAAAAATATTTACCAGAGATGATGATACATATGGTGCTTTCCAATCTGAGAATGCTTTTCTGTCATCTCAAGTGCTGATCGCTTTAAAGGAGGAGGAGCTAAACTTTGTGTACATTAAAATTAGTAAGCTGAGCCTCATGTACTAATGTAGGAAATTCAGTAACCTACATGACTGAGTACATACCTACACTGTAATTCCAGGAGCTGTGTGAGGCTCAATTAAAGGGTTTGAAAGGGTTGTTTCCTATTAATTCCTGATTTTGCTTCCTATTAATTTACCAAGGAATAGCATAGAATGCTCATAAGTCATAATTTTAACTGGAGTGATGAGATACTATCTACCTACATATTATACTTTATGTATGTATATAAATATATATACTCCACAATAGAGGTCAGTAAAGATAGCAGTAGATTCTTATACTTTTAATTTTAAAATTTTTCTTCTGCATTCATACATCTCATTAAATAGCTCAGAGAAGCAAAACTCTCTAGAAAATCCACAGGGAAAAACTGTACCTGATTAATATCAATAAATAGAAGGAGAAATCTGACATCATGTTAAAATAACAGCATTATTATTATTATTATTATTATTATTATTATTATTATTATTATTATTATTATTATTACCATTAATATCACCATCATCATTTTGATACAACTCCATGGTGCTTAGTGCATGATCCATATGTTCTACTACTAGAATTAAACTAAAAAGGAACTGTTTTATGATGAAATATATATGTGTGTGTATATGTATATATAATACATATCTAGCATAACTAACATATAATATCCATGTATCAGTCTCTCTCTTTCTCACTGTTTGCCTCCTTCTCTGTTGTGTGTATGTGTGCACATGCACATGTGTGCGCAGTTCTAGGGATGGAATCAGGGCTTCCAAAACAATAGGGATAATGCTCTCTACAAATGAAATAGCCTGACATTGAGATTAAGTTAGCATTTGAATCAGAAGTAATTCAGGTGAATAATATCTCATGAAGTTTTATTAAAATCCTTTGAGCCAATAAACTTTTGTATAATTTCTGTAAAAAAATATATTTATAATAAGTCTTTGAAAATTCTGTATTATGAAAATTATGTTGTTTATTTTAAAGTCAAAAAATGAATAAAAGAATCTGTTCTTAGCATGATTATAATGCTCATAGTTACTCTTAATAACGTATGAAAGTTTCTATTATAATTATTACATGGTAATAAAATAATTAGTAAAATTAGGTTAAAGATATATCCTAGAAGAACACTTTTCTCATATGTACGAGACTCTATATTCAATCTCCAAAATCATAAAAAATTGTTATGGTAACATACATAAATTTTTATACATTCAAATATATATGTTACCTGTGGTTATTTGTTTTCTTTTCAAGCACTATAAATTCACTATAAGAAAGGAAAGACAGGTACCATCTAGATGAATGGAAAACCATATATTTCATTTGCGTACTAATGCATAGTTGATAATCACATTAATATATCTTCCTTCTATTTAATACTTCATGACAACCGAATTTTTTATAAAAAGTGATAAAATACATGCACACCAAGGACAAGAGTGCAATTGAAGAACTATAGTAACATATTTTATTGTGTTTATCTTATATAGACCAAATATTAATTATGTGAGAAGGTTAATTGTAGCTCCAGTCAACAAAACCATCTGTTCATAAGTTATGCGAGTCACTAAGAATCTTGTTACTGAGACCTTGACCTTAGCTAGTTATTTTTAATTCAGAAAGCTTATAGATTGTTAATAGAGTTTAATGCCAGTAGTTATCATACAGATCAAGACAATAAGCTAATTTAAGTAGAAAAAAATAGAGACTTTAAAAATATCTTTCACTTACTTTCTTAAAACATGGAAATATTTAACACCATATAATTAAGTTAATGTATACAATTACATAAAGAGAAGTATTAATAATGATGTTAATAAATAGGTCATAAACTACAGTAGAGATGCATATATTTTACTCATTGGATTATAACGATTTCCTCAAATTCCTAAAAATTCATACTTTCACTATCATTATGAAAAGTAACAAGATTAATATTTAAAGTCCCCAGATATTTGTGGAATATTCCTAAAATTTGTTCATTTATAAGAAAATAACCCTTATAATACCTAATACCTTGTAAATATATCCTCCAATGGAAGATTCCATATGCATTCATATTCAACCTGAAAATTCACCCTTAACTTCGCTTATCAAATGAGCACTCTTCCAACTCTATATCCTAAGCATCTGAATAGCTAGTCACTTTCCACATTAATTATCTATGTATATACTTGTGCATACGTTATAAATTTCTCCCTTATGATTTTTCTTTATTTATTTTAGAAATGATGCAATGTCACCCAGAGTGATTTTGATTTTGTTGTGGAGCCAAGACTAGTTTTGCACTCCTGAACGACTTGCCTCCATGTTCCATTTGACAGAAGTTTCTTCATAGTGTTCTTTAGTAGTAACATCTGACAACAAAAATTACAACATAGGAAATATTCACAGACATCCACGCAATGTAATCTTTGAACAGAATTCATGTTTGTCTATCATTAAATATCTTTGTACATACTGAATGCTGAAGCAAAATGTCTTGTTTTGAATATGAGACTAAAATTCTGAATACACTAATTCATCAGTCAGGTGTGGAGGTGCATGCCTTTAATCCCAGCACTCGGGAGGCAGAGGCAGACAGATCGCTGTGAGTATGAGGCCAGCCTGGTCTACAAAGTGAGTCCAGGACAGCCAAGGCTACACAGAGAAACCCTGTCTCGAAAAACAGAAAACAACAACAACAAAAAAATCATCAATACTTTGTAAAGCTGTTGGTGATCTCTGCTATTATTGTTGTTTTCACCAGGAACTGAAGGATAAGTAGTTCACAAAACATAAATGAATTTCTTCTCTCAAAGGTGTTACATGAATGTTCTTAATCCAGACTAGATATCCTCTTGGAAAGAGCTAATGGATTTCTAGATGTAATAAAAATTGCTTTAATTTTAGTAAATATGCCTTTTTAAAATTCATCTAGATACACATAAAACTTAAAATTTACGTTTAAATATCTTTATTTAAAAATAAGTAACAAATTAAATTTATTTGTATCAATTAGACCAGATGATGTAGCAACTCAATCCTGTGCAGAGCAAAACCAGTTATCCCAACTTGAATAGTATAGTAGCTTTTGATCTTTTGTCATGAATAGTACATTGAACCAAGAGTATTGATCAATAATTCACTAATGAAACCTCCATATTATAACATACTGTTCAATTATATAATATATGTTTTATGATATATAATCATTAAATAGCTACTGGAATCAAAAAGGAATCAGAGATCCAAAATCTAGGAGCAGTTACTCCTACAAATTACAAGAAATTGAAATATTATTATTTAGCAATATGGTTCCTCTCTCAACCATTTTATTTCTTGTGTGTATGCCTGTGTGGTGTTAACTCAGATACAAGAGTGGCATTTCCTGAGCCCAAAATTCATGAATTCAGATCCCTACTCTTAAACACATAGCACTTTACTAACCACAGCATCCAAAGCTCTACCTAACACCCTCTAACAAATTGGTCTATGCTTCAAAATAATATCAGTTATATAAAGTAAAATTATTTAAATATTCTTTTAGTGTCAGTTTTTCTTATTTATACTTTATATGAACATATATTGATGGAATTTAAAAGCAGAAGTAATTAAGTAAAATATATTTCACTACAGTGAACATTTAGTGTGTGGTATCACAGTAACAAGAATGTTTCTAAATGAATGGTGTACAGCATATATCCATATTTTTCTAGATAAATAGCAATTATTTCCCACCAGAAACTAATACTTTCTGACTTTTATGAATACACTTTGTTTTATTTATAACTAAGGTAAACACAACCACTGAGATAAGTTTGAATAAAAGCAGCCTTCATTAAATCTATCACAATAGGTGTATACAGGAGAATGCTGTTCTCAGTTGTAATACAAATCCCTGTTGACAATGAAATAATAGCTTCCTTCCATCTAAGATCCTCTGTAAATGTATAAATGCAATAAGTCAACTTCTCAAGATAGCTTTCTAATACTTTCTATAGAATAGATGGGGATTGTCTCTGATTCTCTTTTTCTAAAATTTACCATGTTCTCCTAAAAATTGTGTACTCCACTTCTGCTAATATACCTCTATGAACAAAAATGTTGAAAATAGTTATTATGTATAAATGATTAATTGTGTCATTGTTGTGGAGCAAATACCTTTTAGGTAATTATCGTTCACTGGTGATCTCAATTACTTTTTGAAATTTCTTATTATATATGCCAAGATTCCACAGCTGATCTAAGATATGAAAATAAAGATATTCAGAATGATTGAGCTCATAAGCCATTTCTGATTCTGAATCTGGACGCCAGAATTAGATACTGAGTTGTTCTCCAATGTAAGCCAAGTTGTTTATGCAATTTGTAAGAGTCCAAGGTATCTAATGAATCAATCAGTCCATGAAGAAATAATGTCCAGATAATACAATGAATACTTCTCATTTTCCGTGAAAACAAAATTGAAGTAAATATGCTTTGAAAGGACAGGATCCTACTCTAAAATGTACTTGTGTTTATACTGATTGTTTCCTATGGTTACTTAATTCTATTAATAATGATAATAATGATAATAAGGTAATTGCTTCTGACAATTACACTTTAATTTTGTATAAAAGGAAGTCTTATGTAAAGATAAATTGTTTGATATATTGATAAATATACCCTTTTTCAGAAAAATAATAATCAAATATAAAAATACAGTGTAAGGAAAACAGAATATTCATTAAATGCTTGTAGGGTTTAGAGGTGAAAGGTTAATTTGAAACACGTCAGTTATTTAAACACCTTCTATTGCTTAATGAAGATCATTTGGTTCTATCATACACTATTCTCCTCTTACTATCAATAAAAAAAAATTACTGGCAAAATAATCTTGACCCAATGATTTTTCCATTAATTTATTTATTTAGTCAATTTACACTGTGACTACGACCCCTATATCCTCTTCTACTACCACCCTCACACTACTCTCCCCCTATTCTTTTCTTCTCAGAGAAGGGAAGGCTTCTTATGGGTACCAACCCAAACTGACATAACAAGACACAGCATGATTTAGGGCATCCTATCCACTGAGGCAAAACTAGGCAATCCAGGGAGGGGAAAGGGATCAAAAGGCAGTCAACACAGGAAAGCCCCTACTCCCCTTATTAGGCGATCCACATGAAGAACACCCTTAATATTTGTTATTATGTGTACAGTGCCTAAGTCTGGCCCATGCATGCTCTTTGGTTGGTGTTTCAGCCTCTGTGAGTCGCCAAGTTTAGTTTACTTTGTAAAACTTCTTGTGGAGTCGTGACCCCTCAGGCTCCCTCAATCCTTTCTCCAACTTTTCCATAAAACTCCCCCAGCTCTTATGTGGCTCTGCGTCTGTTTTCATCAACTGTTGGGTGATTCCTCTCAGAAGACAAAAATGTGAAGCTCCTGTGTGCAAGTATAGCAGAGCATCATTAACAGTGTCACGTTTGGCTCTCTCCCATGGGTTGGATCCCAAGTTGTGTGAGTCATTGCTTTGCCATTCCCCCAGTCTCTGCTTCATCTTTATCCCTGTACTTCATGTAGGCAAGACAAGTTTTGGGTCTAAGGATTATTATTATTATTATTATTATTATTATTATTATTATTATTATTATTATTATTTGGGTTTTTTATTTACATTATATCCTGATTGCTATCCCCTCACTCTTTTTTAATATTTTATTAATTTATTCATATTATATCTCAATTGTTAGCTCATCCCTTGTATCCTCCCATCCCTCCCTCCCACCCACTTTCCCTCTACCCCCCCCATGTCTGTGACTGAGGGGGACCTCACTCCTATCTTCCCATTCCCACCCTCCCTCCATCTTCTGCCCTATTCTCTTATGCTGGACCTCTCTCTGATGGAGGGGGGGACTCCTCCCCCAACATCTAATCACAATATATCAGGTCTCATGAGGGTAGCCTGCATCCTATGCTGAGAGTTGTATGGAAGAATGGGAGGAATGGAATGACCTAGAGGTGATTAGGGGCAGAGATCAAATCATAGGCAATAGAGCTCAAGTTAGGAGCAGTTCCCTCTCTGCCCCATTGTCACAACATGGAGAATGAGCTGTCCATCAGCTACATCTGAACAGAAGAGCTAGATTTTCTGCATGTATTTTCCTTGGTTGGTGCATTAGTTTCTGCAGGTCCCACTGGGTCCAGATCCATTGGTCATTAGAGACTGCTCTGTAGATAATTCCCTCTTTAGATCTGTATCCTATTTTTAATTGGGTTATTTTTCTTGTTGATGTCTAGTTGCATAAGTTCTTTTTATATTAGCCCTCTGTTGTGGCTGGTGAAGGGTTGGTGAAGATGTTTTCCGAATCTATAAGCTGCCATGTTGTCCTATTTATTGTGCCCTCTGTCTTTTAGAAGCTTGTCCATTTCATGAAGTCCAATTTATTAATGTTGAGCTTAGTTTCTGAGTTGTTGGTGTTCTGTTCAGGAAGTGTTCTCCACTACCAACACATTCAAATCTCTTTCTCATTTTCTCTTCTATTAGATTTAGTATATCCAGTCTTATGTTGAAGCTTTTGATCCACATGAATTTTAGTTTTTTTTCAAGGTGATTAATAATGTTCTGTTTGCATTCTTCTACATACCAACACCCATTTAGAGTGGCACCATTTCTTAAAAATATTTTCTTTTGTCCATTGTATAATTTTGACTTCTTTGTCAAAAATCAAGTGTCTATAGGTATGTGCATTTATTTCTGCATCCTTGATTGAATTCTATTGAATAACTGGTCTGGTTTTATGTCAATGCCATGCAGTTTTTATTAATATTACTTTTCAGTAATATGGTCAGTTTTACTAACTTAACCTAACAATCCATGAGCAGGGGTCATCTTTCCATCTTCTGATGTCTTGTTCAATTTCTTTCTTCAAAGACTTAAAGTTCATGTCATACAGGTCTTTTCACTTGGTTGGTTAGAGTTACACCAAGATATTTATATTGTTTGTGGCTATTGGCTATTGTGAAGGGTGTTGTTTCCATAATTTCATTCTCAGCCCATTTATTGCTCCTATAAATGAGGGCTACTAAATATTTTTAGCTAATTTTATATCCAGCCACATTGCTGAAGGTGTTTATAAGATGCAGAATTTCTCTGGTAGGATTTTTGGGGTCACTTATATACTGTCATATCATCTGTGAATAGAAAAGTTTGACTTCTTTTTTAATTTGTAGTCCCTTGATCTCCTTTAGTTTTTGTATTATTCTAGGTAGAACTTCAAGTACTATATTAACTAACTGAGAGTGGTAAGCCTTGGCTTGTTTCTGATTTTGGTGGACTTGATTACCTTTTTTTAAATTTGTTCACTTTCCATCCTGATTGTAGCCCCCTCCCTCATTGCCTCCCAGTCCCACCCTTCCTATCTTACACACCCTCCCTCCTTCCCCTCAGAAAGGTGTAGCCTTCCTCCCCTAACATTAGACCTAAACCTATCAGCTCTTGCCTTTGCATCCAGTGAAAGACAGTGATCAGCATGTCTACTTCTTCTGTACTTTGCTTAAGACATGTGTTCTTGCACCCGGATTTTAATTTGGGTGTTTGGATCTGAGCTTTTACCTGTACACTTGCCAGGCAAGCTCTTTCCAGTTGAGCTATCTCATTGCTTCAGGAATCTTATTTATAATACTTTTTGTTTTTGTACAAAGAAAAGATAAGAATTGCAATTCATCCTGTTTATCCTTTTTATTCATTTGAATGTATTTATCCTTAAAATGTGTTCAAAGTTCACAATAAATAAAATAAAATATATTAAAACAGCGTTTATGAAAACATGTCAGTACTTCTTTTGTATTTCATATCCACATGTAATGTGCACTTTTACTGAAGAATGAAGTTAGACACTCCATGAGCAAAACAGTTTTCACTACATTTGAAGGGTGTGATTAGGTCTTTTAAATTTTATTTATTTTACATCCTGACTGCAGTTTCCCCTCCCTCCTCTCCTTGTACTCCCTTGCCACTACCCCTCCTTTTTTTCTTCCCCATCTATTTCTCCTTTGCTTCTAAAGGGATGGCCTGGAAGAATATCAACCAGCCTTGACATACCAAGTTGTAGTAACACTATGTATTTTCTTTTTTATGCAGGTTAGACAAGGAGACCCAGAAAGAGGAAAGCGTCACAAAGGCAAAGTAGTTTGAAACCCATTACATGAGAGGAAATCCACTCCTGGCACTGCCCAGAGTGTTGGGAGCCAGAGGCTGGATAGCTCATAAAAGTCTGGAAGAGTTTATAGATATAAATAACACATATGAACATAATTAACAGTTCACAGCAAGCCCACAGTCAATGTCAACTTAGGTGGAGAAAAACTCAAAGCAATTACATAAAAAATCAGGAACAAAGAAAAGCTGTACAGTAAATATAATCTTCAATATAGTACATGAAGTCTTCACTAGGGTAATAAGACAACTGAATGAGATAACGGAGATGCAAGTTGGCAAGGGAAACATCAAAGCACTTCTATTTGCAGAAACTATGGTAGCATACATAAGGGACACTAAAAATTCCACCAGAAAACTCTTTGAAATGACAATTATTTATAGCTTCATATAATGTAGAATATTTTGTTGCGCCTCTAACCAAGCAAGTGAAGACTTATATGATAAAACTTAGAGACAATAAAAAAAGAAATTGAAGAAGATAAACCCAATCTCATGAACCAGAAGAACTGATATACTATAAACTGCCATATTACAAAAAACAATCTATAGATATAATGGTATCTCCATCAAAATTGCTGTACAGATCTTCATGGATTTTGAGAGGATAATTTTTGCCTTTATATGGAAACACAAAAAACCAACATCACTAAAACACTCAATAATGATAATAAAATTGCTGAAAGCATCAAGATCTGCAGCCTAAGACTGTACTACAGATGTATAGTAATAATAGCACCATAATAGTGCAACACAAAAAAACCTGGGTTGATCAATAGAATAAAATTAAAGACACTGACTTAAATCCACACACCTACAGACACCTGATTTTTTTTATAAAGAACTCAGAATACATACTGGAAAAACCAGGTAGCAATTTTCACAATTGGTACTTGTCAAACTGCATGGCTGCATACAAAAGAATTCATACTCATGACACTGTTAAAAACTCAATTCCAGATGGATCAAAGACCTCAACATAAAGCTAGATGTAAATATACAAATAGATATTTCTAAAATAATATTTAATCTTAAGTTATTTAAGCTATAGGGAAAGAAATGGAACTGACTTAATTCAGGATAACAAGACACTTGAGCATCCAGTGGCCAAGAGGATCATTTTTGTCTTTCCTCCAGTAAGGTGAATATTAACAGACTAGACACAGGATTGAGATGTAGTCAACCGTCATTATAGCCAAGAAAATAGTGCAGAATATGTTTTTTGTTCCTGAAAAGTATTTTCTCAGTGAACATCTATTAAAACATAACACCTTCCTTTTCTTCCCAAACCTGTCATTGCATTTCTGCCTGGCTGCAATTAAAAAAGAAAAATCATTGCTGCAGCTCTCCTGATTAATCTTGACTCACTAATTACTCTTCTCATTTACTTCAGCTCACAACTTGTATCGTGTCTGTGTTTTTTAAGTTGCTCTCATTGCATTTGATGCTTCTTCCAGGCTATTTCATCTTTTCCATTATGCACTGAATTGTCCCTTTTTCAATGTAAGTATTTTGGATTTTAGTTAAATCTGCTATCAGAACATGGGAATATGTTCAACAACAAAGTAATGTACACAATTGATGTGTGCATCAAAAAGCTGGATGTAGGCAGCCTGAAGAAGATGTAATTTTGCCTTTATGTAAAGCCATATTGAAGAAGAGATCTATATGATTATTTCATTTTCCTTAGCTGACTGAGTATTGTGTACTTATATGTAAATCTATAAGACTTATTTATCTTCAGACATTAATAGAGTGTTTTTGAGCTAGTACGCACTGTATAATATAAGTATAATATAATATAAACTTTATAAAGCCTGACAACCTGACTTACCTTTGGCTGGGACCTCTGGCTGCTGTGCTGAGGTCAGTGAAAAAGAGGTCATCATAGTATTTCAGAACCATGGTGATGGCAATGGAGGTTAAAAGTAAAGTCAGGAGACATCCACAAACTCTCTAACTGCCATGCTATATGATGCAGGTGGGAAAAGATGTCCACAGAGTTGTCCTCTGCCACATGCCAGAGATGAGTGGTAGACACACAGAGGCCCTCTTGCTGCCACACTACACCTGCAGGAGACTGTAGTAGTCCATAGATCTGCCTGCCACCATGACAAGTGGTGTGCTGTAGACATCTAAAAGCCTGATTGTTGTCACAGGGCAGGATTCAGATAGAAGAGGTCACCCCAAAACCTGGCAGCTGCATGGCCCCAAACCACTACAATGTGCAAATGTGTGGTAAACAGGAGAGAGAGAGAGAGAGAGAGAGAGACAGACAGACAGACAGAGACACACACACACACACACACACACACACAGAGAGAGAGAGAGAGAGAGAGAGAGAGAGAGAGAGAGAGAGAGAACAGTTTGAGCCTTGAGAAGGGAGGTGTTACTGGAGACACAAGGGAGGAGTGCAACAGCTTCTTGTAGGTAGGCAGTTCCCAGGCCATGCTGATGCTGAGAGTTATGTCAGGGCCCATGGCTATACAGCACCAGGGGATGGTGTTGATGTCTGTGGCTCATCTTGCTACTAGAGACCATGGCATGTCCTTGGATTGGGAAGGTGCCTGGGACACATGGATAGCAGGGAGTTGTGCATAACTTGCCCTGTCCCTCATGGGCTGTGGTAATCTGGAGAGCTGGAATTACCTCTCACAGGTGGTAGTACTCAGGAGACCAGGCCCTGGGCCCAGCCTAGGTAGCGTAGTAGGGCTGGCTCTGCTTGGAGGAGCACAGGTAAGCCAGTTCTGAGCATGAGAGTGAGGGAGAGCTGGCCCCTCCACTTTTCTGCAGTGAGGTGGCAGGAGTGAGAGCGTGAAGTTTTCTCTCCTCGCCATCTGTGGTAGTTGGGAGCGTGACCTTGACCATCACTGGCAGGAGAGAAGGTTCTGTGCATTTCCTGAGAAACACAGTCCAGCTGGCCCCAATGGCAAAGTCACAGGTGAGCAGCCCATGGGATGTAACAGCAAAGGAGCTAGCCCAGCCCCTCACAGCCTGTAGCCTTGAGAGAGTGCTGTATGCCTCTATTGAGCAGCATAGTAGAGCTGGCTATGGAAATGTTGGTGCAGGTGAGCCATCCCTGAGGGCATTAGAGTAGAAGAACTGCTCTTGCCTCCTGTTGATGGAGGCACTGGTTGGCCTAGCTGGAGCAGTTCTGAAAGCTTGCCCTGGTGGTGCAGTTAAGGGAGAACTTGCAGTATGACCAACTCAGCTAGCACCCAGGCCCAGATCCAAGTCATTGTGTTGGGCCACCTTAAAATACACATACATCATCTGTGAATTGTTTGAGCACATGAAAATGTCAGTCCTCCTGATCCAAAGCTTCAAGATCTCCCTGACATAGAGCAACAACATGAGAACCAGGAGGTGTCCCCGTAAGTAGCCAATTTAATGATGTCACAAAAGCCATAGACCTCGAACCAGACAATAACTCACTGCAATGAACATGTGCAAATGAAGATATATGGACGGACAAGTATATTGTGGGACATATTGTGACACACTACTTTCATGACAAGATATTTTTTATCATTTGTTCTGCGTGTGTGTGTGTGTGTGTGTGTGTGTGTGTGTGTGTGTGTGCTCGCATGCGCTATTTTCAAGGGTAGCTTACAAGGGCAGAAGTCAAATTCAAGGGATGAAGATATGAGTGGAACTGCGGTGCATGATGTGAAACTCACAAAGAATTAATAAATGCTTGCAAAATAGATTGATAAATTGTGTGCATGTGTATGTGTATATGTGTGCTCTCTATTCTTCATTCAAAACTAGATAACAGACTATTTTCACTACAGCCACCTCCAAAACCTCTCTAGCTTCCTTCCACTCACTAGTCTCTCCTTACTCACTGAGACAATGATAACTATTACTTTTATTAAATAAATTTATTTTACATAAACATCAGAGTTTCAAATTGAATTATATTTTAATTTACATTTTCTCAAGAGCCCAGAAAAGAACATTGATTTGACATGTGCACACTTATCTTTTTTTACATGTCATCTTTTTGTTCTTGAGCATGAAAGGTTTATTTTTACATTTGATGAAAATTGTATATACAATTAATGTGTACCAGTAATTGGAGATTGGGAAATTTTTATTTTAAATCCACTTCAATTAGTTATTATTGCTTTACTTTTATAACATTTAAAATGAAAAAAAAAAACTCAAACTTGTCTTTAAGTTGGAAGTGGCTACTTGTTTGCCTTTATTTCTATGTCTTTAGATTTATAGACTAATGAAATATTTTATTAAAATAGTATGGAATGTAAGAAAAGACAGAAACTATTCATTCCTAAAGTCTCTGAAGAAAATTATACATCAGTTATGGTAAATTATCCTTAATAAGAGGATATCACTTTTTCTAACAAGCTTTTATGACATGCATGAACACAGACAAAGAAATAGTGTTTCAGAGTCAATGGTCATGTTCCCTGTAGGTCATCACAATGAAAAGCTATGCTGCCTTACATCACCATGAAAAATTCTTTTATTTATTAGGATTCAATCTTTATGTTCAGCAATGTGCATTGAAGGTGTCAGGGCATATATTATGTGCAGAACTGAGAAAGAATATTTTGCATGCTTCACATCACTCTGAATATATTAAGAGATTCACATTAATCATCTGGTTCCCAGATTGTTATAATGAATTGACTCATAAATTGCTATGGATCCAAGTTATTCTCTGAAAGTAGTACAGGTAAAGGAAAGTAAACAAACAGAGTAGGAATTGGCAAGTAGTTTAGTTTTTATTAACTTTTATGAATTGACATGTACTTTTTAGATGTATAGCAATACAGGATTTAACATTTTCTCATGAATAATTTAACAGCTTAAAAGAAGCCAGTTTGGGGCCGAAGATTTGTCCATTTGTGTTTATAATATGATCTTTGAACTCTACTCTGAACTTACATAGCTCATTTCTGAATAATTGCTTTGGTGTCATGTCCTGTATTCCCTTGAAGATAAAATATTTCATACAGTTTGTATTGTGATGATGATGTTTTGCATTTGCATGTCATTCTTATATTATTTCTTTACTTAACTACATGGAATACAAAACTATTCTTTAATACTATTCTGTAACTTTTATCAGCTATCAATTTTATACATGTAATATGTTTTTTAAACAAATACACATACAGAAGAGCATATATTCTACTGGAATATGTTAGTAATTTTCTTCTTTATAAATTCTGAAAATATCATGTGACACAAATAAAAATCCATATTTATTTTACACTGCTACTGTGGACCAAACTGTATAATACCTGGGTTATGGTAACCTTAACTCATAATAAGACCATGATGTTTGTTACATTATTTCTGGTTTAGAGAATATATAAACCACCTAATATAGTCCATGGGTAATTTTTCTCAATACACTAAAAATAAAAGAGCTGGAATGAAAATCAACTCCTGAAACACATTCTATGATTCTCTGTATGTGATATGGGTTCTAACTCCACTTATGGAACATAACCATTTCAGTAGGGTTTATCATTACTTTGTTTTCATGTAGAAATTAGGAGTAACACAAACTCATTTTGTTTAGACAATTATTTAGATTTTTTGTCCAGTTTATCATTAGCTATGTTGCTGAGACATATAGCTTCTTACATTCCTAGAAGAAGGGAAAATTGTACACAATTTTGAAAACTATTATAAAACTGAAGAACTGATGGTTCTAGTAGAAATTGGTATAACTTTCTTATACAGATTTGGTCTCTTTAAAGAATGAGAGAGCATCATAGTTGGTAAATATATTTGATAAGTTTTCTGTAATAGGCATTTTGCATGGACTATGCTCAGTAGAGGTATTAGTTTTCTCTGTTGTCTCTAAGATTGATATATACATTGAGTTTGATCAACAGACCAGTTTTCTTCTAGCTCAATTATTACTACTTGTAGAAATGAGATATCTCACTTTTAATAAGTAAATAATTGTATCAGATATAATTATATAAATCATTGTATAAAATAAAATAATTTACAAATAAAATAAAATAAAATATTTGTACCAGATGATTTCTAATATCTTTGAACTGAACAAATAACATAATTTATTTAAATAGCAAAACACAATCTGAAGAGTAGACTCAACTATATTATTAATTTCTTCCAAATTCTGATACCATAGAAGCATCATAGTTTGATTTTAATGAATATATTCACATAATATATTGAAAGGAAGCATACAATCATTTAATATCATCCTAAATCAGTAAATGATGATACATTTGGTGCCTCTAAAGAACAAGAAAAGCCCATAATGTAGTTCTTACACTATTTTAATATGGAAAATCACTTCTTTCATTACGCTATACATTTTTTCTTGTTTTTGTTCTGTTTTGTTTTGTTTTGTTTTGAGACAGGGTTTCTCTGGGTAGCCTTGGCTGTCTTGGACTCCTTTTGTAGCCCTCATGACTTTATGTAAGACTCTGCTTTTCAGCTTGTGGACTCTCTGTAATTTGTAAAAACAAATGAAGAATAAAGAGTAAGAAGAAGGAAAAGGGTCATAGAAATACATGAGAACAACATTTTAGGAATGAGCCAATAATTAAAAGTGTTAAAAGCACTTGAATGCTCAGAGAGAGAAAAGTTGTAACAGATGGACAGAGAGTAGATGTAGGTCACTGATGAGGTTTGATAAAGACATCTTTTTAGAGAACGAAACCATGTAAGATATCTTAAACTGATGATGCAAAACCTTTGGTTCACCACTCCAGTAATTTATTAGTACAAGATAAGGAATAAAAGAAAACAAAAACAACAACAGAGGATTCCAAGGGGAACTGAATTTTTAGGAGTTTCCAGCTCATGGGCTAATGACTACATATACATTATCCTCCTTACTATATGAATAACTTACATTCTAAGTCTCATTTTATCCACTGTAGATAGGAATCAGAGCAGTTCTGAGCAGTGAAAATGAATTGAAATTTAGATTACAAACTTGAATATATTCTAGATGGCTTAATCAAAAAATAAGAAGTTCATTTATAAACCTGTGATGCATGCACCCTGGAAAGAAATTTGCTAGAGAGAGTGTGTGTAAAATTTTAAAGCCAGGATCCAAAGGCCATCAAGGATGGCAAAAGTGTCAAAAATGGATAATGGTACAGGGAAAATAAAATAAATTAAATTATTCTATTTAAATTAGAAATCATAAAGTTTAGAAAAGCTCCACTCTTAGCCACTTCTCTTCCAAAGCACTGTCAGTTCAACCCTTTAGGATTACAACAAGAATGACAACAAGCACACAGAAAATTTTGTTTGAATATTCAGATTTATTTTGTATTATAAATTTATGTTATAGACTAGAAATTTGATGTAGAAAGCTAAAGTATCTAATCATCTTCAGCTTAAAAAGGTGTTAATGTTTATCCCTCTTTTGTGTGTGGCATTAGCTGACCTACATGTTAAGGAACAAGTCACTGAAGCTTTTTCTTTGGTGACATTTGCAACTCATTATTTGTGACCACTAGTGTCCATACCAATGGCTCCTTTATGAATTAATTTCATAGATATTCTTAAGGTTTACTAATATATATTTTATCATTGTTTAAACTGAAACTTCAAGTATGAGAGATTTGGAATATAATAGATGTCCTTTAGAGCCTCACAAGACCCATTGCACAGCAAATGTGTAATAAAGGAAGGATATTAGCAGTCTAGCAAACATTTGTATTCATTAAGGAGAACTTTCATAATCAGACCCAATCAGACCCTGATTACACAGCAATTTAGCAGTACCTGCACAAGCAGTTTCCTCTGTGTTCAGGGATTATTTGCGATACTCATTAAAATATAACAAAAATGGAAAGTTCTTTGATGTTCAAAGTGTAGATAAATGAAATTCATTTATGTTTTTTTTTTCAGCCAAAGTGTATCACAGAAAGGCAAGATAAAAACATGAGTGTACCTGTCATCTCAGGCAGTTTGATGTGTTGATTTTAGGATTGATTCTCAATGTCAGTCTCACACTTATTTTCAAGGATCTTGTGTTATGGCTCCAGGCTTTGTGAGAGAGATATTGGCTCCTCACCCTCCCTACTATAAATCCTGCTCTCTGTCAACCCACCTTCCCAGAAGTCAGCATTTTCTCTCTTCTTAATCATGAGAGCATTCTCTTATTTTACTTTTTACCAGTATTATGCCACCTTTAACTGGTAACTGATCCCCCCATCTCTTGTGGAATATAACCTAATTATGTTCTTGTTCTTTGGCACTAGATTTCATATCAGCATACTATATTGAGCACCAATATTATTTCTTTGGCAAATGAGCACAGTTTTTTTCCCTAGTATATTGGAAGCATCTTGAGAAAATTAAACTGTTTTACCAATCTATTTCCTGCTATTCATTTACACAATAAATACAAAGTAGATATAAATATGAATTTTATTATGTACTAACAAGTACTTGTCAGTGAAAATAGATACTCTTATACCTACTGACAAATTACTCACTTTTATTTTAATAGTTATCACTTAACTCAAGTATTCCCATAAGGCAAGTTCTGTATTGCCTAATTTCAAACAATGGTTTCTTTGATGATTTTGTGCCTTGTACTATTTTATTTTCAGTCTTATGCTCCACTTCCTTCACTAGCATGCTGAGTGTCTTCCATCTATCCTACCAAATTATTACCTCAAGTCATCCACAATTGCTTTTAAATTAAGTATCAACTCATTTAGGTCAAAGTGTTTCCTCGACTGATAAACATGACTGCTTAGAAGTAGAACAATGTTTTTAAGAGTATCTGTATGAAACGGGTCTACCAATGATCCCAGAAGCTTTGAAAATCTTATATTAGTCAAAAAAGTGATAAAATTCCATAAGTACACACATGAGTGTGCGTGAACATGCACACACACAAGGACTCACACATGCACAAACACTCAAATACATACACACAGCCTTGAAAACTTATGTCCCTGAGCACATCTAGATAAAATTTGTGGATTTTAGCAATGTAACTGTGGCAATGATTAAGTATATCTACCTCTATCTCTGTCATCTATACACACACACACACACACACACACACACACACACACACACATACACATATATATATATATATACATCTACATTTACATCTATATGTATATCTATCAACCTATCTAGCTATCTATCTTTATACATATATATGTATATTTGCAAGATATTGCTCTTAGAAAAAACTATAGAAAGCAACAGTATACAACCTCAATTATTATCATTATTACTCCAGACAATTACATGTAAATTTATAGCCATCTATGAGCATATACAGGGGGCTGAAGTCCCCCTCAGTTCCAGTCATAGGGGAGGGGAGTAAGGGGAAAATGGGAGGGAGGGTGGAATGAGAGAATACAAGGGAGGGGATAACCATAGAGATGTAATATTAATAAATTAATAAAATAAAATTAAAAAATTAAGTTCTTGAAGTAACAATTATGTGGTTAATATTTAAAGTACCACAGTAAGACTAACAATGACTGTTTAGCTGTATTAGTTACCTTCCTTGTTGTTAATGAGTAAATTCCTCACAAAAGCCACTGAGGGAATGAAAGATGTCTTTGTGTGGATGCAGAGTCCATAACTGTGGCAGGAGTATGGACCAAAGAATGATAGAAGCGCAGCTCCAATTCTGTCCTTATTTTTATCTATTTATGCACCTCAGGACAAGAATCAGATCACACTGACAGTGGATCATTTCTCAGCTCATGGCGTCTAGAAATTCCTTCCCAGTCATGCTAAGAGGTTTGTCTGTGGGTGACTATAGAATCCGTCAAAGAAACAATCAGTGTATACCATCACAGCACCATAACATCTCAATAGTAAATATTTATTTATTTAAAAACAAATCAAGACTAATTTTAAATGTTGAATACTTTTCATAATTGATTGAAACTGGAAAAATTAAAATTTTAATATTAAATATTTTAATCTTAATTCTTTTAAGATCTGTTTTATTTATTATTAGCTCTGTTTCTCTGTGAGCATATGACATCTGTAATACACTTGAATGGAGTTTAGAAGAAAGGTTGACAAGTTCATTATGTCTTTCACATTTACAGGGCTGTTAGTAATGAACTTGGATCAGCAGTCTTGCATGACAAGAACCATCTGCTGAAGATTTCACGAGTCTAATAGTTTTACATGTCAGGTTAATTTCATTGTGTATCCTTGCTCTACAGATAGAAGTTGAAAGCATCTGAGTTTCTGTAAGTCTACAGGTTAGAGTAACCACTCTTTTTTTTTTTTTTTGCTTGTATTTGTTTTCTTTTTTTTCTTTGGGCTATGGGTATCTGCCTCTGTGGGTGAAGCCTCTCAGAGGAGTTATGGTAGGCTTCTGTCTATAAGTATAGCAGAGTAACATTACTAGCATCAGGGATTTGTTCTCTCCCATAGGATGGGTCTCAAGTATGGTCAGTGTTTTGTTGGCTGAGAGGCAGGTTGCAAATGTCGGTAGCAAAGGAGATCCAGGTCCCTGCTTCCACAGACATTCGAGTTTTGTGGGGCCACCAGCTCTTCATCATGTCGTTAGTTATCATTCCTGATGACCTGGCCATCATGCCACCTCCCAAAACCTTACCATCATTGAGTGCAGTATAGAAAGTGGGCAGAAGCTGTGTGTGATACTTAGAGCCAAGAATGGTACCCAAGGGCAGTCTGCAGGACACAGCAGCCACATCCTCTGATGGCAAGTACCTTGCCCCTGGTGACTGTAGTAAGCTCATTCTAATTTGGGAGGCCCAGAACTTTCAGCACCTGTACACCTTTATGGGCCACCAGGCTGCCGTGTTGGGACTGGCCTTCCAATGTGGTGCCTATCCAATCTACAGCATTTGCCATGACTGCTCTGTGAAGGTGTGGAATGTAGCAGAAAACTCCTATGTGGAGACACTGTTTGGGCACCAGAATGCTGTGGCTGCATTAGACTCCATGAGTCGAGAATACTGTGTGACAGCTGGGGGTTGGGATGGGACTATGCTTGTGTGGAACATCCCATAGAAATCCAAGCTTCTCTTCTATGGCCACCAGGGTTCCGTTGACTGATTTCATCTGATCAAGGAGGAACACATGGTGTCAGGTGCAGATGAAGGCTCTGTGGCTTTGTGGGTCACTCCCAGATACAGTTACTTGCCTTCTAGCATGAAGCCCATGGGCTACATGTGGAACCCAGCTTGGAACAGCCTTTCTTGGTATCATTGGTGGCATCCCTACGCAATACAGACCATGTGGCCATGGGCTCCCACAATGCCTGTGTGTGGCTTTGGCTGTGTCGAGAGGGCTTCAGGCAGCATGACTCTCTCTGTGATATCATCCAGGTTGGTTTTATCAACAGCCTCAAGCTCTCCAGTGCTGGGGACATCTTAGTGGCAGGAATGGGATAGGAGCACAGGCTTGACCGATGATGGATTATCAAAAGGCTGCTACTCCGTATGTATCATCCCATTCCTCTGGGACCCTGCAGCCCCTGTTACTGTCTCCTGACATTCATCCTTATTTAAGTGCCTTCCACCCCTTTTTAAATTAAAGCCTCCTTGCCTGGTCTACAGAGCAAGTTCCCGGATATCCAGAGCTGTTACACAAAGAATACCTGTCTCGAAAAACCAAACCAACCAACCAACCAACAAAACAAAACAAAACTTCTAGAGGTATCACCATCCCTGATGTCAAGTCGTACTACAGAGTTATGATAATGAAAAACTGCATGGTATTGCCATTAAAACAAAGGGGATATTCAAAGAAATTGAAATGAAGATCCAGAGATAAATCTATGGACACCTGAATTTTGACTAAGAAGTCAAAACCATACAATGGCAAAAAAAAAAAAAAAAAAAAAAAAAAAGCACTTTCAACATATAGTGCTGATCTAAGTGAATGTCTGCAAATAGAAAGATGCAAATAGATCCATATTTATCACTCTGCACAAAACTCAAGTTCAAGTGGATCAAAAACTGCAACATAAAACCGGATACAATAAATCTAACAGAGAAAATTGGGAATAGCCTTGAAGTCTTTGGCACAAAAGATGAGCTCCTGAACAGAAGAGCAGCAACTCAGCCTCTAACATGAACAATTAATAAACACAAATCCTAGCTGGTTTAACCATTTCCTCAATTTTATTTGGGCCTCTGCTAGGTATTACTCATCCCAAATCAGCCAGAAAGAACTTTAAGAGAATGACGTTCCATTTCTTTTAAGAGGAGTCAGGTAGGTTTGTGGTTACTTTCTTGGGCAATAGAGGGTTATTATCAATGGGAGTTGGTTACAGGATATTATTGGTTTTATTTAGAAAGAAAACAAGCTTAGACTCAGTGATGTCTCTCTTTTCCCTTATCTTACATTCTTAGGTTTGGAGATAGGTGTTGAAAAGAAAGAAGGGGGAATATAGAAATATATACGTATATAGAACAAAAAGTTGATTAGTGGATCTACTCCTCAATTAATGCCTCAATTGTCGCTCACAAGATTATTTTTAATTCACTGGTATAGATGCAAAAAAAAAGTTTAATTCTAAATAGAGTGGTATAGAATTCAAATGTAGATAACAATGAATTATACATATTTTTATAAAGCATAATTTTACTGTAGAAATTTTGTCATGAATTGAGAACTCTGGATGCAGCAACATTTATTAGATATTCTTCATTATGTGTAAGGAGGTAGAAATTACAGATGACTCTCAGCCTCAGATTTAATAGTTTAATGAGAAAGATAGGGTGATTTCTCAAATGAGGTAGGTACTATAATAAGAAACTATAAACAAAATTTGTTTGATGACTATGCATATGTGTGCATGTATAAACACATACATGACATATTTCCCCCTCCATCACTGATCTTTAGATTTCCCAATGTTTAGCACTGAAAAGCCTACAGTGCATGGAAGATGTTTTCTCTCGGTTGCTTTTCTCTAAGTTAACTCATTTATTCCTTTCACTTTAAAGGCTATCTATATACACCGAGTCCACAAAGTAACATCTGCACACCAGGCTTCCTTTTGGACTTCCATTTTACATCTAACCGTTATACTAATTTAATAAGGCCAAAGCTGATATATAGATGTCCACCACTCTCTTTGCCTCTAAGATCCAGCTATTCAAATCAGAAAACGAGGCATCATCTATTTCACAGGCCATATCCAATTCTGAAAACAACTTTTAGCTTAATTTTTGAGACATATTTATTTACATATGTTTTCATCTCTTTTGTATCTACAGAGAAACATGGTCGTCAGCTGTGAAGGAACTTGTTTCCCTGTGGAGTTAGACAATCTCTGGAAATATTTTTATACTCGAAGCCATAGGTGTTCTGATGACATTCAGTGGGTGGAAATCAGGGTTTCAAACAATAATACACACAGAACATGGCAGTTTCCTGAAGAAAAAAAAATGTGCATTGCTCAAAATGGAAGGTTTATCTCCATGGAGAAGTTTCTACATACACTACATACTACATAAGATCCTATTCGTTGTTATTGTTTAATTAATATAATAGTCTTTTATGAACATACTCCTATACATTCTTTGATCCTAATTTCCATCTATCAACCTTCAGAAACAAGGATCCTATGCTTCACCCAGTGCTTGGCTGTGGATCTGAGCATGTGTTTCTAACTGCTGCTGGGTGTAGCCTCTCAGAGGAAAACTGGGCTAGGCTCCTTTCTGCAAGCATAGCAGAGTACCATTAATAGCACTCTGGTTTAGTACTCAGGGTTTGGCTCTCTTCTATGGGGTGGGTCTTGGGTTAGGCAAGGCATTGGTCAGATGTTCCCTCAATCTCTGCTCTATCTGTTCTATCTTTATCCCTACAGGTCTTGTAGGCAAGGTAAATTTTGGGTCAAAGTTTTTGTGGGTAAGTTAGAATGCTCCCACCTCTATTGCCCAAAGAGGCTTTTGGAGACTGAAACACCAAGCAAGGACTATGCATGAATTGGACCTAGGCCCTCTACACTGAGCTGCCAATGGGATGTGCGGGCTGTCTCTGATATGCACACTGTTGTCTGCTTTTTGATCACTTCCCCTGGAGGGACTGCCTTGACAGTCTTCAGAGGAAGAGAATGCGCTCAGTCTTGATGTGACTTGATGAACTGGGGTGAATAGATAGGGGTGCTCCCCTTTCTGAGGAAAAGGGGAAGGGGGATGGGCAAAGAAGAAAGGATTGCCAGACTGGGAGGGAAGGAGGGAGAGAGTGGACTCTAACCAGGATGTAAAGTGAACACAAAACAATTAATAATAATAACAGAAGCAAGGTTCCTGAAATAGTTTTCAGGTGGCTTCTTTGATCATAACCACTTCATAAATGCAAATGATTTCTCTCTGGTCACTCCAAATGTAGATTTGCTCTAGAAATTTCCTTCTCCTTTCAAACATAACCAAGTAAAGTTTCTCTGTACTTTAACCTGTTTTATTTCACTTTTTTTTTTTGCTAACTTTTAAGGCAAAGTTTAATGAAATAAAGAACATTGCTGTTGTTCACTGATCTACATTATATCTATATGTATATCTACATGTATATCTATATGTCTATCTATCTATATCTCTAAAGATATCTTAGCCATCAGAGCTTATTTGTTATGACTTCAAAACTCTTTGTTGAATTTAGAGTATGTAAATAATTCTAAGAATTTTTATTCATATAAGAATAGTTATGAAACCCTGTTGATCACTCTGTATTTTACAAACTTATTTGTCTCTCATCTACAAGTATTCACAATTTTTTGTATGTGCATGTTTGGGGTATAAAATAATTTTATTGCCTTTATTGTTCCATTTATGTTTATTTAGTAATATGTTGAGATGTATTTCTTGATATTTTATGTGAATTAATTATTATTTCTTAAAATTTATATTCTATGACGGAAATTTGTTTTTCAAATGTATTTCCAACAGTGTATTTATGAAAAGAATTTATAAAAAAAAAACTTTAAAAATTAAAAACAAAATACCTTTATACTTGCTGAGTTTTAATGCAGTTTTACAAAATATAACAACAAAAAAAGATAAAACAGAAGCTATCACATCTTAGTTGGACAAGACAAATGAACAGAAGTAAAAATGCCCAAGAGAAGGCCCAAAAATTAAAGAGTTCCTATTTCACACACTTGGTAGCAATGCTAAATCAAAAGCCATAATACCTTTAACAAGATTTGGTAAAAATCTGTGAAAGCCCTGTGCATGCCTCATTTCTCTGTGAGTTTATATGAGCATTTCTCATGTTGACTTAGAGGACCTTTTTCCCCTGGTTTCTTCCATCCCCTCTGGCTTTTACACTCTTACTACTTCCTCTACTTTGTGGTTCCCTGAGCTCAGAATGGAAGGATTTAATGGCAGTATCCAATTTAAGGCTTGATGTTCCCAAGTCTCTCATGTTCTTCATAATGCCTGGCCATGGATATCTATATTTGTTTTCCTATGGTGCAAAAGGAAGCTTATCCGATGATGGTTGAACAAGGCACTGCAGTAGGAGTATATCAAAATATCATATGAATACATTTATTTTATTTTATTTATTTTTTTCGGATACATTGTATAACTACAATTATTTTCTTTTCTCAGACCAATATTATTTGATTTTTATCCTAGGGCCCTGGCCTAAGTAGTTTCAGGTTCTTAGACACCCAGTCTGAGCTTGATGTGGGTTACATCTTGTGAAGTGGACTTTAAGTCAAATCAATTTTTGGTTGGTAATCCCAGGTGTCTTGACAATATCTATAAAATTCATTGCAGATGGGGATATTGTGTCTTTACCACTATGTTCCAGAATCTCTGGTTCTGAGACATACTCTTCATACTCTCAAAAGAGGAATTTAATCACCAAGCCATCCACACACCCTTTATCTACAATGGTATACTGTAAAGATTGTATTTTCCTTTTTTCCATTCTAACTTATTCCTTCCACCTTCTCCCAGATCTCCTCTCCTAACTCCATGCACATACTTACTTTGCAACCTACTGAACCCAATAAGTGTTACTCACAGTATATCAGTGTGTAGATGTGGGGCCACCCTATGTATCATGATCAACCTGCCAAGAGCCACACCCATAGTGAAAACTTACTCTACCCTGGAAACAATTACTATCAATGCTCCTCAGCTAGGAATGAAGGTTGTGTGCTCCTTGATGTTCCGTAATAGAAAACTGAATGACTTGCTTTTATGCAGTTCTTATTCCAGTTGTCATAACTACTGTGAGTACATAAGTTCATCAGTCCTTGCATATCAGTACAGAAGACAGTGTTCGGCATGATCATCTCTGAACTCACCCTCTTACAATTTTTCTGTTCCATATTCTACAATATTTCTTCAGCTTTTTGAGGAGTAAGTGTGAAATAGATGTCCCATGTATGACTGAGCATTTCAGTTGTACTTGCCAGTGGTGAGTGTCTGAATTAACTGCTATCACCTGAAAAAGATGCTTTCCTGATGAGGACTGAGACATACACAACTCCATGGATAACGGGATGTTTATTGAGAATGCAACCTGAAATATCTCTATTTATCAAAATAGCAAAGTAGCAAGTTTATCTCTAGGGACCATTAACCTCTAAGTAATGAGCTTTTGATCAGATTTGCAGTACTGGGCATGGGTATTTGTGTATTTTGATGTGGAGGAGGAGTATGTACAGTCAGAATGTAATGACAGTAATTTGTTAGCTGCATAACTTAATCAGTACAACTGTTACATACATTAAGAACATCTAACCAGCTAATTTTTTTCATAGCCTATAGTATTCACAGCTGGGTAGGAGTCTTGATGATGTTTCTCAGTTACTATGAACACTAACTAGTATGGAAAAAATTTCATGTTCAGCACAAACTTGATGTTTCCGAGTCTACAAAAATATTTCCTTATTCCTCCCACTGGACCCAATTCTGCCCTTTTACTTCAGCAACTGGACTCCTGTATGTGTGTTCCTCTCACTGTGACCAGCTGAGGCCTGACTCCCAACTGCTAGGTGCAGCTTCGTCGGTCTCTTCTCTGCAATTGCATTTGGTTTTTAACTTAGCACTAAAGACTCTTACAACTATATCAGCTTCCTACTTTCCCAGTACTCACAATGTATATTTTGTAACACACACACACACACACACACACACACACACACACACACACACATATATATATATATATATATATATATATATATATATATATATATATATATATAGCTTTTCTCACTGTGATATAGAATATATTAATGTTGAGTTAACATTGGTGACTAAGATTATAATATTAGAACCTATGTCCACCTAGGCCAACCAAAGCCTAGGTTATGAAGGAAAGAGTCATTATTTGGCATTAAAAAGTTCATATATGCTGCCATTTTGTCCTATTGACAGTGTCCTTTACCTTACAAACATTTTTAGTTTATGAGGCCCCATTTATTGATTGTTGACGTTACTTCCTGAACTGTTGCTGTTCTGTTTAGTGAGTTGTCCCTTGTGCCAATGAATTCAAGGGTATTCTCCACTTTGTCTCCTAGTGGAGATACTAGTGTTTTTAGTGTATCTGGTTTTACGTTGAGCTCTTTGATCCACAGGAAATTGGGTTTTGTGCCCAGTGATAAATATGGATCTATTTATCTTCTTCTACATGCATACATCCAGTTAGACCAGCACCATTTGTTGAAGATGCTGTCTTTTTTTCCATTGCATAGTTTTGGCTTCTTTGTCAAAAACCAAGTATCTGCAGCTATGTGTGTTTATTTCTGTGTCTTCAATTAGATTCAGTTGATCAACCTGTTCAGGTTTTATTACTATTGCCCTGTAATACAGCTTGAAATCAGGGTGGTGATACCTCAAGAAGTTCTTTTCTTATATAGTATTGTTTTAGCTATCCTGTTTTTTTTTTCCAGATGAAGTTAAGAATTGCTCTTTCACGCCCTATAAAGTATTGTGTTGAACTTCTGATGGGGATCGCATTGAATCTGTAGATTTCTTTGGGTAACATGGCCATGTTCATCTTGGTCCAAATGTATGACCTGTAACAGCAGGAGAAGGAACTCTCTCTGACTCTGTTGCCTGCCATTCAATCCCTTTCTCCTAACTGGACCACCTTGTGTATCCTCAATAGAGGATGGTTTTCCCAATCCTACTAGATATGTCAAGGTGGGTTGTCTCCTTTTCTCCAAGAAGAAAGAAATAGGAGCATATGAGGAGGAGCAGGGAGAAAAAGAGGAGGATCTGAGAGGATAGGATGGAGGGGAACTTATGATCAGGATGTAAAGTAAATGATGAAATTAATTAATGATAAAGAGCATGCTGTTCCATCAGAAGTCCCAGATTATATACCTAGCACCCACATGATCTGTTTCTCATCTGTCTTAATCTCCAGATCCAGGTGATCCAATGGCCTCTTCTTGCTTCTTCAGGCATCAGACATGCATGAGATGCACAGACATATCATATAATCCATACATACAAGATAAAATTTAAAATATTGGAAAAAGTATTGTGAATTTATTATTAGTAAATTAAGACATATGTTAAAGATACAAAATATTTGTCTATATTTTTGATGTAGCACATTCATAATACATAGTATAAGAATATTTATTAGAACTGCATTTCAGGGTGCTTTAAAAATTTGTTGAAAATTTAAGTCCACCAAAATTGTAACAATCCAAGAAAGCTTCTTGAAGTAGCAAACCAATGTATAACTTGACTTATGTGTCACTTCATGACATGGAACCCATACCCAGAACTGCTTTGGTGATATGAATCTGAGACTATAATAAAAAGCAAACAATACTAGCCTTCAAAATGTTATGAAAATTGACTCCTAATGATATTCTGCTATATTCATAGATCAATGCCTTATTCAGCCATTATCAGAGAAGTGTCTTCTGTCAGTAGATGATAGCAAATGCAGAAGCCAAGAGCCAGAAACTATGTGGTTAAAAAGACCTTGGAACATATAGATCTAAGTGAGAAGTCTCCATCACATCCATCTCCTCAAATTCAGGGTATCCTATAGAAGAGGAGCAGAAAGAGTATAAGAGGCTGTACACACACACACACACACACACACACACACACACACACACACACACTAGCTTTCAGTTTAATATTTTTATGAAAACCAAGTGTGTGAAAAGTGGATCTTTGATTCTGGTCTCCTCTCTTGGGGCCCTCTTCCTTTTGTTCTGATTTCCACATTTTGTGTGATGATTTTGTTTTATCTTACTACATTTATATTGTTTTAAAATGAGGAAGCCTCTTAATTCGATTTACACTATTGGGTTTGTGCATTCCCTTTACGCTGATGCAGGATGAACAAACTATAAAATATACATTTGCATAGCATAAAATCTCCTTTAGACAACTATCCAGATAGTTAAATGTTCTTTTCTTTGTATTCTTTTTTAACCTATTCCTACACTCCTAGCTCTTTAAACTTCCTAATAATTTCTAGCTACCACACTCATGACATATCTTTGAACACATTCTCTCTGTCATTTAGAATGTATTATAATATTACCCTGAAATATCATAGAAATATTATAAGATAGAAGTCAAGGTGTCTTTTTAGAGCTTCATTGTTTTCTTACCATTTTTCTTCTGAAAAAAGTTATTTTATTTTCTCAAATAGTCAGCAGTAAGAACATATATATTTATATACGGTCCATATCTTCATGGTATTTATCAAATAAGCAATAAAATAAATAAAATACATTTATTAATAATCTATTACCCAAAATATATCTTTCCTTATAGATTTGTACAAGCCATTCATATTTTGAAAATTAATTTTTATGTTAGAAGAGCACCAGGTAGAAAACTTTGGAAATTCTATAGGGTGTTTAATAAATTTTTTACTACAAAATATTCATAATAAAGGGAGAAATTCTGAATCTTGAAGAGTGATGTAAAGAAAGAATGATAAAAATAATTTATACAGATTCTGTAGTTAGATAATTTTATAACCCTTCTTTTTCATTGTATGCCATATAAGAGGATTTTATATTATCTCTATTCTGCCTTCAACAGATTTGCAGCAGGAAGTTAATAAAGCACTCAGCAGAATTTCAGACACAAAATACACATGGAAGAGAAAGAGATTATATCAGAGAAAGACAGACTTAATTGCACTGTAGATAACAAGTGTTCTCTTTAGAAGCAGGTAGTAAAGCAATAGATGAGAAATAACTGTCCAGCCAAGCTAAACAAAAAACATCAACTCACTGCCTGAAGCAGCACTGGAGGAGCTCAGGAGGAGGGATGGGCTGATTCCATAATCCATAATAAGATGTTTTCTTTACTCCTGAGAGATGCAGATGAAAAGGAAACCAGTATGCAAAGTAAGGAAACAGCATGTAATGATGAAACTGAAGGCAAACCTGCAACAAATACACTTAAAAATATTCACCAGTGGAAGATTAGATTTTTATGGTTGAATAGCATAAATACACCACCTAAGATGCCAGGATTAAATGGCTATCCAAGCCAACACTTCCATTCAAACTACAGTTATGTAATGATTCGTGATTCAATAAAAACTTGGTATTAGTGTTAACATAAGTGACTTGTGTCTTTATCTAGTAGAAACTACTCTTCACAAAATATTTAATCCTAAATATAAGCATTATTTTCAGATTGAAAGAATACTTCAAATTATGCATATTTTTGCTGTAGACAATATGTAATATGTTGATATCTGCATTATACTTTTCAGTTTGTTAAAAAGATCACTTATATTATTTTTTAGTCCTATTAGAATTCATATATCAATCCTTCAAATTGATTCCAAAAGTAATAGCATCCTGATATTTAAAATAATTTATTTTGTTTATTCTAACTATATGAAAATATATTATAGATCAAAATGTAAATACTCAGAAGACATATACATTGAATTTGAATTAAATTAAAATATTTACAATTCTGTCACATTGAAAACTATAAGAATATAACTTTTATCTTGTAGGCATCCTTCAATGGCTAGGTAAATATATATTCATATTTTAAATGTAATGTGAATGAATTGCTTCATATCTTCATATAATGAAATATATGTGATGCAAGTGTATTGTATACAGTGCAGTTTTTCCTTAATTTTTCATCTATGTATTACAGTTTTTTTACAATAATGTATTTAAAAATACATGTATATAAATAATTAGTTGAGAATAATTAGTTGAGAAAAAGCAACATCAATTTGAGGGAGAGTGAGGAGAGGTATAGGAAAAAATTTGGAGGGAAGGAGAAAAACAGGCAGTGTTGTTGTAATTATAATCTCAAAAATAAAATTAAAAAGGTAAAAATAAAACATTTCTTGAAAGCTTCCTACATGTATATAATGTACATTCATTGTAAATGGTTTTATTTCATCATATGAAGGCATGAGATAAGAGTTATACCCAAGCTTAGGCTATGCCCATAGCATTAGTAACTACCCCTATGCCGAGGACTAGAAGCTTCTATTCTCTGTACAGTCAAACCTTCTGTACTTTGGGACATTTATGGTTTCAGCTTCCAGCATCCATTTTACAATCTAAGCCTAGAATGTTTCAGCTTCTGATACTTACTGCTGAATAAAATCACCCTCTCCAGTTCTTTCTGAACTCTTGCTGTTTGGTTTAACATTACTGCTCTGTTTTTCTTTTAAATAATCACATGAGGACTACTTTATTTTTTATTATTCATATGTTTATTTTTAAACATTTTATTTTTTACATACACATTTATCTTATTACACATATATACAATAAACTACCTATAACAAGAAGAACCATGACACAATCAGGAATTATATAAATGTTACATTCTTGGTCTTTTGGCTATTTGCATTTGACAGCATTGAAGAAAAAAATCTTTTCTAACTTTGTGCATCTAAAATTCTGAATGTAAATCAATCTCTATCACATCTTGTCATTATGAACTTAAATCATCTATCTAGACCTAAAAACATCGTAACTCCTAAATAACTAAGCTTCATTGTAAAACTAAGCTATCTGGTCTTCAAGAGAAGGTAAGCTAGTCCTTAATAGTTCCTGTCTCATAAATATGTTTGTCAGCTATATTGTGCAAGAAGACTGAAGAAGATGCTTCAGCATAATAAAGAATTTTGTGTGACTATCCAGGTAGAAAACTGTCTCTGACATCTTCTCATTTGGAAAGTTGCTCTGCCTTAAAATACCTCTCTGAACTAATTGATTCAAACTGTCTTCTCCCAGTGTCTCACTGAATTGCTTTGCTTGGAAAAATAACTAAGTTTAAACTCTATGAACTGAACTGCCTGAACTCAACCGCACTAAATTGAACTGCACAAAACTTCATCAAACTATACTTTACTCCAGAACTCTATTCTATGAATCCCCTCCCTCCCTCCCTCCCTCTCTGTCTCTGTCTCTCTGTCTCTGTCTCTGTCTCTCTCTCTCTCTCTGTCTCTGTCTGTCTCTGTCTCTGTCTCTGTCTCTGTCTCTGTCTCTGTCTCTCTCTCTCTCTGTCTCTGTCTCTCTCTGTCTCTGTCTCTGTCTCTGTCTCTGTCTCTCTCTCTCTCTGTCTCTGTCTCTCTCTGTCTTTGTCTCTCTGTCTCTGTCTCTCTCTCTCTCTCTCTCTGTCTCTCTGTGTCTCTCTGTCTCTCTCTCTGTCTCTCTCTCTCTCTCTCTCTCTCTCTCTCTCTCTCTCTCTCTGTCTCTCTCTCTCTCTCTCTCTGTCTCTGTCTCTCTCTCTCTCTCTCTCTCTCTCTCTCTCTCTCTCTCTCTCTCTCTCTCTCTCTCTCTTCTCTTTCCTGCTCTTAAATACCTTTTCTTTTCTAACCTGTTCTGAAAGTTGGGTATATCCTATCTCTGACTCATTCTGCCACATCTTTCTCTGATTTGTCACCTCGTCTGGTCCTCAATTAGGTATTATTGTTTGGGATTAAAGTGTGTACTAAAGTTGTGTCTATTCCATCCAACGGGATTAAAGGTGTGTCCTTTCTATATTCCAGCCAGAGTGATTAAAGGTATGTATTCCAGCCAGAGGGATTAAAGATGTATATTAAAGCTGTTTCTGTTTTCCAGCAAGATCACACACACCTAGGTTTTTGGATGTGATCCCTTGCCAGAGTAGCCATGTTGCTGGGTTAAAGTTCCTCTACAATTGATACTATTTCTCCACCACTACCTCCTTCCAACTCTCTGCCATACTACTATCTCATCTTCCTTCAAATTTCATGTATATTTATATTAATAATATCTTGTATATGAATAGTGCCATGAATGGAGGCAGTACCGTGTACCTGGGTATGAGCAAAAATATCATCATCCATGTTTCCAAAGGAAAATAGTTCCTTTTCTTAAACAGTCACTTCTGCCCTGCCAATAGCTCCTATGAAGATTTGGGAGGCTGGATTTCAGACTGGTTTGATCTTCAACACATCTTGTGGAGATAATTCCAGCTGCAGTGGCTTGATGCATGTACTAGTCATATCCTGTCTAGAGTTGTCATGTCGTAACTCTCCTCCAAATCTTCTCTGTATTAGTAAACTTCACAGAAGACAGAGAAAAGAGAATGAAAATCCTTAACCTACAGTAGCTTTTCTTTTGCTTCTGTGTACATATTTTTGAGAACTGGAAACATTGTATCTGATTATATGTCCATATTTACTAAGTTAACGCATATTGCTATATTCACCTCAAACAAGTCTGCTATTGCCTATCCTTAATTTCTCTGCAGCTGCCTTACAAGCACAATGTGACTGTTCCTGCATAATTTTTAACAATGATTGTATGATATCCCTTTATACAAATGTTGCTTACTTTATAATATATCTAGATGATATTTGTATTGCTGATTAAGTGCATACCTTTTATTTTACTATTTGCAATTTTAGTACAAATTTAGCCTTGTAAAAATCAATTCGCTTCTATTCTATATGCAAGCTTTGAAAAAAATTTAATCAGCTATTAAAAACATTTTTCTGACTGCAGACTTTGAAGTTTAGTATATATAAAAGGTTATAAAGAAAGACATAAAAAACAAAAACAAAAGCCAGGTTTGGTGGCACACGCTTTTAATCCCAACACTTGGGAGGCAGAGGCAGCTGGATTGCTGTGAGTTTAAGGCCAGCCTAATCTACAAATTGAGTCCAGGACGGCCAAGTCTACACAGACACACCTTGTATTGAGGAATCAAAATAACAAACAAGCAAACAAACAAAAAACAACAACAGAAAAGAAAGAATGAAAGAAACAAAGAAAGATCAATGGAGCCATCCTATAGATTTACATTTACATATTTTGTTTCCAGTTCTCTCCATTCTCTGATGATAAAGCAGTATTTCATAGGAATTGTGAGATGGATACCTGTGAGTACTTTGCTTTTTGAAAAGTCAATTTGCTCTGTCATCAATAATTTACCTTAGTTTAAGTGGTATAATATACTTTCTATACAACATATTGTACTTAAATATTTAGAAGCATTCTCATAATAATGTTAATGATGTATCTAGAAACAGGAATAATAATTATTTTTTAAAGATTTATTTATTTTATTTATTGTATATGAGTTTTTATCTGCAGAAGCAGACATTATATCGTATAGACGGTTGTGGACCACCATGTGGTTGCTGGGAATTGAACTCAGGCCCTCTGGAAGAGCAGGCGGCACTCTTAACCACTGAGCTATCTCTCCAGCCTGTGACAGGAATAATTATTAACTATTGAAATACTAACAATATTTGGTATATGTAAATATTTCTCAGTATCCCAGTCATTCTTTTGGTTTCACTATACCATAATAAATATGCTCTGACATTGTTTTATATTTCTAATATTTTACTAAATTCTTTAAATATTTAAAGTTGTCACCATTTACTGATCTTACTTCAGACTTTCAACTAAATTCTACTGCTGCTATTTTGCAAACAGAAATAAAAGCTTTTTTTTTCAGTTTCACTATTTTAATACTGCTTGAAAATTTAAATATATCTAAGTCAAATATATATCAATTACAATAATAAAGGCTCATATTACAACTTTACGATACATTTTGTTTGTAAGTATATGTTTCTTATACTATCAATATTTTTTAATCACCATAGTATTTACATCTTTACAGCTTTGATAATTCTTTTATGTTGCTTCAAATACTTTTTATTTTTGAGATTATACTCTAATTACACCATTTCTTCCATTTCTTTATTTTCTTTCCCCCAAAACCTCCTAAGAACACACATTTGGTTTTGTTTGGTTTTGATTTTTGGGTTTTGGTGTTGTTGTTGTTTTGTTTTCAAAACTTAGTTTCTCTTAGTAAGTAAGTAGCCTTGGTTGTCCTGAAATCACTTTGGAGACCACGGTGGCCTTGAACTCACAGATAGCCACCTGCCTCTGCCTCCAGAATGCTGGGATTAAAGGTGTGTGCCCCATCGCCCGGCAGAACACCCATTTTTACCTCACTCAAATTCATGGCTTCTTTATTTTTAATTGTTGTTACATACATATGTATTTTCAGTAGAATGTTCATGATAAATTTCTATTCTGACATATCTGTAGTGCAGGTGCAGTGCACTCTCTCTGTTCATGTACCTTTGTATGTTTTCTCTTTAACTTCCTCCTCTTTAAGTTCATGTTAGGAAGGAAAGCAATGAAGCCGCGTGATTCTCTCGGGAGATTGCCTGGCTGGCTGACTCGTGTTGTTTATCTGTTGAAATATCTACAATTTCACAGAACACTGAGATCAGACAAGGTCATTCTGTGCCCATGATGGAGCAGGGAAAAAAAGAACACTGCACAGAGCCATACACAGACAAAACAAGAACACTGTGTATTCCATAAAAATGACTCCACTACTTGTTTCCATCAGTAAATGTGAGTGATTTTAGTTTACTTATGAATTACAGAGGAACACATTCCATTTTTTCACTTCTATAAAACTAATTTTCTAATTATGATTATATATTTTCGGGACTCTCAGACAAAGGTAAGCCTCTCCCTCCAGAATCCTTTGGCAGATTGCTTAGCTCAAAAGGGCAAATCAAACTACAAATACCTTTCAACAACAATATTTACATCTATTCCAGTTGTATTGTGTCTCTTGCTTCAATATGTAAAAATACCAAATGTGTATCCATGTATTTAACGCTGGTGGTCTTTGATGTGTGTTGGAAAGTTATAACTTTTTCTGTATCTTTACTGTTATTCATGTGTTCTAAATAACTATCTAAACACTGTGTAAGTTGTTTATCCCTTCAAATCTATAATTTACTTTCTTATGCTATATTTTAACTCATTTCCATTACAAAATATTAACACATTTAAAATTTGAAAAATTATTTTCATGTTATTCTACAGATTAATTTATGCAGATTTAATGAGTTCTAGGTATTGTAAAGAATTCTATTAAGAGGTTTATGAAACATTTGAAATTCCATTTAATAACCTAGAAGCCTGTGTACTGCAAATGAAAATAAATAATATGCTGCTGTTTTGCTAACTTTTTAGTTATTTGACATAAAAGCATATAATTGATAATATTGTGAGCAGTGTTGTTCCCTTACATTTTCTGATTTGCATATCAGAATACAGCATGATGGTTGACAGAAATGCTTATTCTTAATGACTGGTGGTTGGATTTTCACATATAAAACATTTGAGATGTAACAAGAATAAATTAATAAAAATTTTAAAAAAAATCTTTGAATAAAAATTTTCTACTCTGCCAAAGTATCAGGCTTCTTTTTATTAAGTTGAACTACTAAGAACTTACATTTTGTCCACTTCTTCAGGTCTTTTCAAGGTGTTAAGGAAGCATACTCTGAGGCTGTGTCCACTCCATCTTCAGGGTCTTATATGAAGGAACACTACTGATGAAGTCCAAATCTCACCCTTCAAGTTAAACGATTGCTGCTCCTCCTTCATTGCCTGGGAAGTTACATCTTTTAATTTATTTTCAAGAGGAATGTCCCAGTCCCATCCTCCCTCCTTCTCCCCCATCCCTGCTCCTCTATTACTCAGAAAAGAGGAATCACCCTTCCCATCCAACCTGGCTCATCAAGTCACATCAGGATGAATGTGCCCTCTTCCTCTGTGGCCTTTGCAGGCAACCCTGCCAGGTAGAAGTGATCAAAGAGCTGGAAACAGAGTCCATTTCAGAGACAGCCCCTGCTTCCATTATTAGAGGACTCACA
The DNA here is from genome assembly GCF_964271855.1 of Acomys minous. Classification (NCBI taxonomy): domain Eukaryota; kingdom Metazoa; phylum Chordata; class Mammalia; order Rodentia; family Muridae; genus Acomys; species Acomys minous. The sequence continues at coordinate 14,053,368 of NC_140501.1, read as the reverse complement.
TAAAGTCTGAGAAGCCCGTCAGCTATATCTGCATTGGGGTCCTAGGTCCAGCCCATGCCTGGTCCTTACTTCGTCCTTCACTCTCATCAAGACCCTCTGGGTCCTGGTTATTTGTTTCTGTTGTTCCTGTGAACAGGAACAGGCTCTTGCCACCTCTAGGTCGTTTACTCCTTGCTCCCACTTTTCTACAGGTCTCTCTACACATCACTCAATTATTGTCATTGTGTCTCAGCATCTGTTTTGAAGAGCAGCTGGGTGGAGCCTCTCAGAAGACAAATCTACTAGGCTCCTGTCTGAAGGCATAGCAGAGCAACATGAATAGTGTCAGGGCAACTTAGCTTCCTCCCATGGGATAGGTCTTGTGTTGAGCCAGGCATTGGTCGGACATTCTCTCAATCTTTGTTGTATCTGCTCTGTCTTTATCCCTGAACATTTTATAGTCAGGGCAAACTTTGAGTTGAAGTTTTTGGGGATTAGTGTTCCCATCTCCCTACTAGGAGACTGTCTAGTTAGGGAGAGTCCTCTTCCGTCTCTATGGCCCTGCTAGTAGGAGTCTCTGCTAGATTCCTTGTATCCTCCTTGTTACCTATCAACTTTTAATATGTATAATGTGTTATCCATGTCCATACTTAAAATTTTTATTTAGTTAAGGAATATGTTCATATGTTTATTTATAGTGTACCTAATCTGTCTTTCTGTCTGCTTTAGTTAGGGTTTTCATTGCTGTGAATAGTCACCATGATAAGGCAATTCTTATAAAGAAAAAGTTTAATTGGGTTATGTTACATTTTCAGAGGTTTACGCCATATTGTCATGATGGAAAGTATGGTATCAGGCAAACATACATGGTACTGGAGAGGCCAACATTTCTACATGCACAGGCAGCAGAAGGAGACTGTATCACATTGGGCATTGCTTGAGCATAGGAGACCACAAAGGTTGCCCCATAGTGATACACTTTCTCTAAGAAGGCCAAATTCCCTAATAGTCCCACTCCTAATTGGCCAAGCATTCACACACAGGGGTCTATGGTGGCCATAGCTATTCAAATGACAACAGTGTCCATGTACTTATTTATGATATATCCAGAAAACCTAGTGAGCCACACTAGAATGCATTGACTAGTGAAGAGTGTGGGATGAACAATAAATATTAAGAGATTGTCTTCCATTCCAGGCATTGACTATTTTTTATACTATGAAAATATTTATTTGTGTTAGAAGGTTTAATTCTTTCTTTTACTTTTTCTGAGTCTGTGGTTATAGTCATTTAAAAAGCTGAATCTCAAAAACATCCTTTGAAGTGTAATTCTATATTTTTTGGTGCAAAAGTACAAACTGTGAAAGTTCGACATGGCCATTTCCTCATTTTTTTTTTGCATTCACTGGAAGCACACACAGATGCTGGGACAGCTGGTTTTACTGACAATAAGTCTTTATTACTTGCAGGAGTGTGCCCTGCATGCCTGGGCCTATGCCTTCTGAGAATTCTGACCATCTGCCCTTTAGAAAAGCTTTTTACCCGAAGTACATTAGATTATCTTGTTGAAGTTCATCACATACCCCAACTGGGCTCCTGGCATTGTAGAAATCTTCATATAAATACTATTCAAGATAAAACGGCATCCTTGGCTGTATGTACTCTACCCTTATTATAGAAATACAATCCTCCTAGAAACAGTTTGCACCTAGAGAAAAATAATGTACTTCAATTGTTCAGATTTCCTGTGCTGTTTACTGATAGTTTTCTAAAATATGAGAATGCCAATCATAGGAAAATTTTCTTACAGGATCATTATGGTTCATTTCCTATTGTCTTTGTTTGAAGGAATTTGTTTTGATTTCAGAGTGAAATTAGATTTCTAATAGCCTGTGAGCCGTAAAAAAAAGTTCAATTGGTTGTCAAATAGGTGAGCCAGTGAAAGTGCATGACCACAGATCCAGAAAGAAGACCTATATGTCATAATGGATAATATTCTATGTATTTCCTTTTATCATTTTGTGAGGGGGTGGTTTGTGACATTTGCATATGAGACTACTAATTCAAATGCAAAAATGAGTTTTAGGAGTGAAGTTATTTTTTACATAGTATAGATTACATTAACACAAAGACATGCTCCATGATGTGTAAGCATACAAAAAACAGATTGAGCATCTGAGGGATGCCCAGAGTCTGAGTCAAGCACTCATTTAGAAAATGGAGAGAAAAATGGGCACTGTGCTTCTAGATATTGTAAGATTCAGCATAGAGATGGATAGAAAAATGATTCCTGGGATCACAGTGTCTCATTCATAGTGGAAGCTATGAAATAATAAGGAGAGAGGATTGTCCAGAAATAATCTGCTCATCATATTGGTTTATAACTACAGTCTAAATTTACAGTGAGGTTAGTACTAAGATAGATTTTTCTATTCTTTCTGAACTACTGACCTTTTCTTGCCATCACTGTGACCAGTCTAACACTGGACAGAGTAACAGCTTTTGAAGAACAGATTATAGTGTGCACAGGAGGAGAGCACATGGATTTTCAATGACAGATTCCAGAGTGAACTTTCCATTTTGCAACAGTATAGATAAAGCTGGTGGTAGGAAACCTTATAACTAGCATACAGTATCCTTTATTTGTTTTTTTGTTTGTTTCCTTAATTTTGGATAGGATTCCTCCTCCACACTTCTTACAAGAGATACAACTATAATAACAATAATAAGAGTGAAAAAGAAAGGCACAAACAGATTTTTTCATCTCATAGTAAATATCTGTTATATGCACACTTTTTTCTACGTGTTTATTTCAATTAAAAGAAAAACATGATTATTACGGTCTCCAGCTTTTTGCAATTAGGAAGCATTTTGTATGATTATATATAATATCCTATATATTAACCATTTAAACTTATTTTTGTTCCTTTTTATTAAAAATATATGTACCTTAGGATGATCACTCTTCATCATTATACATCTTATCCAGAAGTCATGAAAGACAATTTGCTGTTCACAAATAGGTCAAGAGTTAAAGTCATATTTTTGTAGAGGCACGATCTCCAAATTCACATGTGCTTATTGAAGACTTTGTACAAAGAAATTTAAGAAATAAGTGAAACAACTCATATTTCAAAATTAATAAATTTAATGTTAAAGATGCTATTTACATATCTGAATAATCAGTGTATAAATTGGAATATAACTACATAAAAGAATGGTGCTACTCACACATGGAAGTACCTGTGTATATTTATTTATATAGAGATTTGTAGTCAAATGCCTAGAAATGATGGTACTACATCATGTCAGCTATGTTCATTCCTATTTGTTAAGTTTCTAAGTACACATCATACATGTATAAAAAGAAATATATACTATATTCTATCACCTTATGAGTACTTTTTGAACAAACTAAAAATATATGTACAAGTATTTTCTGCCAAAATTATATACTCATAGCCATTGCTAGAGAGTTGCTATACTTTATTTGCTTTCATATTTTTAAATAATTATTTACAATACCTATTAAGGTTAGATATTATATAAAGGACTTTCTAAATTTTTATTAAAGTTTTTACTTTTTACGTATACATTTATATTATTCAACATATATACAATAAACTACCTATAGCAAGGGAACCATGACATAATCAGGAATTACATGGTACTTTCTTAGTGTTTTAGCTATTTGTATTTGAAAGCCTTAACAAAAACATCTTTTCTATCTTGATGCATCCACATTTCTGAATGTAAATCAATATTTATCATATCTCGTCATTTAATCCAGCAACATGGTTGCTTCCCCAAGGGATAACATCCAGAGATCTAAATCTGTGTGATACAGCTGGGATGCAGACATGTTACCCAATTTTAATCCCTCTGGCTGGAATACAGACACACACCTTCAATCCTTCTGGATGTAACAGAGATTACACCCTTAGTATATACCTTTAATCCCAAAGAATGATGTTTAATTAAGGAGCAGACAAAGTCATGAACCAGAGAAAGATATAATAGAATGAGTCAAAGATAAAATGCACCCAACTTTCACTAGAGCAGAAAGGAAAAAGAAGCAGAAAAAAAGCCAGTTTGAATGAGCCATCTTGGAGAGGAGTTTTGAGCCAGAAAAGCTGAGTTGAACCAGCGAGAGCTAGAGTCTGAAAGAACTAGAAAGAATGAGCTCATTGAGCAGCGAGACTCTGAGGCTGAGAACACTCCAGCCCTAGGTTAGCAGCTGAAAGCTGAATGTCCTGGTTTGCTGAAGATTAGATTATATGCAGGCTAGAAGCTTGGGACTTTAGATGAGAGAAGCATGGGAGAATGGCAAAGTAGAAGGATCCAGAGGGTCCTAGAAGCCTACAAGTAGAACATTATGATAGGCAGATTTGGGCCCAGGGGTCCCGCTCAAACTAAGGCACCAGCCAAGGACAATACAGGCGGTAAACCTTAAACCCCTACCCAGATCTAGCCAATGGACAGAACACTCTCCACAGTAGAGTGGAGAGTGGGATATGACTTTCTCACATACTCTGGTGCCTCATATTTGACCATGTCCCCTGGAGGGGGAGACCTGGTGGCACTCAGAGGAAGGACAGCAGTTTACCAAGAAGAGACTTAATACCCTATGATACAGGGGGAGGTAATCCCCCTCAGGAACAGTCATAGGGGAGGGGAATAAGGGGGAAATGGGAGGGAGTGAGGAATGGGAGGATACAAGGGATGGGATAACTATTGAGAAGTAACAAGAATAAATTAATTTTAAAAAACTCTTAAAAAATAACAACAAAAAAAAAGAGGCAACAATCTGGTTCTCACTTGTGCTACTTGCCTCCCCTTTGGACTGCCAAAGTCATTACTGAGCAGAGGAGCCCTTACTAAGATCTTTCAGATATAGATGGAAAACAAGGTGAGGAATACAGTAGATACTTAAAGAGCATTAAATGAGAAGCAGGAAGGATTTAGTACTATGATCTTTCCTTTACCTCTTTAGGAACCTCATCCAGGATGCAGTTCCCCCTTTTGACTTTAAAAGAGGTTTTCAAGATGTGGAAAAAAGATCATACCCAGAGGACTTCACAGATCTTTAAAGCAGACACCAGGACAAAAATTCAGCTCTCCACATTGACACATTGTTTGTATTTGCAGCAAGACCCTTTCCTCACAGTTTTATCAACATGGGCATGCACCTTGCAAATGAAATCACCACACTCAGGTGTTAATAAAAACAGCAGACGTGGTTAGGGAAAATACTGAGGATGATAATAATGCATATGTTTGTGTATAAGTATATATGCATATATATTTAATCATAATCAAATATTTATTAGGTTTATAATTGATTCACTCATTATAAATGAAATACAATAAACTAATAAACTGATATTACTTCCCCTTGGTAGGGAGGCCCAGAGACACACAAAGGAAAGGGAAGCAGACTATCATGATGAGACCTGATACTCTGTGGCCATATGGTGGAGAAGGAGGTCCCTTGCTGTCTAGAGGAAGGGAATAGGGTGGAAGAGGGACTGGGTGTAGCTCTCACACTACAATAAAACTGAAATAGAAATCAATACATTGGACACTAATTCCCCCCCACTCTCTCTATATGTATATGTATATATAGTACATATATTGTGTGTGGATATATAGATACATGTGGGTTTATATAAAAATGTATGTATATATCTTTGTGTATGCACATATATTTATGCACACATACCCAGTATGTGTACATATTTGCATTTAAATAAAATAATTTAAAATTGCAATAAAAGATATCATCCAGACTATTTAAGAGGTACTATAGAATATGTATATGCATGAGACATTTTCAAAAAAATGCAGATATATTCACCTATCATTTCCCTATACCCCACCATTCTCCATTAATCATATCCCAGCTCACTTTTCAAAGCAAATTTTGTCTAAACCATGAAGTCATCTTTAATGATGAATGATTCACATTGCAATATGTTCAATAAGAATATGTTATAGCCCTGTGATGCCTTTGGATAAAAAGTAAAGCTTTAAGGGTTTTTTTCAAAGTCTGTATTTCATTTGGCATTGATAATTCCTAAAGAAAAAGACAAGTTTATTTCTATTGTATATCAGAATGTTAAGGAAAAGTATAACTGTCATTATTTGATGGGATTTTGTATATTACCCCTTTCTACTGGATGACTTTTTTGCATGTACATTTTTGTTATTACACATATATATATAATAAACTTGCTGCATTGTACTAGTTTGCTAAAATTCTTTTGGTAAAATAATCATTATAATTTTATTTTCTATGATAATATTTTCACTCTACAGAACACTTACATTTTTAACTTTTTATTTTTGAAATTGTAATACAATTACACTTCTAACATCCTTCTCCTGCCTCCAAACCCCCGTACGACTTTTTGCTCCCTCTCAAATTTGTGGTTTCCCCCATTAAACCCCATAGATTCAATTTTCCTAATGTTTTTAATAATTTGAGTTGTATTATTTATGCAATAATAAAAATATATGACTATATGTATGTGTTTGTGTGTGGTGAGGGGTGTGTGTGTGTGTGTGTATGTGTGTGTGTGTGTGTGTGTGTGACATTTGGTATGGGGTTCCTGCTGCATAGTTATTTACCTGCATTAATGAACCTCTTAAAATTCAAAGTGCCAGTATATGTTACAGAACATAATGTAACAAAATATATTTTAACATTTAGGCTTTTAAAAACAAATTAAAAAGACCACTTTGTGAATCTACTTATTAATATTGTTGTGTCTCAAACTTTATGGAAAAATTAGGAAACACTATTAAGCACTGTATTTCCGTTTAACTTTTTACCTTAGTTACCATCTCAGTACAAGTATATATCTCATTAAAAGTAATAAAAAGAATCCTGGTTCCTACCTGAAGAACTAATTGACTTTTGTACAATTAATGAATGTGCATGAAGAATGTCAGGCTAAGGTTTGGGAGCCATTGTTAAAGAAGGTAATTACTCCTCTTTGCTCTTGTAGGAGTGCCTGATCTTCAAGATACTGGTTACAGACGTATTGGAACCGTATCCGTGTTAGTTTTGCAGATTTGTACTAGTACTTCAGTGGCATAAAACGACATTAATTTTCTCTACAAACTATGCGAGCCAAACTTAATTTTGTTGTTGTTATTGTTGTTGTTGCTGTTGTTGTTGTTGCTGCTGTTGTTGTTGGACTAAGATCTAGTTGTCTTCTCTACTAGGTCCCTTTCCATGTTGTAGTGACTGCTTCATAACAGTGCCATCTTTGCTAAGAGAAAATGCCTACATCTTTTTGCATTGTAGCACCTTTAAACCTTTTTTCATAGTATCCATTCCAATTCCTGGTTCTATGATCACATGCCTTAACTCTAAAAATCTCTAATTGGGGTGCCTTATGATGCAATGAGGTTCACCACAGAATCCATCAATATGCACTACATATATATTTTTTTCAATAGAAGAAAAAAGCTGAGCATGAAAATCATTGCATAGGAAGTAGATAATGAAGTGGGGTCCCATACACACACACCACAGTTTGCATATAATTTAAAAACAATGCAAGTCTACTTCATACTTCACTTTTAACTACCAGACTACAGTCAGTTTTTCTTTATCTAAGGAATTGATCGCTTATAGTTCAATGGCTGGTGCTTTCTACTTAGACCTAAACTTTCCCTTCTTTCTCTAAACATGTAAGTGGTATAGTGAAGTATTCTGTATCAGTTCTAAGTGTAGAAAACCTGTGAGACACCTGGAGGTATCACTTCAGCTCTAGAACTGGATGACAGGGACTCTGTGTGTTACAGCTGCCACACATCCTCTCTGGAGTCAGTATAGGTCACTCCACCCAAGACTTGCTGCGCACATTTCCAGCTGCTGCAGTAGCATGAGTAATGAATCTCGGTGGACTAAAACTACAGCTAACAGAGAGATTATTACTCTCTCCCTGATGAAAACCTGATTGCCTTAAGAATTGAACTAGAAAAGTATAGTGTCCTAGCACAAAGAAAATATTTCACAATTGAATCATCAAGATATTAGAGAGATGAACTTCTCCAAGTGTTTTTAAACTTTTGGCCATTTATCTTTATAAGACTAGCCATAGGAAATGGGGGCATGGCCTCACATGCACAAGTCATTCAATAGTAGAGCTTGCTAAAGGTAGAATGTGGCATCAGCACAAGCACAATTGATTATTCTATATGGCTCTGCATTATTTTCTCAAGCCCACTTTGTCTGGTAAATATGATGCAGAAGTAAGTCTAATTGTTTGAAATATATTATTTTTCTTATGAAACAGAAATCAGTATTGCTCGAGAAATATCGATGCCTGTGTGATATTGAAGTATCGGGGGAGTGGTGTAAATAGAAATATTAACATCTGGGAAGCTAAGGAATACTCAGAATAATTAACTATTCCACTGAAGCCACTACTCAACCTCTGTGATTTAATACCCTCCACCTGCTGCTACCTCAGACTCCTCATTGCTTGTGCAATCACCTCTTCTCTGTAAGGCACCATTATTTATTAGAGTCAGTTAGAGTATTCTGTGTGAAAAGCACCCAATACTTGAGAGCAATGCATTTGTCACTGTTAAAAGTAGAAACTATTTTAAACAAATGACCTCATAAAAACTCAAGAGTGTTCATTTGTTAAAAAAATTTTCTACTTTTTTATTAATTTATTCATATTACATCTCAAAGGTTATCCCATCCCTTGTATCCTCCCATTCCTTCCTCCCTCCCATTTTCCCCTTATTCCCCTCCCCTATGACTGTGACTGAGGACATTCTTCACAGTTGAGTGGAGAGTGGGGTATGATTTTCACACGTACTCTGGTGCCTCATATTTGCTACTTTTATTCAATTAAAATTTGTAGGATTAAAGAGAGTACAAATTATTTTGAAAAATTGGCAAAATAAAAGAGTTTTGATAGCAGAATATGTCAGTTGTTAATGAGAAATATACATTGTCATCTTTGTGTCTATAGCAGCCTTGTGTATAACCTGTAAAATAAAGCAAAACAAAACAAAAAAATTGAGACATAAAATGAGGAGAGGGGATATTTGTGAAGAAAAAAGGAGCCCTACAAAGTAGCATGGGAGGTAAAAGAAGGTGAGCAGTGAATATGTTTACAGTGCATTACGTGGGCCCCCTAAATTGAATGGGTGCTGCCTATGGCATGAACTCTGCGGTTTGCTTTTGATCATTTCCCCTTGCTGCCCTTAGTAGACTAGAAGTTCTGTCTTGATGTGCTAAGTTGGGTTGGTTGTGAGGGAACCTCCCCTTTTCTGATGACAAGGGGAGTGGTTGGGGAGTGGGGAGGAGGGCGAAATGGATAGACCAAGAAGAGAGGAGGGATGAGGCTACAATCAGGATACAAAGTGAATATATAAGTTAAAATAAATTTTAAAATACATTAGAGAAATGTACAAATTATCAAAATTTTAAAAAATAAAATTTTTACAAAACCTAGAGATGGATAATTGCTTATAAAATTCATAATTGAATAAAACTAAAAGTAAACATTCCCCATTTGTCTTCTAACCACATGAAAATACAATTCATTGGGCTTAGTAACTTTCACTTCTAACTCAGATAGCCAGTCCGAGAAAGTCTGTCTTTTCAATATTTTTATACTAGCTATTTCCTGAGGGGATTTTGTAACCTGACTGATAACCACATAGATTTTCAGCTTACGAAGATTAATGTGGCTGAGAAGTACATCTAAGTCTTTCCAGTGATGAGATGGTTAATGTCTTCAGTATACTCTACTCTCACTTGCAAGCTGTAACATTGTGTGCTTAGGCCTTGCCTAGAATCAGAAACAATATATAAGAGAAAGGCTAGAATTAGAAGATACAAAGACTTATAATAAGAGTGAATATCTGATTTAAAAAAAAAAAAGACACACCACAGTGAGTTCAAGGTTGTTTTTCTACCAAGGAGTTAATCTTAGAAAGGCACATAAAACCCCGAGCATAACATTACAGATGTGCTAAGCTGAAATCTTCTCCCTCCCTTTCTCCTTCCTTCTCTCCCTCCCACCTTTCCTTTCATCTCCTTTCATTATTTATGAACTTTACCATTGCTGAGTTGCTGATTATATAATGTAGTACTGTCATCTCCAAATCATCATTTACTTGTAATTCTTAACCCTTACTGCTAACACCTTAGATCTTTTCTATTGTTAAATTCTATATTTATTTATAATTACTATTACCTTGTGCTTTATAGTTATGTGTATTGCCTTTCTGTTTGATAATCCATCAATATTTTTCAGAGAAAAGCAAAGAATTTACTAATTATCTGGATTCTAGACCCTAGAGAAATAAAACATGGTAAGGTTTCCACTGAAGTGGTACTTTGAAGGCAGTACAGGAAAGTATGCCACAGGTAGTAACAGATTCAATTATGTCTTTACATTTTACCGTTTAGCTGTGATATGAGAGAGATATTTTGTGCTATATAACATTTTATGTCTAAAGTTTATGCTGATATCTGATAGATAATCAAAAATTTAAAGCTCAATTTATTCCTTTCAAAACAGGTGATTAGATTTTATTAAAATTGAAAAATAATTATAAAGATTTTCCGAGGCATAAAAATATGCTCTCTAAATATAAAATTAATTAAAAATATAAAGCTTTCATGGTGCTAGTATATAAATCCTCCTTAATGCATTATCACCATAAAAACATATTTCCTCTTTTATACTGTAATAAATATTAGTTACCATCCTTTCAAATAAGGAAGAAAATAGATGATATCAGTAAAATACAAATATGAACACATAATTATGAAATGGGATGTAAAACTTTATTCTGTCATGTTATAGGTATGAAGCATATTTACAGTCATTCAAATTGGATTGCTTTGAAATATGAGTCACTTCAAATCACACAAAAGAAAACCAACAGAAAAGTTAGGTTGTCCCTAGAAACTGCACCAAAAACTTTCTGCTTATTGCACATCAAGTGTGACTCCTAAGGTCCATCTCAGTTTTATCTAAGTAAGTGAAGCAAACAACAACAACAAAAACATGCAGAGTAACTATTGTTTGTTTGCTCGTTAACTGGATATACAACTATGCTAGCTAGCCGGTGAGACATGGGATCTAGTTCGTACCCCTCTCACACTGAGATTACAAGCATACTGCTCCAACCAGACTGGTCCATAAGTCATTGGGCTTAAATTCTAGACCTCACGATTACAGGGCCAGGTACTAAATTAACTGTTATGTTATTGATCTCAGCCATTGACAGGTATGAGATAGAATCTCAAAATAGTTTTGATTTGCATATCCCTAAAGCTAAGGATGTTGAACATTTCTTTAAGCATTGTGCGGTCATTTTAGATTCCTCTATTGAGAATTTTCTGTTTAGATCTGAACTGTCTTTTTCTTTTTATAATTCAGTAATTACCTTTTGAAATTCTACAAAAAATATGTTGAAATTTTGATAGGTATTGTACTGACTCGGTAGATTGCTTTTGGTAAGGTGGTCATATTAATCCTCCCTGCCCATGAGCCTTGAAGTTTGTTCCGTCTGATGTCTTCTGCATTTCCTTTCTTCAAGGAATTGAAGTTTTCAATATGAAAGTCTTTCACTTGCTTGGTTACAGTTATGCCAGGGTATTTTTACTATTTGAGGCTATTGTGAAAAGTGTTGTCACCTGACTTTCTTCCCTCAGTCCATTTTGTCATTTGTGTATAGAAGGGCTACTGACCCTCCGGTGTTTTTCATGTATCTCTATTGACTCCATCCAGCAGAGGATTGAAGCAGAAGCTGAGTCTCACAGCCAAACGTTGAGTGGAAGGCTGGGAGTACTCTGGAAGAGTTGGGGCACAGAAGGAGCCGAAGGGGACAGCAGCTCTCAAGAAGAACTACAGAGCTAACAAATCTGGGCCAAAAGGGGCAGGTGGAGACTGGTGCACCAAACAAGGACCAGGCATGGAGAGGACCTAGGGTCCCCATTCAGATGTAGCCAATGGGCACTCAGTCTCCATACGGGTTCTCTATTAATGATGAGTCTTGTTAGTCTGGGGTCTCTGGTAAGGGAGAAGGGCTCCCACACTCTGAGGAGTAGGGAAGGAGAATAGGGGTAAGAGGAGGGGAGGGACAAACTGGGAGGACACAGGGGAGGAAGCTGATTGGGGTGTAAAGTGAATAAAACTTTAAAATTAAATTTAAATTTAAAAACCTCTGATGCATTATACATAATAGATATGGAAAGAGTGGGCAACATTTTTTAAAATATATTTTATTAATTTATTCATATACATCTCAATTGTTATCCCATTTCTTGTACCCCCCATTCCTCCCTCCCTCCCATTTTCCCCTTACTCCCCTCCCCTATGACTGTGACTGAGGGGGATTACCTCCTCCCCCTGTATATGCTCATAGGGTATCAAGTCTCTCATTGGTTTTGGTAGAATTTCTTTGAGTTTCTCTCTACTTAACTTGATGTTGGCTATAGGCTTACTGTAAATTGCTTTTATTCTGTTTAGGTATGCCCCTGTGTCCTTAATCTCTCCAAGATTTTTATTATAAAGAGGTGTTTGACTTTGTGAAAGTTCTTTCTGCATCAAATGAGATGGCCATATGAATTTTTCTTTTAGTTTTTTTTATATGGTATACAACATTTACTGACTTTTGTGTATTGAACCATCTCTGCATCTCTGGGCTGAAGCCAACTTGACCATGGTGCATGATGTTTTTGATGCATTTGTTCTTAATACTAATAGAGTCTCTTAGAGCTAGGATGCTTGACACAAACCACTGGCAAATTAAAATATCAGTACTTAAAGATTTCAACTATAGCTCCTTTTAGGCCTTTATAGAGATAGCTTAACTTGTTACACACATCAGTTCAATTTTTTTGTGTGGTATATTGTAATTTTACTGAGTCATATTTTCTTTTTTTAGTTAAATTTTTTTAGTTTTTACATACACATTTATATTATTACACATATATACAATAAATACCTGTAACAAAAAAAATCATGACATAATCAGGAATTATGTAAATGTTACATTCTTAGTGTTTGGGCTATTTGTATTTGACAGCCTTGAAAAATAATCTTTCCTATCTTGGTTCATCTAAAATTCTGAATGTAAAGCAATCTGCATCACATCTTGTCATTATGAACTTAAAACATCTATCTAGACCTAAAAGCATCCTAAGCCCTAAACAATTAAGCTTAATTGTAAAACTAAGCTACCTGGTCTTCAACTCTATCAGAGACTTGAGAAGAAATAAACTTGATTACCTGAGTATGCCTGGAGTGCAGGTTAGTAGCTTCCCAAATGAAAAGATGACAGTTTTCTACCTGAATAGTCACCCAACACTCTCTAAAGTCCGAGCATCTTTTTCACCTTATTTTCTTTTTCCTTTGGCTTTTACTGCAGTACACATATCTGTGATTACTCTGATGTTTAGGTAAAAAAACATTAAACTAACTAAAATATTTCTAGGAAAGTATTCTTTTTTGCATCATCATTCTATGTCTCTTCAAATATGATTAATTTACATCTCACTACCTTGTTGAATATAAGATAGTGTGATAAACAAAAGTAAATTTTGTGTTAGATTAAGGTTCCAAAGAGGGATTCTTTTTTATCCCATGACTCTGGCTGGCCTTGAATATTATTAATCACATTTGCTTCCTTCAGGTGTAATCAAGAAAGTGATGAGAAGTCCTGAACACAGGCTTGAATAATTTATTTTACCACTCGTTGAAATTGTTCTGTCATTCAGTGAAATTTCAGGTTTCTAAAAAAAAAAAAAAAAAGTCAGAAAGAGAAAGCCATAAAAGATTACTGTTCCATAAAATCTGCAGCATTTTGTTCTATATCATTTAGGTTGTACAAGTATGACTTAAAACCCTATTTTAACAATTGAGTGAAAATTAGTACCTTATTCTTTTAGGTTTCAATAACTATTAGGTCATGGTTTGTTATATTATTTCTGAGTATAATTGTCATACACATACACATGTATATCAATATATGAATGCTGTGACTACAATCAAGATCCCTTAGAAAATCATACCAGATTAATTACTTCTAAATATAATTAGGTGACACAAGTAGTGAGAAATATCACCAACCAAAGTGTTAACTTGCTCCGCGGTACCGAGTAAAGGGCGAGGGACTGCGGATTTAACATGCACACACACACACACACACACACACACACACACACACACACACACACACATTAACACAGCGGGTCCTTCATGCTAAGAGGGCAGCAGCAGCAGCTTTTATTCAGTGTTCAAAGAGCATTCTTATAGGCAGCAAAACAGGAATGCCACTTGCAGGTGAAATCCAAGAGGTGTTTGCACATAGGAGGAAAAGTCTTGAGGAAGGGAGGGGTGCGTTCTCAGAGCAGGAAACATGACTAGCTAACCAACATAAACACAGACAAGGAAGCTGCTAGAAACAGGGCATGAAACAGCAAGACAGGAAGGCAGTCCAGTCAGGCCTGATTCCTACATTAAATTCTATAATTTTAAGCAGAAATTGATTTGGAGCTCTGTTAGGTGAAAAGAAAACTATCCTGTGAGCACTGTTTTGAGACTCCATCACTCCATCGAGACAAACTCTAGGTTCTGGGTCAAGCTACAGCCAGGTTTAAGAGGTGAAGTTATTCTCACTTATTTCCCCAGATTTAACCATTTATCTTTTCAAACCCTAGAACCAGAGATACTTATTTTTGCCTTGTACACACATATATACATATATATACATATATATATATATATATTATATTTTTAACTTTTCTTTCAGTAATGAATAAAATCTACTCTCTCTTTCAGTCCAAACTTTACTCTCAAAGTATAACCAAGGATAGGAAAAAATAAGTCATTTTACTAGAGATCAAAAAACTAAGACTTGCAAAACTAATTCCATCATTCATGGCTGAATTTCTCCAATTGTAAAATGAAGAAAATAAATTCTGCAAAGGCATATTTATGTTTTGTGATTATTTCAAAAGAAATGATCAATGTGAGAAAACTAAAATGAACAAAGTTTACTATATTGTGCCGACTTTCAGTTACTCTCTTTAAGAAATAAGCCATTTCACATGCAAACTGATTTATTTTTCCAACTAGTGAACAAAACTTTTATTTAGTTCAGTTTATGGGAAAGGAGTTATAACCCTAGCTAGTACTAATTCCCCCTCCTAAGATGGGAAACCCTTTGAAGTTAAAGACATTATTTCACTCCTAATCTGGTCACGTGTTCATCAGGACCTGGCCTCCACCAGGGGACAAGTTGTTATCAGGTAATTTTACATTATACTCTTCTTGCACTATTTGTGTGGCCTCTAAAACACAAACTATACTTTACCTCTTGCTTTGCAATATTGCTTTAAACATAAACAGCATTGAACTTTATTGGTGTCCATGACCCTGGAAAGCAGTGGTGACTAGAGAGGCCCATCATTCTTTGAGCTTGCCAGTGATTTTGGACAAGGCTCTGATTATCTCCTTGCATACCAGTGAGAAGGAGTGACTCCTACCCTCCAAATCCCATTATTTTTTTTTTTTACATCACAAATGATTAGTTGAACTTTTTGTGTCTGCTGACCAAACCACAAAAATGATCACCTTGACCAAACTGTAATTAAGATAATTCTCATTCTCCAGATTCCTGCTTTCTGACCCTCAGTGTGACCCAGCATGAAACCTCTTCTAAATACCTGTTCCTGAGAGTCTGCTCAGAACAATATGTTTTCTGGTTCACGTTCTGTTGAAAGCATGGCCTTTTTTCATGCTTGCTTCTGCCTAAGTGTGTTTGTATCTTTCATAAAATAAAAGTCCTTTTTGTGCCTGACTTTTTGTGGTGATTTCAGATTAGAATTTGACTATTCTTTCAACTGAAAATTAATTTTCTCATTATTATAACAATCTTTTATATTAAAGTGTCACAAAAAAAGTGTCGCTTCACTTGAATCCAAATGTCTTTTGTCTGACAAAGTTATACATTTATTTTTGTTTCTTTTCCTGAAATTTAACTTATGCCCATTGCTTCAATCTCTTTCATTGTTATAAGTTCATGTTCTCTTATGGTCTGTTTTATATTAACATTATTTAACACATGCTTGTTTACTAAGGGTAATGTTCATTGATTCATCTCCCAGTTTTTATATGTATTGAGTCTGCACTCCTTTCTTTTATATTTGATGTTATTTTACATGTTTAAAACTTTTCTTGATGACCAGCTTGCATATTGATATAATAAATAAAATAAAATAAGTTTTTCTAATTTGTTCCATTTGTTTACCTTAAAGAGTTCTTGGAGTTCATGCATAGTGTCAACTAGTTTTATTATTATTATTTTCTGTTTCATTGCTTAGTGTTTTAGCTTTGAAAGTTTATTTTTCTACAGTAAATCACTGTGATTATAGTTTCCAATGATTTCTACCAAGAAGTTGATAATAAACTAGATGACAAATTAATCCTATAGATCTTTTAAAATGCCAATACCATTAAATACCATTAAATAACAAGGCAGACCACATCTCTTTGCAGTGCTACTTAGCACAGGCAGGGCCTAGCACTCCTGAGACCATTCCTGGGAGGACCCCAGACACCCAGAGACCTTGCGTGCCACTAAGATGAGGAAGAAACTGATACAAACAAGAAAGAGAAAGAGAAGGAGAAAGACTTACACATAATGAAGAGAGACAGCACCGGAGACTCGGTAGTGAGCAACAGCCTGATGTGAGTAGCCAGTGATGCCACCTAGGGCCAGGGTGAGATCTTTTGCCTGTGCCACCACTGAACGTTGGCTGGATCCACGGCTATGCTGCATGGCAGAGACTTGTTACCACCAATGGTCAGGCAGATGTCCCTGGTCCACGTTGATGCCTAAGGGCTGTGCAGAACGGGCTCTACCCCTTCCCTTTCATCTTAGGAGAGCTGGCTCCAATGGTGTGTTGTCCCTGACCCTATCCGGTGTGGTGCTTGGGAGAATGGGCCCTGCACCTTGCACAGTAGAGCTGACCTTGATTGCGAGGGGAGGAGAGAGAAGGGACAGGGGGAAGGTTTAACAGATTAGGCAGCCCCGAGGTTGGAAGAGTAGGTGAGCCTGTCCATCCACTCACGGCTGCAACAGTCTGGAAAGCGGGCCCTGCACCTAGGCCTGGTCCTGTGGTGAGGGAGCCAGCACCAAGAGCATGAGAGAGGAGAACTGACTCTGCCCCTTGCGGGCTATGCATTGGATGATCTGAAGCCGTGCAGGAGAGCTCAACCTGGTGGTGTGGATGTGGAAGAACTGGCAGGCTGGCCAGCGCAAACATCACCCAGGCTCAGATACAGAGTTTTGAGTTGGCCCATCCCAAAATCTACCCCATCTATGAACTGCTGAAGCTCTTGAAAGGGCTGGTCCTACAAATCCAAAGTTGCAGGATGTCCAGGACACACGGCACTCAAGAGGAGTCTCAGTGAGGATCCAGTGTTGATAGTGCAGCAGAGTCAGAGGCCCGGAACCAAAACAAGGACTTGTTGCCATGAGATGAGCATTTGCAAGCAAAGAAGTGTAGACAAAAGTCAGTCATGCGGGTCACACTGTGACACACACCATCTTCCACAATGAGACATTTTTTTTCTTTGCTGGGAGGTCACAAGGGCATAGGGCAGGCACAAGAGGAAGGGGAAATGATTGGGATAGTGGTCCGTGATGTGAAAGTCACGAAGAATCGATAAAAACTTAAATTTAAAACACATAATTAAATAACAAAAACAGTTAAAAGTTTTCCAAATTGTAATGTTAAAGAATATTTTGGTAATATGTGCTATGAGAAAGAAGAGTTTGTTGCTAAGTAGTTTAAATATTTAAAAATGAGTTAATGAAATAGAACTTACACACACCTCACACACAGATCAATACTCATATTTTAAAAGTGGGAATATAAATGTAAAACAAAAAACAGAACTGACAGGATTGCTACTAAATAAATAACAAGTTAAATATGCTTCAACACTTGAAATGAAGATGCATGAATAGAAAAAACCCAATAACAGCAATTTGCTTTTGCTTCCACTATGCTGCTCTCCACACGGTGTTCCTCTCTGGGAAATGTTCCCTTTAGCTTTGACTACACTCTTGGCTTTAGTGAAACATATTATTTACAGTTCATTGGCCATTTTTCTTCTTATAGTATTTTATGCAGATGTGAGTAGATTTTCCCCCTGAGAAAAGTTATCCTCACTGTTATCTGGAGAAATATTCTTTTGTTTTCTTCTAATTTATTTCTGAATTGTTTTTATTTTGGATTCCATAAATCTCCTCATCCCTACTCCTCCCCAATCTTCCCAACACTCCAAAACCAGGTGAGAGAGAAAGGAGGTTAGTGAGGAGAGGGAGTGTAGTTTTTCTTAGCTACTTCCTGCTGTTTAGGATTGTCATTCCCTGAGGGCAAGTCCAATCTTCATTGCAGGCACTCTCTGACCTCTTCTCATCAAACCAACATCAACAACAATCAGGAACTGAGGGGTGGGGGTGGGGAAGCTCCAGCAGCCTTCTTCGTTCTTGGAGCCCCCACTCTCTCTTTGGGTTTGGCATTTATCCCAAGTGACAATGACAATGTCCCCCTTCCCCAAGGCAGTTCACAGCTGACAAACATCACATGCCCTCTCATGAAGCAACTATCAGCTGTGGACAAACTGGAGCCCTCATATCCCTCACCTGAGAACTATTTCCTAATCAAACAAATCATAGGAAGAAAATGCCAATTATAGGTTGTTCAGAGCATTAATGAGGGCTGGAACTCCAGCAAAGAAGCTTGGGAAATGTAGCCAAACATTCTGTGTCATCATTCTTTGTGGTTTGTCATTAAACAAGGAAGAGTGGAGGTAAATGACACATTTAACACAAGAAAGAAAATATGCAAAGAGATAAACCTGGAGGCAGATCAAAAGCAAAGATTAATGTCCTGCAAGTTTGGGGTTATATGTAAACAAGGTTTTCTTGTAATTTCAATGCACCTGTTCCCTGATTCTCTGCCTGCAGTTCTGTCTCTTAGTCACAGGTATTCTTAATGGTTCTCTTACTGTGAGGCTGTGCAACTGGCTCACAAGAGCCATGGGCTGATTTTAGCCTGAACTTTCCCTGTGACAAAGATCGAGACTCTATAATCTTCAGTCTTCTTACAGGTTAAATGAGGATAGAAATAATTATCCCATAAAACCAGTAGACGGAGGATCATTCGTCGATGACAAAGAAGAATGAGATTGGAGTAGGTGAATTGTAAGTTCTCGCACAGAAATGTGATGTATGTTAGAGCAGAGGAAAAGCTATCACATTAGGAAGATTATTTGAAGCCTATTGTCTAGCTGTTAAAAATAAAACAGTGTGATAAGAACTACTGAAACCAGTAGGCGGCTATTTGTGTTCATCACTTAGCATTAATCCAGATGACAAATAATTATAGATCCACATCTCAGTGTCAGGCAATTATACAGAGAATCAGTGAATAAGACTTCGATAGGATAAAAGTCATGGACCCTCATAACAAAGGCAATAACACTTGTCTGGAAAATAATTGCTGGATGCTCTCATGGAAAATGAATGATCAGAGAAACAGGAGATAGAAAAGTGTTTTTATCTGTGAGGACAGAAGGCTTAAAGTGTTCGCAGCAGCAGAATAAAACTTAGGAATGCACCATTGACAGGAATACAGGGAAGCTAGCAACTTTAAGAAGTAATTGTGATTTAAATACTTTTTAAATGCAGGCTTCAGTTGTGTATAGTAAAAATCCACCCCAATGCTCAAAATTGCTAAATGAATGCTAACTTTATCATCGATTTCTGTCTGGTCATCTTATGTCCTCATATTTATGAGTTAGATCATTTGTATTTTATCATTTACAATCTCTCATAATATATATGCATATATATGTGATAGTCATACTTGTGTTCATGCACATGGATATTGTGGAAGAGGTTGATGTGTGTACATGTGCATATGGATGCTAAAGAATGGTTTGGATAATGTTCTTTACTTTTGTTGTTATTGTTGTTACCTTAACATTCACTGGCTTGAAAGTCATCATGCAGGGTAACTTGGTTGGCTCAGCAGTCCCAGGGATCAGTCTATTTTAATGTCTCTAGTTTTGGGATTAGATTATAAATTCCTCCTTTTGTTTATAAGAATAGTGCTGATAAAATCTATACAGAAGGTTTTTTTAACTAAAATATCTGCATTAGCCCTATTTTCTAGTTCTTATGGTTTCTATGTCAATAAATTAAATAGTCTATCTTCATAATTTATTAAACACATACTTTGCAAATATGTGTGCAAGCAACTAGATGTAAATGCATGCACATGCCTATATGTCTTCCATGAAGCACACATATAAACATATATTATTGCATATAATGTTCTGTATATACATAGATAAAATTCTTCATCTATTATTTTTGTTTATGATTATTCTGTTTCATCATGTAGGAGGATAGTACTATTCTTAAAAAATATTGTTCCCATAGTGTGATTCTGACACAACCTGCCTTTGATCTATCTTATACCCAATATCCATCACAGACAAGCAGTGAGTTCTGTACATTTTATTCAGTTCTGCCTCTACTACTGAAAATATGAGATTGATTAAGACAGCACAGAGGAATAAAATATTCTTATCTGCATTGACCAAATTGTCTTCTGGTGACATGCAATTATTTGATGTAGATAAGTTGAAAATAAATAATACTCCAAATACAGCTCCTGAATCATTCTGCTCTTCAAGTATTTCATAGCTCATGTTGTCAATAGGAATTTTACTCCAAATACACAATTTTGTTTGAACATGTCACTAATAAAGAACTCTAGTGAACAATGCTCAGTTGGAATGTGTGATTTGGGGACTTACTTCACATGCTATAGGTATTTGTTCTCCACTGGAAAGCAATTGCAATTGGCCTTAATTAGTCAAGAGATCCCACTAAGCCCAGAATAACTGAGAAATATCGCTATAAATAAAACCACTTTATTTGAAATGGATAAATGTTGCAAACAAATTATTTAAAATCTAAGTGTTGTCTATAACAGTGGATATAGTTTGAGGGTTATGTTAGTTATTTGTTCCATTACTGTGAAAAAACACCTGGCAAAAGCAATTGGAACAGAAATAAAGGAGGGTTTTACTTGGGCTTATGGCTTGAAATAAAGTCCTTCACGTCTGTAAAGACATGAAAGCAGCAGCTTGACACAGATGGTCACATTATATCCACAGAAAGGAAACAGAAACAGAAATGTGATGACTGCCCATGTTCTCCTTCTGTTCCACCCAAGACACCAGCCAATGGGATTTGGCTCACAGAAACCCAAGTATCATCAACAGCATTACACATTGTGACCACAGAAAACCTAAGAATATATCTTTTAGAACTATTGTGTCAATTTAACAGGATAATATGTATGTTGAATCTGTTAAGTAGGCAAATGAAGATATTTGATAAAAGTACTCTGTCCATCACACTAAAATTTATGTTAATATTTTTGAGTTTTATTTTTCTTAAACTAATCCTCTATAAAGTAGATAGAAACAACAAGAGCCAAGAAAATGTAATTATCTTTATCTATGTAAGAGGATAAATTTCAGACCTCAATAACTTTTTCATTCCTTTAAGTTTTAACGGCTTATCTGAGTTTGATTCTGTTTCTAGATTTTTTATGAGGATTTGTTAAGTAAGGTATACAGATTATTAGAGACAGGATAAAAATGAAAAGAATGTGTTCTATCAAGACATTACATAATAAAATATTTTTTATATTGCTATGTACTTAGCTACAGCTTCTATTTTCAAAGCTGTACATATTTTATAATTTAAAAGAGAATGCAGTTAAACATACAAGAAAAATAGAAAACATAGGTCCATTCTCAATAAATTATATTCTATCTGTAGACACAATCATTAGCACATATTTACATACATTAATGGCAAATTAACTGTTTTTAGACTGACTGCTCAGGAAGATATCTTAGCACAGTGAAAAAACCAGCTTAATATACTGTTTTTCAACCCAAACTTTCCATAAGCTACCATAATAATGATAGCTCAGGTAAATCCATTGCCATTTGCTAGAAAATAGGTTATGGAAAAAGTGTTGGGTATCAATTTTATATTCCAGCTCAGTAATAGAGTTGATAATAATAGACTTCCTTATGGAACTAGGACAGAGGTAGGTTGAGAATGTGTGGGTTGGATACCAGTACAACAAACCAAAGCTTTTAATAAGACACATTACTTTTATACTTTGCAGTGTTTTTCTGACTCAAGAAAGTTATTCCTACTGTGAAGTAATCCTAATATTTTAATTTCAACATTATAATCGATTTATCTGTTGGATAATTGTGAATTTTTCTTTGCTTCTTAAATTTGCATATTTTAGACAGTACTGTATGTTAGAGTATAGCCATAAAAGATCCTTATTAATTCCCCAGTGGAGATTATTGCAGTCAATTAGAAAATTTTTATTCAGTAATAATTAAAGCAATATTACCAGATAAATAAACTGTTCCTATTTTATACCCATAATTGTGACTGAAAGAGCAGAAGCCTTCTAGCTTAGAACTTTCAAGAGAGTGATATTAGGAAACCCATGAGTTTATTTACTTGTGAATACAAAGAATATCATTCTGATATTTTGAAGTATTTGTCTTTTCCAAAACTATGGGTTTTTTTTTTCGCCCTTTCAGAAGGAGACCTACATAACTTCAAAATCTCACTATGGTATAAATTCCTTCTCAGCAGTAGAAACTTGAGAGAAAAACTCCTTTGCTATGCATATATTCATCAGAGATGTGTCTCTTTGAGCATGAAGTGGTGTGTTGGACCAATAATGTGAAACTTTTCTTTTATGCTTGAATTAAAATATTGCTCTCGGCTTTTACCCCACTCAACAAGGCACAGACTTTTATTTGGTATCATTTTTATTGCTGCTTTGCAAGTTCTATTTTATTCTAGAATAAGGAAGTCCTGCTGTGAAGTAAAAGCACCACTCACTTTAAAGTTCCTAAAGCCTTTGGAAAAATGGCTTTAAACCTTGTTCTGCATCAGCTGACGTGGTGGAATTTATATAATTGTCAAAGTCAGAGATTTCACCTCAAACTCTGAGTAAACCAAGACAGCTCTAGAAATAACACTTTATTTTCTCCAAGTATAGGATGTGCTGTTATATAATACTTCCGTTCTGATAAGCCCTTTCATGGTGAGTCAACCCTCATTGATTTATGCTTTTGGGAAAAGCACCAGGTTATTCCTTAGTGAGGACATAAGCCTCTGTCCTTAGGTTCTGGATTTAATATGACTCAAGTTTTATCTGTGATTTTAAAGATGCAAAAGATCTTACAGCCAGAACGCTCTACTTTTACAGAAACATTTGAGAAGAGAATTAGTATCTGTTCCAACTAATGGTTTTTAGCAGCCACTGCCTAAACTCTTCTCTAGTTTCCTCTCTTTAATTTTTACCATTTCCACTGTCACAACAATGAGATTTAGAAGTGCCTTTTGTTAGGTAGAGAAGCTATAGAAGACCCTCAGAAAGAGTATCCACTTTACTTAAAAATACTTGTAAACATGTTTTCTTAAATCTCATAATGTGCCTCATATGTGACCTAACATTTTGAATACAATGTTGATATGTCCTCCTGAATATAATGGCCTGGACTGAGTGCACTAAATATTCATGGTGACTAGCTTTGATTATGTGTACTATTGCTTAAGCACATGAAAGGACACACACACACACACACACACACACACACACACACACACACACACACTCTTTTGCACTTTGAAGGTAAGCAGAGATAGCTCAGATTACAACTTCCAAGTTTAGTTACTTCCTTTTTTATTAATATTTAAGAAATATTTTTGCTAAAATAGCTTTAAAATAAACTTTCAACATTTAAGTAGTGAGATATTTGTGGACATACATTATTTTTTGATACACTTAAATGATCCACAGTTTTTAATATAGAAAGAATGATGTTAAGTTCTGCCAAATGTTTCCTCATGTGCTCAAAAATATATTTTTATATGATGATGGGCCATACATATATTTATGTATTCGCCATGATCCTACAGTCCAAAAATATGCCTTACATGATCATTCAGAATGTCCCTTTTAATGAGTTCTTCAGTCATTTTACAGTATTGCACATATGGTTGTGGATTTCAGAAGAACATTAACAATCAAATGTGTAACATACGTAAAGCATATGTTGAAAGTGTATTTATATTTCTCTGCTTACTAGCCTGTGGTTTTCTATTTTGTGGTATTCTAGTTAGGTTTGATATTAGCATCAAACCCTTAGTGATGGGTCTTCTCCTTCAGCACTTATAAGTGTGAAAGGCACATTTATTATTTTTCCCCTGTATTTTTCCTCTTCTGCCTTTTCTTCTTCAATCTGTTTTTCTGATTTTAAAGAAAATTTAGAATATTCTATTCTAAATCAAAAGTCTTTTTATCACAACACTCGCCTAAGGAATATTGTTATTGACAAGTTCATAACTTTTATCCTTATATTATACATTGTGTACATCTAATGGACATCAGTTGAATTGTTCATTTATGTTTAATATACCAAAATATCTTATTTAGCTTCTTTAGGTCTGTATTGCACTGTGGTTATCTTGTATTATATGTTTAGTATCCACTTAGTAGTGAGAATATACCATTCCTGTCTTTCTGGGTCTGGGTTACTTCACTCAGGATGATTGTTTCTAGTTCCATCCACTTGGCAGTAAATTTTGAGATTTCCTTGTTTTTTACTAGCTGAATAACATTCTATTGTATAAATGTACCACAGTTTATTTTTACCCATTCTTCTATTGAGGGACATCTGGGTTTTCTCCAGATTCTGGCTATTAAAAATAAAGCTGCTAAGAACATGGTTTAGCAAATCTTCTTGTTTTATAATAAGGGGACATCTTTTGGGTATATGTCCAGGACTGGGATACCTGAGTCTTGAATTATCACTATTCCCTCTTTTCTGAAAAAGCACCAGATTGATTTGCAAAATGGCTGTATAAGTTTTTACTCCCACCAGCAACAGGGGAGTATTCCCCTTTCTCTACAACCTTGTCAACATTTGCTGTCACTTGAGTTTTTTATATTAGCCATTCTGACTGACTGACATAAGATGGAATCTGAGATTCATTTTGATTTGCATTTCCTTAAACATTAAGGATATTGAGTAATTCTTTAAGTTCTTCTTGGCCATTCATTATTTCTCTGTTGAGAATTCTCTGTTTAGCTCTGTGCCCCATTTTTTAATTTGGTTATTTTGTTTGTTGGTGTTTAATATATAAGTTATATATTATATATTAGTATATATATTAATATATTGGATATTATCCCTTTGTCAATTGTAGGACTTGTGAAGACCTTTTCTGAACTCTTGGCCTTACAGAAGCTTTTTTGTTTCAAGAAGTCACATTTATTAATTGTTGATCTTAGAGCCTGAACTGCTGGTGTTCTGTGTAGGAAGCTGACTCCTGTGCCAATGTCTTCAGGGCTCTTCCTCATTTTCTCTTCTAATAGATTTAGTGTATCTGGTGCTATGTTGAAGTCTTTGATCCACTTGGACTTGGATTTTGTGTATCATGATAAATATGGACCTATTTGTAGTTTTTACAAGTAGACATTTGGTTAGACCAGCACCATGTGCTGAAAATGTTATCTTTTTTCAATTTTATGGTTTTAGCTCCCTTGTCAAAATCAAGTACTCATAGTTATGTGGGTTTAGTTTTGGTCTTCCATTCAATTCCTTTGATCAACCAGTGTATTTCCAGGCCACTACTATGAGGTTTTAATTACTTTTGATCTGTGCTATAGAGTGACTTCACAGATGGAGACACTCCCCAGAAGTTGTTTTTTAGTCCAGGTTTCTTTTAGGTATTCTGGGTTTTTGTTTTTCCATATGAAGTTTAGGATTGTTCTTTCTAAGTCAGTAAAGAATTGTGTTGCTGTTTTGATGGGGATTGCATTGAACCTGTAGATTGCCTTTCGTAGGAAGGCCATTTTTACTATGGTAATTCTACCTACCCATGAGCATGGGACATCTTTCCATGTTGTGATATCTTCTTTAATTTCTTTTTTCAGAGTCTTGAAGTTTTGTCATACAGGTCTTTGACTTGCTTGGTTAGAGTTACATCAAGATACCTAATTTATTTGTGGCTATTGTGAAGGGTGTCCATTTTCCAATTTCTTTCTCAGTCCTCTATTATTTGTATTCAGGAGGGTTATAGAACTATTTTTTTGTTGATTTTGTATTAAGCCACTTTGCTGAAGCTGTTTATAAGCTGTAGGCGTTTTCTGTTGGATTTTTGCAGGTCATTTATGTGTACTATTCTATCATCTGCAAATAAACATACTTTGACTTGTACCCTTCTGATTTGGGTCCACTTGGTCCTCCTTTCATTGTCTTATTGCTGTAGCTAGAACTTCAAGTTCTATATGGAGTGAACAGAAAGCTTTGTCTTGTCCTTGTTTTTTAGTAGAATTGCTTTTGAGTTTCTCTCTATTTAATTTTATGATGGGCATCAGTTTGATGTATATAGCTTTTATTATATTTAGGTATTGGCCCTGTATCATTGTTGTCTCCAAGATCTTGATCGTGAAGTAGTATCTTGTTTTATCAAAGGCTTTCTCTGCAAATAATGAGATGATCATGTGATTATTTTTCTTCCAGTTTGTTTATATAGTAGATTATGTGGATGGATTTTCATATGTTGAACCATGCCTGCATCCCTAGGATGAAGCCTACTTTTTCATGGTGAATGATATTTTTGATGTGTTCTCAGATTCAGTTTGCAAGTATTTAATGAGGATTTCTGCATCAATGCTCATAAATGAAGTTGGTCTGAAATTCTCTTTCTTTGTTAAGACTTTCTGTGGTTTACATAATAGGATGACTGTGGCTTCATAGAAAAAGTTTGATAATGTTCTTTCTGTTTCTATTTTGTAGAATAATTTGAAGAATATTGGTATTGGCTCTTTTTTTGAATATCTGGTAGAATCCTATACTAAACAAACCTGGTCCTGGAATGCTTTTAGTTGAGACACATTTGATGACTGCCCCTATTTTCTTAGAGATATATCACTGTTTAAACTGTTTCCCTGTATTGATTTAACTTTGATAAGTAAAATCTATTAAGAAAATCTTGCATTTCTTTTAGACTTTCCAATTTTATGGAATATAGGCCTTTGAAGTAAGACATACTGATTCTCTGGATTTCTTCAGGATCTGTTGGTTTATCCTGCTTTTCATTTCTGATTTTCTTAATTTGAATACTCTGCCTCTGCCTTTTATTTAGTTAGGCTAAGAGTTACTCTATCTGTTTGATTTTCTCAAAGAACCAGCTCTTGGTTTCTCGATTTCATTGATTCTTTGCATTGTTCTCTAACTGTATTTCTATTCTATTTTCTAATTCTATTTCTATTTCTATTATTGATTTCAGCTCTGAATTTGATGATAACTTGACATCTCCTCTTTGATGTGCTTACTTCTTTTTGTCCCAGAGCTTTCAGGTGTGCTGTTAAGTTGCTACTATGGGATCTCTCCAACTCAGTCACTTAGTTCTATGAATTTCCTCTTAGGACTGCTTTCACTGTTTCCTATATGTTTGGAATGTGGTGGCTTCATTTTCATTGAATTTTAGAAATTCTAATTTCTTTATTTCATCCTTGGCCCCGTGGTCATTGAGTAGGAAGCTGTTCAGTTTCCATGTGTTTGTAAGTTCTCTGTTGTTGTTGAGTTCCAGGATTAGTCCATGGTGAGATATAAAGTGTTCTTTCACTCTTCTTGAATCTGTTGAAGCTTACATTCTTTGTGCCACCTCTTCCACAGGATTCTATGAACCTTGGATTGAGACAGTTGATAGAGATGCCCCACTGAGAACTGAGCATTAGAAGGTCTCTCACTCTCTGCATAATGACAGGCTGTGGGTCTCTTCATTTGTTCCAACCTGCTGCAGCAGAAGCTTCTCTGATGATGGGTTAGCAAGGCTTTGATCTGTGAGTGTGGAAGAATATTGTAAGAAGCCAGTTTTAAGGCAGTTCTTTTCTTTTCTTTTCTTTTCTTTTCTTTTTTTTTCCTCCATTCCCTTTTTCCCTACTTCTATTTCCTTTTTTCCTTCTTTCTATCTTCCTTCCTTCCTTCCTTCCTTCCTTCTTTCCTTCCTTCACTTTTTACTTTCTTTTTTACAAATGCAGTATCTGGCCGTAACTCTAGCTTCCTGGGATATCTAGTCTCAGTTTCTTGGTCATACATTGTCTCATAGGGGTTCCTTCTGACGGAATGGGCTTAAAATCAAACCAAATGTTATTGGGTTGCTACACACAAGTTCTGTGCTTTATATAATTAATATTTTAAATTCCTTAAGTATTCTGAATATTAGACCTCCACCAGATGTGTAATAGGTAAAAGAAAATCTTTTTCCCATCTGTGTGTTGCTGCTTTGTCTCTTTAACTTAATGACAGTGCCCTTTTTCCAAGAAGAAGCTTTTCAATTAAATGTATGCTATCTATTAACTGTTCATCATAGTGCCTGATCTAACGGTGTTGTGTACAGAAAACCTTTTCCAGTGAGAATGACTTTAAGACTCTCCCTTAGTATCTCTTCTAACAGGTTTAATGCTTCTGATTTTATATTGAGGCCTTTCAACCTTTTATGTTGAGGGTTTTGGTTTTCTTTTCTTTCCCAAAATAGGGTTCCTGTGTGGCCCTGGCTGCCTGACCTGGGCCTATTTTGTGAAGCAGGCTGGCCTCAAACTCACAGAGAACCACCTGCCTCCGCCTCTCAGAGTGCTGGGATTATAGCCGTTTGTTACCTGGCCTGTGTTTTTCAGGGCAGTAAGTATGTATATATTTGGACTCTACAACACACAGCTATCCAGTTTGATTATCATCATTTGTTGAAGATCTCATCTTTTCCCCAATGTGTATATGTTCAGATGTCCTTAGCTGTGTGGATGTTCAATTGGATCCATTCTTCAGTGTATTTTATTGTTGTTGTTCTTATTTTTTCCCCCAAGACTGTGTCTGTCTATGTTATTTTGGTGTCCTGGAGCTAACATTGTAGAACAGGCTGGCTTTGTACTCAGAGATCCACTTGTCTCTGCCTCCAAAGTGGTGGGATTAAAGAAATGTGCACCATGCCTGTTGTTTTGAGACAATACCATGTTGGTTTTATTTCTATACCTCTGTGCTTCTATATGAGGAACTGACAGAGATGACTTCAGTTGTTTGTTATTATTATTCAAAAAATGTTTTCTTCATTGTGCTTTAAAGATCTCTTGCAATTTTGATAAAGATTGCTTTTCCTAAGATGGTCATACTTACTATATTAATCCTAATAACTCCTGAATATGGGAGATCTTTCTATTTTCTGATATGTTATTTAACATATATATATATATATATATATATATATATATATATATATATTTAATGTCTTAAAGATTTTATTACATCCTATTAGGACTCTAGATGAGAGAAGCATGGGAGAATGGAAAAGTAGAAGGATCCAGAGGGTCCTAGAAACCTACAAGTAGAACATTATGATAGGCAGATTTGGGCCCAAGGGTCCCACTCAAACTAAGGGACCAGCCAAGGACAATACAGGCGGTAAACCTTAAACCCCTAACCAGATCTAGCCAATGGACAGAACATTCTCCACAGTTGGAGAGTGGGGTCTGACTTTCACACGAACTCTGGTGCCTCATATTTGACCATGTCCCTTGGAGGGGGAGATCTGGTGGCACTCAGAGGAAGGATAGCAGGTTACCAAGAAGAGACTTGATACCCTATGAGCATATATAGGGGGAGGAAATCTCCCTCACAAACAGTCATAGGGGAGGGGAATAAGGGGAAAATGGGAGGGAGGGAAGAATGGGAGGATACAAGGGATGGGATAACCATTGAGATGTAACAAGAATAAATTAATAAAATATAAAAAAAATTTTATTATATAAGCCTTTCTCTTGCTTGGTTAAAAATTCTTTTATTTTTAGGGAGCTATTTTAAAAAATGTTGTTTCCTCAATTTCTTTCTCAGTCCCTTTGTCCTTTGTATATAAGAGAGCTATTGACTTTGTGAATTAATTATATATCCAATTATTTACTGAAGATATATTTCAACTGTGAGACTTTTGAGGTGGAAATTTTTTAGAGTTATTTATATGTACTGTTATATCATCTGAAAATAATGATATTTTTTACTTCTTACTATTAACTTTATAGCAGATTGATAAACTTTAATTGTTTTGCTGCTCTAGCTAAGACTTCAAGTACTATATTGAATAGGTACTGAGAAAATAAACAACTTGGTCTTGTTCCTGATGGTAGTAGAATTTATTTCAGTTCCTTCCATTTAAGTTATAAGTTGGATATAGACTCACTCCGAGCTGCCTTTATTATTATCCCTAATATCTTCAGGACACTTATCATTAAGGAATGTTGCAATCATCAAAGCACGGTTTGTGAGGTATGGTAATAAATTGAATATCTGGTACATTAACAAATTCAATTTTATCATTACAGAAGTATGTAACTTTCATTTTCTGTTAAGAAATGTAGAAAATCCAATTTTTATATTAATTATCTACTGATTATATTCTCTCCATTTACAGTGACATATAATTCCAGATTTTAGTTCATTGCACAAATTATAAAATATGGTAAAATTTACTCCTTTGAGAGCATGAAACTGGGAAGATAATTAAATAAGTTGTTAGTTTTATAACACTTTTTAAATTTAAGTTTTGAAAATGTCAAATGTGTATATACTATATGTAATTCTCTCCAGCTAGCTCTCTGCACATCTAATTTCCTTGTGCCTTGTAATAACTCCTCCATAGTTTCAGGTTGTCTTTAAGATGCACAGAAACCATTCTTCGTCTACTTGGCAAATAATACTGAAAGTACCTTCAATGACAATGTCAAAAACAAGTATTTTCCCTTTCATCTAGAAATGTTATTGTCAAGAAAATATAGATTGTTTTGTTTATTTGATGACATTACTAACAAATTCTGTTTCAACTGCAACTTCTGGTTTGATGTCTGTCTAAGAAATATTTAAAATTTTTCCAACAGTAGTTTGACAAATGAAAGGAGAGAGTGTAAACAGATGTGGATTTTTTTGGAAAATATGTTCTATTTTATCACTTTATTGCCAACATATATAATATAAAAATCCATAAACCAAGCAATTATACTATGAATAATACATAAATGATCAAGTTTCAGTTTAAACCTGATGATGCAACTATCCAAATGAGTATCATTACTTAAGAAATTATGTCCTATTCAAATCCTTATTCTTCTTCTTTACATTCATATGTATTTATTCTACCCAGTTTTTTTGTTATGATATTTCGTGCAAATATTTTGTTTCATCCAATTTATCCTTTGTTACATTTCTTGATCCAAACATCATCGCTTGTTATTTTATTGTTATTTCATTCATTTATTTGTGAATCAATAAGTTTAGTTGGGATTAATTACAGACCCTACCTGTAATAACAGAGCTCAGAGGGTGAGATAGGAGTTGGAGACCTAATCCCTAGAATATCTCAGGTCAGCTAGCAAAAACATGTAGACACCCACTCTCTTCCTTGTTAGCTCTCTCCATCACAAGCTGGAGATGAAAATTGTTACCCAAAGTTATCCTATAACCTCCACACATATGACAGTCACATGCATGTCTGCATGCACAAACAACACATGCAATATATATATATATATATATATATATATATATATATATATATGTGTGTGTGTATATATATACATATATATATATATATATATATATATATGTGTGTGTGTGTATATATATACATATATATATATATATATATCATGCATATAAGAAATAAGCACTCAATAGCTTAAAGCATCAGTTTATTGAATTCACATTTTTTTCAAGAACTGGTATTTATTATCAAAATCAAATTCCATGTCAACAAGATGCCACAACTACAAAAAAAATACACACATTTGCAATCTCAATACAATCAATCCAATATAACTCCAATCATAAAAAATTAATTGCAATTAGCCCAAAAGCAACTGGTATTTTAAAATATATTTATACATACAGTCAACAAATGAAATGATAAACAAGAAAAAAATACAAATTCAGAGGTCTGGTATTGATGTTTAGATTATTATAATTTATTCAGTTTACATCCTGATTGTTATCCCTTTGCTTTTATCTTCCCATTCCCAACCTCCCTTCCTCTTCTGACCTATTCCCCTCCCCTCTGATGGAAAGAGACCTCCCAAATCACCACATGACCACAGCCTATCAGGTCTCATCTGCATAGCCTGCTTCCCCTTCCTCTGTGTGCCACCCTGGAAGTGGTGCTAAGGGAAAGTGATCAAATTGGGGGCACCAGAGTGCATATCAGAGCAGTCCTTGCTCACAACATGACCTTGTGGAATGAGCTGTCCATTGGCTAGACATGAATAACGTGTTCATTGCATGCATTGTCCTTGTTTGGTGCCAACGGTTTGTGCAAGATGATTGTCTCTAGTTCCATCCATTTTCCTGCAATTTTCAACATTTCCCTGTTTTTAATAGCTGAGTAGTATATGGTCATGTAAATATACCATAGTTTCTATATCCATTCTTCAGGTATGAAACATTTAGATTGTTTCCAGATCGTGGCTACTACAAATAAAGCTGTTAGGAACATAATTTAGCAAAGGTCCTTGTTGTATGGTGGAGTGTCATTTGGGTATAGGCCCAGGAGTGGTATGGCTGGATTCTGAGGAAGTACTATTACCACATTTCTGAGAAAGAATCAGATTGATTTCCAAAGTGATTGTACAAGTTTATATTGCCACCAGCAATGGAGGAGTGTTCTCTTTTCTCCACATCCTAACCAGCATGTGCTGTCACTTGAATTTTTTATCTCAGCCATTCTGATAGGTATAAGGTAGAATCTCAGCACTGTTTGATTGCATTTCCCTCATAAATAAGGACATTGATCATTTCTTTAGGTATTTCTTGGCAATTCGATGTTCCTCTGTTGAGAATTCTCTGTTTAGCTTGTATCTCATTTTAATTAGATAATTGATTTGGCGGAGTTTAATTTCTTTAGTTCTTTATATATTTTGGATATTAGCCTCTGTGGGATATAGGGTTGGTGAAGATCTTTTGCAAATCTGTAGGCTACCCTTTCGTCCTCTTGACAGTGTGCTTTGCCATATAGAAGCTTTTAAGTTTCATGAGGTCCCATTTATTAATTATTGATCTTAGTACCTGAGATGTTCTGAACAGAAGTTGTCTCCTGCACAAATGAGTTCAGGGCTTTCCTCCACTTTCTCTTCTATAAGATTTAGAATATTCAGTTTTATGTTGAGGTCTTTGATCCACTTGGACTTCAGTTTTGTTCAGGGTGATAAATATTGATCTATTCAACTTCTTCTACATGTAGACATCCAGTTAGACCAGCACCATTTGTTGAAGATACTTTCATTTTTTCCCCAGTGTGGTTTTGTTTTTTTTCTTCCAAAATCAGATGTCTTAATTGTAATAGTTTAATTCAGGGATTTTTTTCATGCCATTGATCAACATGGCCTTTTAATCAATACCATGTAGTTTTTATTACTCTTGCATTTGAAGTACAGCTTGATATCAAGGATTGTGATGACACCTGAAATCCTTTTATTGTACAGAATTGTTTGAGCTATGCTGTTTTTTCCTTATGAAGATAACTGTTCTTTCAAGGTCTGTAAAGAATTGTGCTATAATTTTAATGGGACTTTTATTGAATCTATAGATTGCTTTTGGTGTGTTAGCCATTTTTGCTATGTTAATGTTACCTATCTATGATCAAAGAACATCTTTCCATCTTCTGAAAGCTTCTTCAGTTTCTTTATTCTAAAACTTAAAGTTCTTGTCAAACATGTCTTTTACTTGCTTGGTTAAGAGTTGCACCATGTCAAAGAATTGTTACTTGCAGATGATATGATAGTGTGATAGTGTGCATAAGTGACTCCAAATATTCTACCAGAGAACTCCTACAGTGGGTAAACACCTTCAGGAAAGTGTCTGGATACAAGAATTAACTTAAATAATCAGTAGACCCTTTTTATAGAAATGGTAAACTGGCTGAGAAAAAAATTAGGGAAGCAGCACCCTTCAAAATAGCTACAAATCATATAAAATATCCTGGTGTAACTTTATTGACATTTCTATCAGAAGCAAAATTATTTTTTCCCTTGGCTCAGCAAGTGAAGTAGATAAACAGAGATTGGCATGTCTCTGACAGACTCACATTTGAATCTGACTTCAGATGTCTCACAGTCAGCTCACTACCTCTGCTTGATTGTTTTCTGAGATAAAAGTAAAAGGACTTGGGCCTTGTGGAATTCTACAGATTAGTCTCTGTGTTGCTCGTCCAGCAACTCAAAGTGACAAAAGTATCAAGATAAGTCCAAATAAGTAAACATGTTATCCAATTCAGTTCTGTCACAGGCGTTAATATTTCTTTACCCCAAGCAAGTAAGAGTGAATGAAGGATGACATTTCAAAGGAGGACCATATGAAGAACAAATATTGAAGACTATGTTTTCAGTAATCTATTACATGGGTAATAGGAAATTACATAGTATAAAGAAAGGCTTGAAGTATTTAAATCTAAATACTGAAGTGTTTTCTAAAAGAGGAACAATATACTCTTAGTCCCTCAGATGAATCCTGGATTCTTGGAGTGTGTATAGCATTAGAAACATCACCATCAATAGTGGTTTTCTGTTAAGTAAATAAATAATAATTTCATAATTTGGAAGAATTTTGTTATTCATGAAACAAAACTGCAACCAAATAATATTTGAGTATTCAATATAGAATGATGATTCCAAAGCAGTAATTAGAAAGGGCATCGAATGAAGAGATTCTGTACGTTGATGTCACAAACAACTTTTTAAACATCAGGATGTCTTTGCGGACACATTTTTGTACCACATTAATAATGTATAATGTGTGAATATGAAGCCAATTAGTGTATAAGTAATGCCTACTATATCAGATATGAGGCCTTTGCCATAGGTACCAGTGATCTGAATCTCATCTGAATTTCACCATTGAGATTACGAAAAATTCATTATGAAACTAAGTAAAAATTGTCAGTATACAAACATTCCCCTTAGGTCACAGGATCACACATTGTAGCTAACAAGATGTCATCAATTTTATTGACTATATGCGAGGATTTTGTAGTCACACACTCTAGCTTCATGTTCTTACTTTTCACTGGTGATTTCATATTGTCCCTTACCCATCAGTTTCCTTGTTAGATGAAAATGGCTATCCCTAAGGTCCCTCTGACTTTAAATGAAGTTACACATGAAAAGGAAAACAGTCAGTGGGGTTTACTTGCTATGGATAGCTGTATCTGGTAAGAGGCTCCTTGCAAAGGACTGCTATGACATTTTATAGAATAAATGCTGCAGAACTCTCCACCTGTTGTCTCTGCATAATTCTTAGGCAAGAAAGTCATGCTGGCAAACACAGTGTGAGTTCATCCCTAAACCCCTTTCCACAATATGTGCATTTAGATAAAAGTAACCAACTTATAAGATGAATGCAAAGAATTACAGTGTGAAAGAATTCTTAACTGCAATGAAATCTGTTGATGAACAAATAATTAAGAACTATTTAATACAGAAAATTGAGAACAATATAATAGACCATTAAAACAAAGCTGACACTTAATAAAATAAAAACTACATATACACACATCAATTTTTACAAGTTTTAATTTTGCTAATTAAAAGAGTATTTTCTCACTACAAGCACAAGGTCAGAGGTTAATGCAAGAGAATTGCATTCTTGAGCATCTATGAACAGGGTGATAGATATGTTTTAAACCACTACTGTTGCCAACTGTGTTATACCAATCCTGAGTAAAATTATTTTAATTAGATCATCAAATAGTTAAAACAAACCAGTTTTATGTTTTACCTTGAGGGAGCTATAAATTGAACCAAGAACTAAAATTAAGTTAAATGCAGTTATAAAGGAAAATGTTGGAGAATTTGTGTAGTTATTTGGAATTGAACATAGTTTAGGCAGGGAATATTGTAAATACTGTGAAAAATGTATTGTGTAGTATATTTTGCTACAGTAAAATTATTAAAATAAAATATGAAAAATAAATTATGAACTTATGTGCATAGATCTTCAGTATGTACTTTTAAAAATAGATACAAAACACAGAGTGTGAAATTCTGCTCCAGAGCTTCAAAATTTAAAGTTTCAACAAATCAAAATGACCTGAAAATGATACTGAACACGAAGAGGATAAAGAGTGTATTGTGAGAGGAGTCAAGAACAGAGCATGTTCAAGATAGAAATTACCTTTTCAAGTGTATGGATGGTTGATAAAGTGAAAAATTATAAGTGGGGAGACAAGGTAGTGTTTGATTAATGACAGAAATCAATAGAGTCTTGGAACAATCAATGTCTTTAGAGTGTTGTGGGCTAAAGCCATTCTGAAGTGAACTGAAGAGCACCTGAGATGTGAAGGAGCACAGGCAGAAGTAGAGTGGCCCTCTTGAGATACACTCTTACTATATTGACTGAAAAGAAGATTCTGGGTGATTCGAGAGTGCCATGGGCCCAGTGAAAAGACCGAAGGGGCCATGGGCATGATAGGATATTAATGATGTATTTGTACAACAAGTGCATAATGACACAACCTGTGCAGAAATATTTTTCTGAGAGTAGAAGCTGGGAAAGTGTGGTATGTCAATAAGAGAGGTAGGTATGACCAGGCAAAGGGATATTTTAATGCATGAGGGCAAGAAATAAATGTATTTTAAAATATTTTCTTTGTCTTTGTGGCATTTAAGTCAAAAGAAAAAGAAAGTAGTTAGTCAAAGCCTTGGAGAAAATAGAACATAAAGAATACTTTAAAAACAGTATTGGAAACTATAAATATATATATATCCAATGTACAGAGTAGGAAAAGTATATAAGGTTGCCCATACACCCTCATAAATCCTACCATGTTATCTTCTTGTTTTTCATAAAAAGAATTTAGTTTATTGGATTCAGATATTTATAATATGTCCTTGTTAAGCAAATAGTTTTGTATTTATTAAAACAAATTTACTAAGTTGTTCATAAACTCTGCATTATATAGCATACATGCTTAAGTCTTCAGAAAGCCAAAGAATGTAAATACATGTTATTGGGTTTCAGGGCAGGCAGTAAAAAGCACTGTGTTCTATGCAGATTCCAGACCAACTTATATGGGAGAAGATGGATGAGCACTTGAGTGAATGAAGAAAGGAACCCTTGTAGATAATTGCATTATTCAGAAATGTTAGTAGCAGTGCATTTTACTTGTCATAAGATATTGAGTTTGAGGTTTTTATTGCTTATTTTCCTAAAAGTCATTCCAGTTAATAAACTATTTATATTATAATAGCATATACTAGCTTGTTACATTTAATGACAGTCTTTGTGCATGAGAATTCTATGATAAAATAGTCAGGAGGGGGTTTAAATATGTGTGAGAAAATGGATAGAAGCAGAATTCTGAGAACAAGGTTGGAAGAACAAAACTGAAGATAAGTATCTTTCAATACCTAATGTGAAAGTTATGGGTAATTTATTGACATTCTTTATGACTTAACAATTAGTTGTTTAAAAAAGTGGATGATAGTTTAGGTGAAACAGTTCAGTAGCAGAATGAAGAAAGCATTTTGTAACATTCCTAGGCAAGGTTGAAGGCAATTAGTTTGAATCATAGGAAAATAAGAACACACTATTGTAGTGTCTGATGCTATTCTTTGGAAATGACATTTTTCTTAGAGAGGAAGGGACTTGTTAAATCTTATGAGGGTCAAAGCTGAGACCCTGAATCCAGGAGTATGATGTGAATGTTTGGCCAAATAAATTAATAGTGCCCTGCTGTTCTGCTTTACTGAAGTCTTCTTTTTTCTTTTAGAGTTTGGTAGAAAAAAACTAAGATAGAGTAGTAGAAAATGAGCAAAAATAATAAGAGTAAAGCCTTGTGTGGAGAATAGTACATGACTTGGAGTATATAAAAATAAATTAATAGGTTATTTAATGAAAATTTAAATTTTTATTGTTACTTGAAGTGACTCCCTTTTGTTGATAGCAGGTTCTTCAAAAATTATTAATTGCTGGCTTTTGTGAGTGCTTATTTTGGAAATTATTAAAATTTTATAAGGTTGTTCTTCTGCCATCTTGTCAATCCAGACCACTGGTTGACAGAGAATGGAATGTTATACAAGCAACAGTGTAAATTATATGGAAGGCACATGACAGCACAGACCTTTTAAAAATTCAACACGCTTGGATTTCAGTACATTGTAAACTCAGATAGAAATTTTAGCCGTGTGTAGTTCTATGGGAGAAAAGAGAGCAATGCTCTATGTGACTTCCACAAATAGAAGCACCTGATTTGTGAATGCAGAATTACACCTTATTAATCCAGCAATTTTTGTGGTCTTCCAATCTTGGTACTTCAGTTACTAATTTCTGCCATCTATCTGAATATTTTAAATTCACTTTGAAAGAAAATAAAATGAACCTTAAACTTGAGAAAATTTAGTGACTTTCCAAACTACAGAAGGCACAATGACTTCATTTGACCCAGGATTTCTTTGATTTTAAATTCTTTTAAGCCAACCACATAAAGTCGTTAAGGGCATGTTGAAATTATTGCCTATTGCATAGGAATTAAGTGGAATTACCTAACATTATGTCTAATCAAGCTTTTGTTTTTTGAGGTGAAAAAATCAAATACAGGTTCAGTCACTGTCTGTTGATCAAGGTGTTTGACTTACAGACAACTGAGAAACTTTATACATACTATTTTGTTTATTGGTCTGTTTTAACTATAATCAGAATGGAGCTTTTATGGGCTCTTATGGGGAAGTAAGCACTCTAGCTTGCCAACTTCTCACCTTGTTGTTTTTTTAAATATTTTATTAATTTACTCATATTACATCTCAATTTTAGCCCATCCCTTGTATCCTCCCATTTCTCCCTCCCTCCTGCTTTCTCCTTACTCCCCTCCCCTATGACTGTGACTGAGGGGGACCTCCTCATAGGGTATAAAGTCTCTTCTTGGTAGCCTGCTATTTTTCCTCTGAGTGCCACCAGGCCTCCCCATCAAGGGAATATGGTAAAAAATGGGGCACCAGTGGTGGTGTGGAAGTCTGTCTCCACTCTCCACGCAACGATGAAGAATGTCCTGTCCATTGGCTAGATACGCGTAAGGGTTCGAAGTTTACTGAATGTATTGTCCTTGGTTGGTGCCATAGTTTGAGCAGGACCCTTTGGCCCAGATTTGCCTGTCATAATGTTCTTCTTGTAGGTTTCTAACCTATTCTCCCATGCTTCTCTCACCTAACATCCCAATAGGTTGTCCTCACCTCTGACCCACTTTCCTGGTAAGTGAAGACTTTCATGGGACATGTCCCTTGGGCTAGTGTCCAGATATAAGTGAGTATATACCATGTGAGTCTTTCTGCT
The DNA here is from genome assembly GCF_964271855.1 of Acomys minous. Lineage (NCBI taxonomy): Eukaryota > Metazoa > Chordata > Mammalia > Rodentia > Muridae > Acomys > Acomys minous. The sequence continues at coordinate 14,013,835 of NC_140501.1, read as the reverse complement.
TCTGGGTGAACTCACTCATTATGATCATTTCTAGTTCCATCCATTTTCCACAACTTTCGGGAATTCCTTGCTTTTAGTAGCTGAGTAGCATTCCATAGTGTAAATGTACCAGAGTTTCTTTATCCATTCTTCTACTGAGGGACACTTAGGCTGTTTCCATGTTCTGGCTATTATGAATAATGGTTGAGCATATGTCCCTGTTGTGTGGTGGAGCATTTTCTGGGTATAATCCAACGCGTAGAATAGCTGGGTCTTGAGGAAGCCCTATTCCCATTTTTTTTCTGAGAAAGTACCAGATAGATTTCCAAAGTGGTCATACCAGTTTGCATTCACACCAGCAATGAAGTAGAGTTCCTTTCTCTCCACATCCTCACCAGCATGTGGTGTAGCTTGAATTTTTTATCTTAGCCAATTTGATGAGTGTAAGATGGAATCTCAGTGTTGTTTTGATTTGCATTTCTCTAATGACTAACAATGCTGAGCATTTCTTTAAGTGTTTCTCAGCCATTTGATATTCCTCCATTGAGAACTCTGTTTAGTTACGAGCCCCATTTCTTACTTTGGTTATTTGGTTCGGTGGTCTTTAATTTCTTGAGTTCTTTATATATTTTGGATATCAGACCTTTGTCAGATGTAGGTTTGGTGAAGATTTTTTCCCAGTCTGCAGGCTGTCTCTTTGTTCTGTTGACAGTGTGTCCTGCCTTACAGAAACTTCTCAGCCTCATGAGGTCCCATTTGTTAATTGTTGACTTTAAGGTCTGGGCTGTTGGTGTTCTGTCCAGGAAGTTGTCTCCTGTTTCAATGTGTTCCAGGTTCTTCCCACTTTTTCCTCTAACTGATTTAATGTCTCTGACTTTATGTTGAGGTCTTTAATTCACTTGGACTTCAGTTTTGTGCATGGTAACAAATATGTGTCTAATTGCATTTTTCTACATGTAGAAATCCAGTTAGACCAGTACTATTTGATGGAGATGCTATTGTTTTTTGGCCTTGTTATTTTTTTAAAATAATACATAATTGAAAGCCCTGAACCATGATCAATGAAATGTGTTCCTTATTTTCCATATCACTAACTTATATAATTTTTTTCAGTAGAGAAATGATGATTGAACTGACTATGTCTTCTGTGGCTGATATATCATGTGACCTGCTTATGAATCATGTGACCTGCATGGTATCAGAGGCTTCAGCTTTACTGTTTATATTCATTGGGCTCCAGAGTAACCTTCAATGTTACGCTGAAACATCACTCCCTAACACCACAAATCTGCATTCAATCAAAGATAGAAGGGACAAAAGTTTGCATTTCAAACAATTATTTTAATAAATATCCATTGAGTGTACACTGGATAACAGATACTACTTTAGGGTTATATAGACAGCAGTGAGTAAAACAGATATGAGCTATTTCCTCTTAGAGTTTGATTCTCAGTGCATTTTCTTTTCTGCAGCACAGATGTCAAAGGACAGCGATGTGATGGCAAACACAATTGTTTCCCATAGATCACTTTTGTCTCTTAGAGTTGTTATTCCTAACCATGTAATAAGAACACAGAAACATCATCTTCAGCCTTTTGGGTGACTGTTCAGACAGCAAACCGTCTTTGTCTTTTTTTTTTCATTTTGGAAGCTTCTAATCTGCACTTCCAGCTTACTCAGGTACTTAATTTTTATACTTTCTCAAGTCTCTGATGGGGTTGGAGAACAGACAGGTTAGTTTTACAATTTAGCTTAGGTGTTTAGGGGTAAAGATGTTTTTAGGTCTAGATAGATGTTTTAAGTTGATAGAGATGAGATATGATAGATATTGATTTTCATTTAGAATTTTAAACTCAGTATGATAGAAAAGATATTTCTTTAAGGTTGCCCAATAGCCAAATCCCTATAAATGTAACATTTTTATAATTCATGATTGTTTCATGATTCTTCTTGCTATATGTAGCTTATTGTATTTCTGTGTAATAAAATATATGTCTATGTCAAAAAGGAAAATAATAATAAAAACAAGAAGTCAGTATTTTAAAAAGTCACAGAAAAAAGAGCTAATTATAATCTGTATATACTCTTTTAGGAAACACATAAGAATATGTTTTTCATGCTAGAATTTTATTAAACTAATACAGGAGAATATTACCAATTTAGTGATGCATAAGTGTGGATGTCATTAAGTAGTCTTTTGTCATAGATTCAAGTGGGCAATTCTCTGTAGAAATGTTTATGACATCTACTTACTTCATTGTGAAAGCTTGTGATATATGACTGCAATTGGACTCCCACAGGGATAATCCTCTCAAAAGAGAAAAATAGATTTCTACATAATTATAAGACTTTCATAATAAATAAAGTCCTCAAAAGTAAAATTAAACACTCAGAGAACATCTTATTTGTAGAAAACAACCTGTTTATTGTTAAAAGACTGAATTGAGTCTGGAGTTCTGAGATTTATTTACAGCTACACAATTTCAAAACATATGACACTATGAATTTACCTTTCCCATTGTATCATCTGTAAATGGAGAGCAGCATTTTCATCTGTGTAGATGAGAAGTAATTCTGAAGCTCGGATGAAAAAATGTGAAATTTATCTAAAACTACTCTTCAAATACTAGATTTCTTGGCACCCAGCAAGTATTCAGTAAATATGTGCTGACTGGATAGAACTGTTATTATTAATTTTACATTTGAGATGGAGGTGTTTTAATTTATTATAGGCACAGTGATCTAGTATCTGAATATGGTGAGGCAGTCATCTATATTTGACAGATAATCAGATTGCACTTCCCTTCTTAATTATATATCTTTGTGGGGAGCTAAATTTATTATAGAAAATGCAGAGAAACTTGCAAAGCCATTTTTTAAAGGTGTGAACTAACTAGAAGAGGAAATCAGATACACGTGATGTGCAAAATATAAAAATGGGGCTAGGTAGGAGTGAGTGAGTACCATTGAATATTTGATTCTTATTATTACTATTTTAAAGGATGATTTGAAAGTGTTAACTAATAAGAATAAGTGAAAGTACACCAAGGATTTTTGGAAATAGAAAAAAAATGTTTGAATCATATAAGACACAAACAATGAAAAGAGCATTTGCTCAAGTATTGCTTGTGGTACTATTTTCAACACTATCTCTACAGTGAGAATATTGATTATATTCATGCATGCAAATGGAAATAAGAAATCAAGTAGCCTAATCAGCAACTGCAGTTTCATTATAATTACTATCCTCATAAATGTGATGTTTTCTATATCTTCTATAGATTAATGAAGACACTTATAAGATTCTCAGGCAAAATTCCCAAGTGTAAGAGATATAATTACCATCAAATATCCTTAATCAAGAAATATCCCTCATTTCTAGAATTTATGGTCAGTGTGCTATTGATGAGAGAAATAACTCTTGCTTTTCTGAATAAAACTTACCTGAAACATCAAAATATCAACAGGAAAAACACCTAACTCATCTGTAAATCTTCTTAAATAAGTCATAAGGCATGGGATAACGCTTTGCAGATTGACTTTAGAGCCTCGGTGAATCAGACAGGAATCTCTCCAAGCAACAACTGCATTTTGGCAGCTCTTTCTATTTAGATAGATCTATTTCAGCAAATCATTGCTGTGTCATCCTGGGTAGGATTCACTCTCAATGCCTTTTATCAAGTCCAAATATAAGATGATCATTTTATAGGCAATGTTTATAAATGATAAAGAAGAGAAATAATAACTCCTAGTGACAGAAACTAGAGTACTATTATTAAGCATACTATGTGGACTAGGAAGGAATAGTTGAGTTTTATTCAGAGACAGTGTTAGGAAACAAGACTCTAAGTGGGATGGATAGTTGAGCTAAGGTGAGGAGGGCAAAGGCTCATAGTACATTGAAGACTGAGTAAAAAGTTAAAAAACGGAATTTAAAAATTATAATAGTGCAAAAGTGTTGTGTTTTAGAAGAGCTGTAGGAAGTCTGTGAAAATAGTATTTAAATTAAAATATTTTTGAAAAGTAATGAAGTAGGAGTTGTATTCGTCAAAGTTGATTTGAAGGTCATAATCTGTATTTCTCACTGAGCATGCATATTCTCAGTGTAATAAAATCAGAAAGCAAGAACTAATTTGGTCTGATACTTTTTAGCAATGTTACAAAACATTTTTATACATAATGAGTCTGGTAATAAAATGTGGTGTTTGTTTTTTATGTTTACTTCTAGAATTGCATTTTACTGTTAATTTATTTTATTGGCACTTAAATAATTATATTGACTCATGTTAGATTCTCTGAGGTAGTTTCTCCTCATCCTTTTGTGTTATAAATAACTCATTAAGTGCTGGCATGATATGGTAGCAGTTTATGATGAATGGAGTTTGTAGGAGTGACAAGCTGAATACAGCCTGGTAAATGTCCGTGAAAGGATGGGCTGGGATCTCAATTATTTATTTGCCAGGAGGAGTTGGCGGGGGTTTCTGTAGCTCCCACTGTGTCTTTTAGGTTGTCAACCCCCTCCACTGCGGCTGCTGACGTTTCTCCCTGGAGGCTGTGTTCATTGACAATGTTGCCTGAGGTGTCTCACACAGAGAGTGACAATCTTAACAGCCACACTGTGGAAATGTTGCTAGCAGCAGTTTTGCAGTGTTCTTCAGCTAACTGCATGCCTCAGCATTAGCCTCTCCTTTTTCCTGACATCTATGATGGGAGCTTCTCTTGTTCATATCCAGTATCTAATATATTTCTGTTCCCTGGTTGAAGTCTAAAACAGTGTCACTAATTTTCTAGATCAGTTACTCTAATTCTTGCTGAAGTCACATTCTAGATACAAGTGAATTAAGGAAAGAAGGGCTGATTTGGGGTGCCAGGTTGAGAGTTAAGGCCACCGCAGTGGGGAAAATGGTAGCAAGACAGTGAGGCAACTCATAATCACGCATGTGGTGAGAAAACACGGGAAGATGGATGTTGATGCAGTGGTGCATTTTTTGTTTTTATTCGGTGTGTGCCTCCCTTCCCCAGTAAAACTTTTGTTGAAAAAAATTCTTATAGATCAACACAACGGTGTGTTTTTATTATTGATAATGTCCTGTACTCCAAAATTATGACCCTGTAAGTAGCTGGTTATAAATTTGTTTTTTTATTATGTATCTTTTGAAAATCTGTAGAGATTATATGAAGACTTCTCCTTTTGAGACTCATTACTGGAGCCAGTTTAAACTTGTCCTCTCATCTAAGCTCTCTCCTTCCTGGTTGAAGACAGAGTTAAGAGGTCAGAACAAGAGCTACTTCCTGACACAGGGCACAACCCTTTGCTGCCTTTCCTTCTCTATTATGATGGAATTTACCTCTTAACCTGTGAGGCAAGGCTAGCCTACCTTGCATTACATTGTTTCTGTCTGTTATTTTATCATAGCGAGCAGGAAATTTAATGGTGTAGCTTAACCCAAAATACAACCAGAACCTATAGTTTCAATAAGTTGCAAGAACTTTAAACATGACAAAATTGCACATGGAAAGTATCTTTATTTTATTTTATTTTTTTTATTAATTTATTCTTGATATATCTAAATGGTTATCCTATCCCTTGTATCCTCCCATTCTTCCCTCCCTCCCATTTCCCCCTTACTCCCCTAACCTATGACTGTGCCTGAGGGGGACTTCCTCCCTCTTTATATGCTCATAGGGTATCAAGTCTCTTCTTGGTAGCCTGCTATCCTTCCTCTGAGTGCCACCAGGTTCCCTGTCCAGGGGACATGGTCAAATATGAGGCACCAGAGTACATGTGAAAGTCATACCCCACCCTCCACTCAACTGTAGAGAATGTCCTGTCCATTGGCTAGATCTGGGTAGGGGTTTGAAGTTTACAGCCTGTATTGTTCTTGGCTGGTGCCATGGTTTGAGCGGGACCCCTGGGCCCAAATCTGCCTATCATAATGTTTCTAGGACCCCGGATCCTTCTACTTTGCTATTCTCCCATGCTTATCTCATCTAGAGTCCCAATAGAATGTCCTCCCCTCTGTCCCAGTTTCCTGGTAAGTGAAGACTTTCATGGAACATGCCCCTTGGGCTAATATGCAGATATATGTGAGTATATACCATTTGAGTCTTTCTGCTTCTGGGTTAACTCACTCATTATGATCATTTCTAGCTCAATCCATTTGTCCACAAATTTTCTCTTCAGATCATATAAATCTTTTGCCTTTTAATGAATTTATAATGCTTGTCTTTTATTATATCCTTCTTTCTATTAAGAAGTTATTTGCACACATTTGGTATTACAAACAAGGTGTATGTTGTTTTAACTATCACTTAGGGGTTTTTGTTGTTGTTGTTGTTGCTGTTTTTTGCTTTTCTGTGTTGTTGTGTTTTTTTGTTTTTTGTTTTCTCCTTTTGGCTTTAATACTAGTGATTTTTAAACTGTGTAAAGCTTTTGCATTCTATCTTGATTATCTTTCTTCAAATTATATTTCATCTACATCCACTGTAGAATATGGGTGGTTCCCTACTACTATGGCAGAGATAATGCAATTGCACATTAAATATTTAGTTCATGTTTATAATCTAAACACATCTTTATACATTTTTGACATATCAACAGCTGTAAGAATTTCTGACTTTAACTCTCGTGTTTGAGTGCTCGGCCATAAGGAGTACAACTGCCTGTGGGTGTGGCCTTGTTAGAGGAAGACGTATGTCACTGTGGTTCATTTTGTGAGGTCACAATGCTCCAGTGTGGCACTCAGACTCTTGCTGCTGCCTGTGGATCAAGATGTAGAACTCTCAGCTTTTTAACCAGTACCATGTCTAACTGGAAGCTTCCATGCATCCTACCATGATACTAACGAACTAATCCTCTGAAACTGTAAGGCAGCCATTACTAAATGTTTTCATTTATAAAAGTTGTCTTGACCATGGTGTCTCTTCACAGCAATGAAACCCTAAGAAAGAAGTTGGTACCAGGGACCATGCTTTTGTTTGAAGGAATGTGGATTTTGGGACTTTGGGTTAGGAAAGGAGCAAAGTGTGTTGCTTAATGGGCCATACTAGTATGAGCCTGAAAGACAGTGGTGCCCCACTTTGCTATTTGAACTGTGGCACCCCAGCTCAAGAGGTTTCAGAAAAAAAGGACTTTAGTATGTTGCCTAGAGATTGTCCTTTGGATATTTTGGTGAAAAATGTGGCTGTTTTTTGCCCTGGTCCAGAGTCTGCCTGGGGTTAAAGCAAAAATATTTAGATTAATTGCAATTGGAAGTGAAATTTCAGAACAGCCTAATGTAGTGCTTTTTTGTGGTTCACTCTTATGAAAAGGAGTAAGTTGAGCAAGGAAAAAATTCAAAATGTATATTTCAAAGGAGAAAAGGGACACACAAGGAAGTGGAATAGAGCTGAATCCTATGTCCAAAGTGATAGACATATTAAAAATATTAAATGAAACCAAGGGAGTGGTGGCCTCAGGCAAGACCCTACTGAACCAAGGTTCCATCTAGTGAAAAGGAATTATGAAAAAGTTTAAGTCCACTCGTGGCCGTTCATGCCTTGAATCTCAGCACTAAAGAGACAGAAGCAGGCAGATGTTTGAGTTCAAGCTCAACTTTATCTGCAGAGCATGTTCCAGTACAGTCAAGCTTAGGCAGTGAAAGAAACCATCAAAAACCAGAAAGCTGATAATGATGTAATTGAATCAGGGGCCATGTTCAAGCCCCATCAAACAGTGGAACTTAACAGCTTTGGCCACATAATTCCGGATTTAGGGTAAAAAACAGAAGAAAGGGCTTTGGCAGTATCCTTCTACCACTAGTGAAAGTCTCTGAGGACTTGTCTTTAGCAGAGGAGTCCCGGCATGTGAGCTTAGAAAGACCCCTGTGTGAAGCTGTGAAGGTGAAACCTGTATTGCCTTGGAGACAACAAGGTGTTAGAGATCCCAGAACTTTGTGATACCTGCTAAGAAAAGCTACTAATTTGGAAAGAAACCAGCCCAAAAAAGAAGTGTGTTGCAGTCAACAAAGCTGAAATGAGTTGGAGAACAGAAGAATATTTTGAGATCAGATGTGGAGATAGAGTTTGAAGTTTTCCCAGCTGGTTTTTGGTCTTGCTTTGGTCCAATATATCCTCACTATCCTTTCTGTACTCCATTATGCAATAGTAATGTGTACCCTGTGGCACTGTATGTTGGAAGTATGTAATGTGTTTTTTTATTTCATAGAGGATGACAGTTAAGAGGATTACCATGTGTCTGAGAAGAGACATTGGACTTTGGACTTTTAAACAGGGTTAAGACTATTAAAGACTAAGGGGAGTTTTGAAGTTGCACTGACTGCGTTGCTTCTTCGTTATGTTATGGCTACAAGCCTATGGGACAGGGAGTATGAAATGGTTGTTTGATAGAAATGGTCCCCATCCGATTTGAATACTTTGCCAAAGGTAGTGGGAAATATTAGGAGGTGCAACCTTGTGAGAGGAAGTGTGTCACTGTGGAGGTGAACTATGAGGTCATAATGCTCAAGCCACACCCCCTGTGGCACATAGTCTCCTGCTGCCTGTGGTTCAAGATGTAACGCTCTCATTTCCTTCTTTAGCACCATGTCCGTCTAGAAGTCACCTTGCTTCCTACCATGAAGATAATGGACTGAACCTCTGAAACTGTAAGCCAGCACCGATGAAATATTTTCCCTAACAAGAGTTGTAGTGGTCACAGTGTCTCTCCACAGCAATGTAACCCAAAGTCACCCATCATACATGCACTAAATCATACAAAGAAATCATATACTATTTTGTAAAACACTTGCTCTATATGGACAAAGTCATATCCCATTGTTGTTTTGTATATTTGAATACATGAAATTATTGAGAATGTAATGCCTAGCAACATTTTAGAAGAAGGACTCTGTGACTTAATTATTGGTTTTTGGCAAACCTAAATAGGCCCTGAAAACATTCTTTCTCCTTACTGGTTTCACTGTATTAGTAGTAGTAGTACCAGCAGCTGCTGCTGCAGTAGTAGTAGTAGTAGTAGCAGCAGCAGCAGCAACAGTAGACTACTGGGATTTGTCTACAATAGTCATACTCACCTTCCAGAAGTAAAGTACAATCAGTTAAATCAAAGACAGAAGCAAAATACCATATTTATTTGTCTTCTGGGAGAGAAATTAATTGTACTGAGCTTCTCTAAGTTTGTTTATTGGCTTGAGAGAGAACACACGGACACATATGCCTGTTTAAATTGTTATGCTAAATACTATATTTTGTAGTATACTACTATGGCTGTTTTGTTTTAAATTAAATCACATATTTTGAACACTTAATTGGGATACTTTTTCTTGATGAAACCACTTTCCTCTGTGACAAATCAAAAATAAAGCAGCAATTATTCTACATAAATCATCTTTACTATTAGGAGTTTATATGTGCTTATATATCTAAGAATTTAACTTCCATAGCTATTAGAAATCACAACAAATTTGGCAAAATGCCTATGACTGAATATTTGTTGGTAGTAAGACAAGCATGTGATGAAGTGGAAGGGTCACTCAGCAAGTAATTGTCTATACGATACTTTAAGAGATCACTGTGTGTATAACCTAGAGATCAAGATTGGTAATTGTTATTTATTTATTTATTTATTTATTTATTTATTTATTTATTTATTTTTTAAGATTGGTAATTCTTTACCACTAAACCTGGGAGAGTGAGGCCTAAAATTGAGGTGGACTAATGTCTTATGCAAGAAGCAACTTTGTTCAGAAGACCAGGCAATTTGTACTCTAATGGTTAAAAAGTATCAAATGAGTAAGATGTTCAATAACAAGGGCATGTCACATGGCTAAAACGTGTTTTCAATAATCATGAATAACAGCAGCAGAAGGAAACACCTGTCTGCTCCACCTGAGAGGTCCATGAAACACATCCCAAGGACAATTTTATGTTTTGAAGAAACTGAGGTCATAAGACTTCTGTCTTGTTTTCTAGGAGTGTTCTCAAAACATGCAGAATTCTCCTCACATAGTTCCATTCTTGGACCACGATCCAACATGTCAGGGAGAGAGAGAGAGAGAGAGAGAGAGAGAGAGAGAGAGAGAGAGAGAGAGAGAGAGAGAGAGACAGACAGACAGACAGACAGACAGACAGACAGACAGACAGACAGAGACAGAGATAGAGACAGACAAGGCAAAGACAGACAGAGACACAGAGGGAGACAGAGACAGAGAGACAGAAAGACACAGATACAGAGAACATCTAGACCACTTTGAGATCCTAAGCAGAGGAATGGTGGATTGGTAGTCTTAAATGGTTATACAGCACCAGCTAAAACTAAAAACATAGCCTGACATAGAAAGCAAATGCTTCAAGCCTACAGAAGGTGAGACTACTGAGTATGAGGAGTAACGTGAAGATGAACAAGCAGAGCCGGAAATGCGAGTTCCAACACCATAGCAATTACTAAGTGTTTAGAACTCTAATTTTGCCTACTAAACAATAGTATGAAAAATTGTCTGAATTAATCCAGACAAATAGCTGTATTGATCTCTGTAACTGCCAACATAATGCTTCCACAACTTAAACTTTCCCCAAATAGCTTTTAAGGAATAGTAAGTTACAACATAAAAAGCAATGTATGAATTCTGTTCCCATCTCATGTGATTTTTACACAGAAAACTCTAATGTTTTAATCTATCATTTCTAAACTATTGCTTTGTATGTTTAGGTTACAAGTTAACAGTACTTGCCTGTCTTTGTTCTTTACATCTGCCAATAGTTTTGGTTACCATCATGGAATAGGTTTATGTAATGCTTGTTTCTTCAAGCCTTGTGCACTAGGTGGAAGAGTTTGGATAATTTTAATCTTTCAAATCTCCTTTGTTTACTTGTTTATGTTAGAGTCAAGGTAGCTCAGAAAATATATTTTTGTTGTTATATGAGGCCACTAAATTGAAAGTGTTATTTGTTTATACTGTTTATAGTCAATTCAGTTTAACTCAGACAGTATATACTTCTACTTAATGGTATGTATTAATCTAACAGTTAAGATAAATACTCTACAGTCTTACTCTTTAAAGCTGTACTTTGTTAGTAAAGCAATAAAATAAGACATTGCATGCAGGGAGAATTCAAAAGAAAATAAAAGGAATAATATTTACAGCAGACAAAAGAATCAAATACATACTTGTAAAAACACATCATGAAAGGTCAATTGTAAAATGAAGACTGGTAACCCAATGAGAAGGACCAGCAACTTTCATTCCCAGGCACTAAAAATCAGAGCACTCAACTTTATGAGCTACAATTAACAGGTCTAAAATGAGAAGTACACTCCAAAACATAGCCCTGGGGAACTTGGAAAAAAAAAAGAAAGAAATCTCCTTGTACTACTGAACTAATCATCTGGGCTGAATATCAAAAAATGAAAAATAAATAAAGAAAACAAACAAACAACAAAAGAAAGACTTAACTGTGGACCAAAACTAACAATTTGACATGAATATACTTTCCATTTAAGAACTGCAGAAAACATACTCTTCACCCCAACAAATTAAATATTAACCAGGACCAACCCTGACAGTCCGCAACAACATAAAGAACATGTAACATTTACCTTTTCTGATGACAATGCAATAAGCCTAGAAAACATCAGCAACAAAAATGCGTAAATCAGCAGACACTTTGAAATTGAAGAATTTATCCATGAATAATGTACTAAAATAAATATACGGATATTATATATACATGTATTTATTAAAGAATAGAAAGGTGAGTCATGTAACTGATAGGACGGGGTGAGGCTAGAAAAGCCTTCATAGAAATTATTAACTAAGGAGAAAAAACCCACTATCATTCTGTAGTAACTTCTGAAGAGAGATCAGAGGAAAACACAATCTCCCAAGCTTCGTTGCTTCTTGCTGCCAAATGCCACTGCAGTGGCTGCTACTGTTGCCAGTTTCAAACCTGATAGATGACACCAGAGTTTTTTATCTTATAATATGCAGAATACCATCGTTTTAACAAGGGTTTTCCATGACTTCTTCAGCAGATCTGGATTGCTGAGATATGGAACTCTGTGGCCTGAGCAGACACAGGTTCTCCGTTCCTTCAGCTGCATGTGGCCATCATGAGACTCTCCTGCACCGAACTTGTAAGCAAATCTAGTCAATTCCCTTGGGTAATATTATTGGTTCATCATGTATTTGGGTTCTACAATCTATTGTTACATTCCTCTAGAGAACCAGGCCTAATACATATTAAGAGAGAATACAATAGTAAAAGTGAATTTTCCTAATGACCCTGGTGTTTACTAAAGCTGGCTTTCCAGATCCACTGTTTCCAAAATAGCTAAAGATTATCTTAGTACCATGGAAAATATTCACAATCCATGTTATAAACTGAAGAAATACACTTATAACTTGTATATAAGGCCTTTGAATATTTCTGGAAAACAAGAAATACAGGAAAGCTGGAAGGATTGTTTAATACATCTGAATAAAGTAACACTGGTAAAGAATAAGCTCGGAGATGCATTTTTTCCAGCTCCAGATGCACATGAACACATTAATGCCCTCTAAGTTTGTGCTGAGCATATATTTTCACTCCAGTAGCTACATGGTTAAAGGTGTGGATAAAGCATCGCATGATCTAATTATATTTTTGGGTGAGTTACAATGGAAGTGTCATGCCTAGCTACAAAAGTTTCCTGTCATTCAAGTGCAAATACTAATAAAGTTGTAGCATGCTGTAACTTAGCATACAGATATGTGGCAAGACTCAAGATGCTGAAGATGTTAAACTGTCATATTAAGATGAGGACTCATAAGCAACCAACCCCTACTCTTTGATCATGTAGTAGATCTATTTTCAACTTTCGGTCTTTTATGGTGGCTGCTTCAGTTTGTACCCTTATCACCGTGAATAAAATTTCTCTCTCTCCATACCTCTATGCAGTAAAATCCCTTGTCATTTTTTTTTTTTGTTTTATCTCTTATTTTAGTCTGACTAGAGTAAGATGAAATCTTAAAGCAGTTATTTATGTTGTCCTGATGGCTACAGATGCTGGGCATTTTAAAAACATTTCCAATATTGTATTCAATACTTTATACTTCTTTATGTGTTCTTCACTTTATCTGTTAATCATTCTTGAATTTATTCATGTTGCCTTTGGGTTCCTTAAATTGTGGCTTATACTTTTTATTTTGGAGTGATTTGTTTGTGTGTAAACTAAATTGCTTTTTTTGAGAGACTATTTTTATGAGAAAACTAATATTTGCTGAAAACATATTGCCTTGGCAATTCATGTTGTTTGCGTTTTTCTCATGGAATCAAGAAATACAGAGTAATCTTGTTGGTGGTGTTTCTTAGTATTAATAGTGTTCCTACCTTTGTTTAGTTGGTGTTCAGATTTCTGTTTATTGTTACCTCAGTTTCACAGGTTATTGACCAGATGAAGATGAATACAGGCTAAATGGTCCTTCTGTTGTGGATGTGGAGTCAAAATAGGCATGGATATCACTACTTTAATGTGTAGTCATTTTAAGCTGGGAATGGATTTCTCACAGTGATTGCTTTACTGTTTGGTGGTAGCAAAGGATACATGATACCTCAGTAGCAGTGATGGAGTTATAGCAGTGCTGGGAATATCTATATGTCAGTGAGATACTCAGATAGTAGGGTGGATTTGCAAGAGAAGCCTGATCTAAGTGGTATTCAAACCAATGATTGTTCCTTTTGTTTCAATACCTTCTATTCCTTACAATTAACTGAATGAGAAAAAGAAGACTAAAGCCTGTTTTATAAATGGCTATGGAAACTATACAAAGGTTATCTGGAACATTACCAGTGTACCGCAGGAGTCTCCTTCTGAAAAACCCATGAAAGATAGTGTTGGAGGCAAACCGTAACCGAGGACAGCTATTCAGCACTGCACAGGGTTATATGTTCAGATGAAAGGAAATATGGCCAACGGGAAACTGTAACTCCAGAGGAGTGATTGAATTGTGGTTTGTATGCTGTAGCCATTGATCATGCTGGATGGTTGAAAACTTCAAGGTAACATGGTTGGAAATTGTTGAGAAAAACATTTGAGAAATGTTTCTATGAAAACCATTTCAAACGGGCAAACATATAAAGATACTATTGTCACTGATAAAAGATACAACAACAAAAGATGAGCTGCGGAGGACAACTTAATAATCAAGATGATGCATTCTGGGGAAAAGATTCAACCTCCTTATCCAGCCATCCAGTTGTAGTTAAGTATGCCCATGGATAAAATCGCCATTGGTGCACAGATGGAGGTAGTACATAGCTACAAGAATATGAACTTCCAATCACCAAAGGTGACCTGAAATAGCTGTTAATGAATGCCAAATACATCAACATCTGAGAGCCACACGGCACTGTATCTAGTAACATTGTCAGAGACGGATTGTAGGTCGATTGCATTGGAACAATTCCATCATGAAAGGGGCAGCAGTTTGTCCTTAATAGAATAGAGAGACTTATTACAGTTATGGATTCAGCTTCTTTACATGCAATGCTTTTACTGACAAACCTATCATCAAATAATTTAAAGAATGCCTTCCCACTGCTGTTGTATTCCACCTTTGCAAGCAAATCTTTCATATCAACATGCCAATAAGCTTTAGGCAGTGATTTACTGGTCTTATATGGTTTTGCCCCATCTTGAAACATTGCCTTGATAAACCAGTAGAATGCTCTTTTAAAGCGAAAATACCTGAAAATCTTAGTAGGAATTCTACAGAAGGCTGTATGTGCTCCCAATCAGCATTTGATATACATTATTACTTACTCTCTAGGCAAAACTTTTGTTTCCTATTCCTAAACATTGGGCGTTGATATTTTAGAAGTGTTGATTCCAGAAAAAAGACGATGTTTACTCCCAGGAGTTACAGGAAACACTGAACCTGAAGGTTAGACTTAGCCTTGCCCTGATTGGGCCTGTAGTAACTTTAAGTTAACAGGCCTATAAAAGAGTTATTTTATCAGGGAGGATTGACCCAGACTTCCATAGAAAAATTGCACTACGACTTTATAGTGGAGGTAAAGAAAGGGATGTACAAAATGTAGGAGTCTTTTAGGATGACTCTCTGTATTAACATAATCTGTTAGTAAGGCCAATAGGACACTACAACTCAATTCAAGTAGTAAAATAAATGGGCCAGAGTTTACAGGAAAAGAAGAATGTGGAAAAATTTTGCATACTGAGGATAGAGAAAACACAGACAAGTTAGTATAAAATCTAAACAGAAGATATTATCATGTGGCTATTCATAGAAACAAGGACTATACTTGAAATGACTTCTGTCATATTCTGCTAAGAACATGTTCTTAAATATTTGCAAATATTTTAGCAGATATTTAAAATAGCTTTTATTTACTATTATTTCTCATGTAATATATCCTATGCTGAATTAATATCATCATAAATTGTAGTTTTCTACTGATTTTACTAATAGATTACGTTAACATAGAGCCACTTAAGTGTTGTTAAGTGAAATAATCCAGGGGCACACACACACAAGCTAATACTGTCTTTACTCTCTACCACTGTCTTGAGTGGTGCCAACAATTCTGCCTCTCTACATTTCTAAGTGCCTACTCATTTCTTTGTTCCAGGCTCCAACACTACATGGCATTCACTGGGAATCCTTAGTCCACTCAGGCTAAGGAAGCAGTTAGGCTAGCTGCAGATCCTTACCTCTCCTTTATTTCTGTAAGTCTAATAACCTAGTTCATCCCCAGCTCTCTGACACAGCACCTGCCCCAGCCTCCCAGCCCTCTCTGCCATAACAGCCAGTGAATCACATATATATTCCATTCCAAACATCCTTCTCCTGAATAATTGCCTAACCCCAGTGGCCAATTTTGACATTTCCTGAGAACTACAGGCCACTCCAGCTGGCAAAGCAGATAGGGCAGCTGCTGATCTTGATCTATGACTCCAAGTCCAATCATCAATCTCATTCCTAGCTCTGTAGCAGAACAATCGCTGCAGGCTTTCTTCACTTTCATATTCTTAGAGGACTAAGCTTATCCTGAAAGAATACCCTGCTTCCTTCCTCCTATGGACCCCGTTTGCCCATGCCTTTTAGCATATCACCAATATGAAGTGTCAGCCCTATATACCTATAAATATCTTTTACAAACCATCCCCAGTGGTCATACCTATGAGGATATCAGAAGAATTTCCTAGCAAACAACCCATTGCCACCACACTTAAGAGTCAGAGAGGACAACAGAACACCCCCCCCCCCAAATCCACCAACTCAACAAAAGCAAGACATCAGCAAACGCTATCACAGCATCCTCTGAGTACTGAAACACAACCGAAGGCCAAGAAAACAGTGTAAACAATTATGATCAATTCCTTTAAAGTGGAAATTAATAAATCACTTTTTAAAATCTTGAAAAACACACATAGAAGTGGAATAAAACTAATAAAACAATTCATAACCTCAAAGTAGAAATAGAATTCATAAATAAAGTCCAATCTCTGGGAAATCTGGAAATGAAATAGTTAGGAATTAGAACAGGAAACACAGAAGTAAGCTTTACCAACAGTATACAAGAACTGGAAGGTAGATATTAGACACTGAAAGCATAATATAAGAAATTAGTAGATTGGTGAAAGAAAACATTAAATCTAAAAGAAAATATTGGCACAAAAATTTTCAAGATATATGGAAAACCATGAAAAATCCAAATATAAGAATAATAGAAATATAAGGAAAAGAAACCCAGGTAAAAGACCCAGGAAGTTTTTCAATAAAATCATAGAAGTAAATTTTCCTAACTTAAAGAAGGAGATACCTAAAGGTAAAATAAACGTATAGACACCAAAGAGTTCTGCTGAGAAAGGAAAGTCCTCTTGGGTACACAACAATTAAATCACTAAACATACAGAACTTAAAAAAGGGAAAGAAATAAAGAAAAAATTTAAAAAGAACATTAAATGCTGAAGGGAAAAAGATCAAGTACCTGTAAAGGCAGATTTATTAGAATAACACATATGAACAATGTCAATATACAAACACAGTGCAGCAGAAGTGATAAAAGGAAAGTTCCAACTCAAAGAGGTTAATTACACTCAAGAAAGCACAGAAAATAAATAATCCAAGGGCAGGAAATAACCACACACACAGAGAGACACACACACATACACACAGCACTACCACCATCACAACAGCAGAAGCAACAACAATAACAAAAACAAAGCAAAAAATAACAGGAATCAACAAGCAATGCTCATTCATATCTCACAAAATGAATGCTTTTATTTTCCGAATGAAACAAACAGAATGGGTGAGAAATTAGGATCTATCCTTCAAATGTATCCAAGAAACATGCCCTACATTCAGGAATATATATTACTTCAGGGTAAAGGGATTGGAAAAATGATAAATTCCAAATAAATGTCAGTAAAAATAAACCTTATGCAGCCATTCTAATATCTGACAAGAAAATTGTAAATCAAAACTAGTCAGAAGAGATGGGTAAAGCACTCCATATTCATCAAAGGAAAAGTCAACCAAAGAAAGATTGAAATTTATAACAACTATGCATAAGACACAAGAGGAACAAAGTTCATAAAGAAACACTTTATAGCTTAAACTGAGTGTTGATCATCACACACTTACAACAAGAGGCTTCAATACCCCACTCTTGTCAACAGACAAGTCATCCAGACAAAAACATTGAAATTCTGGAAGTAGCTGTTATAATTATGATGAACCAACATATGGTCAGACTATTTCACCCAAACGCAAAAGAATAAACATTAGTTTCCTCACTTCATGAAGCTTTCTCCATAATTAACCAAATACTCAGACAAAAAGTTAAGACTCATAACTTACAAATAATTGAGATAACACCAGGCATCTGATTTGACCACCACAGATGAAACATGGATATTATGTATAATAATATAAATGCATATGTTAAAAAGAAATATAATAAAACATTTAAAAACAAGAACAACAACAGAAACAAAGGCATGTTTACAAACTCAGGAAAACTAAACCACACTAATGACTGAAAAAGAGTTAAGACTTAGAAGCTAATAGAGAAATTAAAGACTTTGTATAATTCAAAAAAACATGAATGCAAACATATCCAAATATATGGAAGAAATTGTAAGAAGTTTTAAGTTGTAAATTCATAGCACTAAGTGCACACATAAAAATAAATTGACAGGTCTCATAATAGAAGCTCTCGACAGCACACTAGAAGCTCTAAAACAAAAGAAAAAAATTCATACCCCAAAGAAGTAGGTGGCAAAAATAAACAAAATCCATGCTAAAATCAATGAAATGGAATCAGTCAAACAAACAAGAACAAATAAAACAGTGTGAAGAATCAATGAAAAAAAGAGTTGGATCTTTGACAAAATCAACATATTTCTGAAACAAAATTAGAAATGTAAAGAAGACACAACAATAAACACTGAGAAAATCCAGAAAATCAAAAAGACATTTCAAAACATGATTTCACCAAACTGGACATCTAAAGGGAATGGATAATTTTCTCTATACATATCACTTATCAAAGTTAAATTAGATCAGAACTACATTCCTTAGTGAAAAAGAAGCAGTCATTAAGTCTTTTATCCAAAAAGACCCAGAAAAAGGTAGTTGCAACACACATTTCTACTAGACTTTCAAAAGAAAAGTTAATGCCAATATGCTTCAGATTATTCTGCAAAATGGAAAGAGAAGGAACACTTCCCAAAACATTTTACAAAGCCACATATATTCTGTTATTAAAACCACATAAAGATGCAACAAAGAAAATTAATTACAGACCAATTTCCCTTATGATGCAAAACTCTCAATAAAATACCTGCAAGCTGAATCCATGATCAAAAAGATCATCCACCACAAGCAATTAGGCTTTTCCTCAGAGATGTAAAGATGGTTAAATGTATGTAAATCAATAAATGTAATCCACTCTAAAAAAAAAAAAGATAAATCATGATAGTCTCATTTTGTGAAGAAAAGGCCTTTGAAAAATCCAAAACCCCTTCATTAAAAATGCTCTGGTGAGATTGAGAATATAGGCAACATACATCAACACAATAAAGGCAGTTTAAAAGAAGTACATGCCAAAATCAAATTAAAAGAACATACAATTAAAACAGTTCCACTAAAATCATTAAAAAAAAAAACAAGGTTTCCTACTCTATGAAGCAAAAGACAACTGAATGAGTTTAAGTGGATACAAATTGGAAAGGAAGAAGTCAAAGTGTCTTTATTAGCAGGTTATATGACAATATATATCAGCGACCTTAAAGTTTCCACAAGAGAACTCCTGCAGCAGTTACATGCCTTCAGAAAAATAGTAGAATACAAAATTAACAAAATATAGCCTCTCCTGTATACCAACAAGAAGCAGAGCATGAAATAAACCACAGAAACATTGCATTTCCTAATAGTCTTAAATAAAGTATTTCAGGTAACTAACCGAACATGTGAAACGCTTGGATGATAAAAACAAAAAACAAAAAACAAACAAACAAACAAACAAAAACTTTAAGACATTGAACCAAGAAACTGATGAAGATTTTAGAAGCTGGCAATAATCCCATGTTCATTATCAGTGGCATTACTCAAGTAGATGTCCATAATACCAAGCCACTGACAGATCCCATGCAAGCCTCATCACAATTCCAACATAATTCGTCAGAGTTCTGGAAAGGACAAATTTCAGCTTCATATGGAAACACAAAAACTAAGTATAGCTAAGACAATACGAGTAATAACAACACTGAGGATGGCGTCAACATCTCAGACCTCAAACTGAACTACAAAGCTATAAAATAAAAATAGTATTAGCACACAAAATAAAGACACTTCAACCAATGGAATTAA
Organism: Acomys minous; assembly: GCF_964271855.1. NCBI lineage: Eukaryota > Metazoa > Chordata > Mammalia > Rodentia > Muridae > Acomys > Acomys minous. The sequence goes on along the minus strand of NC_140501.1, from coordinate 13,993,982 downwards.
GTTGAAGAGGCAGGCAGTAATCTACCCACCTATGGAAACTTTAATTTATTTTAATAAACAAGACAAAAATACACATTGAGAAGAAGACCTACATATTCATAAAAGGGTTTCTGATCAAATTGAACTGATGTATAAGAAACAAAACCAAGCTATACTTATCAATCAGCACAAAACTCAACTCCAAATGAATCAAAACATAAAATCAGATACTTTGAACAAGCTAAAAGATAACATGGAGAAAAGCTATAAACTCTTTGGCATAGGAAAGGACTTTCTGAAGAGAGACTTGTTAACACAACCCTAATATCATCAATTAATAAAAAAGGGACTTTCTGAAACCTACAAGGTTGGACAAAGGGCAGCCTATAGAATGGGAAATGGTTTTTAAGAACTACATATCTGATAGAGGGCTAATATCCAAAATATATAAAGAATTTTAAAATCTAGACATTAAGTACAAAATTAATTAAAATGGGTTACTGATCTAAACAGAAAATTCTCAACAGAGTAATTCAAATGGTTGAGAAGCACTTACAGAAATGTTCTACATACATTCTTAGTCATGAGGCAAATGCATATGAAAATTATTTTGAATTTTATCTTCTGTATTAATTATTCACTTTACATCCTGTTCATACCCTCCTCCCTCCTCTCCTCCCAGTCTGACCCTCCCTCCTTCCTCCCCAATTCTTTGGGAACAGGGGAACCTCCTGCCCTCCCACTCAGCTCATCAAGTAGCATCAGAACAGATTTCATCCTCTTTCAGGCCCATCAGGGGGAAGTGATCCAAAACCTGTAAACAGAGTCCATGTTAGAGAAATCCCTGTTCCCTTACTAGTGGACCCACATGAAGCCTGAGCTGATCATCTGCTACATCTATGTAGAGGTCCTAGGTCCAATCCATGCAGGGTCCTCCTTGGTTAGCTGGGTCAGGAGGACAGAAGGCCTGCAGAGAAAAGGAGAAATGGCAGGTGGGAGCATCTCTGTGACAAGCTGGAGTCCTAAGTCATAATATGCCTCTGGGAGGATATGAAGGGAACAGCTATGGCTGGGCTCCGAGTAACAGGGGCCATGGAGACTGAGGAGGACACTCTCTAACTAGACAACACTCTTAGTGGAGAAGGGAGGACACCAATGCACCCACAAAAATTTTGATCCAAAACTCATCCTGCCTACAAGCAATGTAGATATTTCACCTTACACCACACAGAATAGCCAAGGGTCATCCAAAAAAAAATGCCAGATTATACTGGCAAGGATGTGCAGTAAAGGAAGTCCTCATCCATTGCTGGTGGGAGCATAATCTTGTACATACACTAATGAAATAAGTTGCCAGTTTCTCAGGAAGACAAGAGTTGAACTGCCTTAATACCCAGTTATGCCACTATTGAGTACATAACCAAAGGATGCTTCCTCATACCATAAGTCACTTGTTCAACTATGTTCAGTGCTACTCTATTCATAAAACTAAGCTATTTATAACAGACTAAATGTCCATTAACAGAAGAACTAATAAGAAAAACAGTATTACCATTGCACAGTGGGGTATTAATCAGCTGCAAACAATAACAAAAAGGACAAAATCATGAAATTTACAAGTAAATACATGGAACTACAAAAAAAATCATCTTGATTGTGGTAACTCGATTGTAGAAAGAAAGTGTTGTATGCATTCACTTACATGTGGATATCCACTGTGTAGTAGATGATAATCAATATATACTCTGTTGAACCACATAAGTTAGGTATAGAGTGAGAGACAATGGTAGGATAGATAGATTCTCTAGGAAAAGGAAATAAAGTGAGCAATTACTGATGGATGGTAGGGGTTGGGTGCTGGAGAGGAGGATCCAGTGGAGAGGGAGAGAGATGTGTGAGACAGCTGAAATAAAGGGTAATTTGAGGGGTAGAATAGAAACCTAAGATAGTAGAAGTTTCATAAAGTATAAAACTTACAAATGTAATCTAAATGAAATTGGTAAAACTTGACATAGGCAAAGCATTAATTGATGGTCTTTGTTCAATTCATGAATCCTGCATTTAGGGATTCAGTGATATCTAGCTGCGTTGTCGGTAAAGGGGCATCATAAGAACCCTCAAGATTTTCAGGCTCTTGCGAAGACTATAGGCTATGCTCTACAAACTCACAGTATCCAGACTCTATTGCTAAGAACAGTACTTTCACAACATATTGAACAAGAGCAAGTGCAGCTGGTGCCGAGTTAAAACCTTTACTCTTATGTTTGAACATCTTTGTTATAGGAAGGTAGGTGCTCTGTATGCTACAAGAAGAAAAAGGTAAACAACTCAGCTAAAAAAAACCTTTAATATAAAATCCTATCTGCTAGGCATGTTAGGGCAATGGTGCTCTGAAGCATGTATGAGTAACCACCAATATCTGACTTGATTGAAGTCCACTGCACTAGTTGTATGCACTACCTAACACTGGTTATGTGACCAGGAGTCTAAGAGTAGATATCCACGGGATCAAGGCTAATCCCAGATACTACTGTCAAAAAATAATAGTCCTATCAATAAGATGACTATTACTCCCAATGACTTTCTACCATATTCATAGATCATTTACTTACTTAAACATTATCGGAGAAGCTTTCTTATGCAGCAGATATATTTAGAACAAATGCAAAGGCCCATAGCCAGATGTTAAGCCTTGGAACACTCAGTGCTATATGGGAGATCTCAATGAAATGCTTCCCCTCAGAGCCTGAAGAACCCCAGTGCAAGAAGAGACAGAAAAAGGATAAGAACCAAGGGAATGGAGCAAACTAAGAAAACATGGTCCTTTAAAGAGACAGGAGATTTTATATATATATATATATATATATATATATATATATATATATATATATATATATATAAAATATATTATATATATATATATAATATATTATATATATTATATATTATATATATATGAACTCATAGAGACTGAAGCAGCATGTGCAAGGTCTTCATCTGTACAAGGTTCTTTGCATTCATAATATGGATACTAGTGTCATTTACATGTGAAATTCCTGAGTGTATGAATGAGTAGGTCTCTGTGTCTTGTGACTTCTCTAGTGATCCTTTTCTTCTGTTTGTTCACCTTGACCAATGCTCATGTGTTAATTTTTGTTTTAACTTACTACATCTTAGTTTAGTTATTATTATCCCTTACAAGTCTATTTTTTTCTAGTGAGAATATTAATATACATGGATCTAGATGGGAGAGGAAGATGGCAAGAAGTAGAAGTAGAGGGAGGGGAACGATAATCAGAATATATCATGTGAAAAATCTAGTTCCTATGAAACTGAGGGAGGCCAAATACAAGCAGCAGGAAACAACACTGAGCCGCCAGTATGACACTAGTCTTCTAGGTGGCCACCCAGGTGCCATGAATCTAGTTAATAAAAATTTAATTAGTGAGTCTGCCTAATAGCAAGCACACCCCTCTGTATAGGGTCACTACAAAAACCTTAACATTACTTTCAGGTTCAGAGGTGCATAGGTATGCTTTCTGTTACTTTCCTTGAGTCTTCTCTAAATATTTTTTATCAAGTATGCTTTCCTGAGATTTTGCCCTTGTAAATTTCAAACTCTCCACACATTTAGTAGCCTAGTCTGAGTGCCACTGCTTTTTTTTTTTTAACCTATTTAGATTAAAATGGGTTCAGTTTATTCAGTTTTGTTCTTGGGTGCTTGATTCCTTGCTTCAACAGCTGCTTTTGCTTCCCTCCCCTTGTTGCTGTTGTCTGCAAGAGTGCAAAGCCAAAATAGAAAACAGGCCGAGTTCACAGGCACGCTATTTTTCCTAGGGTCCTGGCATACTTCCAAGCATCTATACCTTTGATGTCATTCACAGTAACTCAGTCTCACTTTACAAAACAAAACAAAACAAACAAACAAACAAACAAAAAACCCAAAAACATTCAGATTAACTTCAGACACAAAAGGTTAGAAATAATAGGTACTATACAGTTAGAAATGAGAAAACCCAGGTGATTAAAAAAATGACTATCAACTTAGAAATAAATTAAACTCGAAAGTGTTTATATTGCATTGCAAATTTGAGTTGGTTTTACAGATGCCAATTTCTTCTTTTGGGAAAACAGAGTTTCCTTTCAGGAAAAAAAACTTATGTATAACATGTGGGTTATTACTGACATATGTTTTTACTATCAAGTCCTCCATACAAGGCCAACTAACACATCCCTATTCTTAGCAGTTTTGGAGAGATTCCTAAATGATACAAAGATCTGCTATTCAATACAGTAGCCAGTACTGTGAGTAATTTGCGAGTTCCCAATTACTTCGTTTGATTATTTTCTCTTTTGATATATATGTACAAAACCATCAAGTGTTACATTACATATTACAGATACTGGAACCAAAACCACGATAATAATGGTAATAAGACTAATTACTATCATGTCACCATTAAAACTAAAGTATGTAAAGGTGAGAACTACTCACAAAATTCCTGAGGATATATTGAAGGTAAATATTACACTGTTAAGTTAAATATTATCCAGGACTTACCATAAAATAATGAAACATTCAGGAACACATAGAAAGGAGCTTGGAGTGTTTCAGAGTTTTTTCCTAAGATTTTATTTATTCATTACGTATACATTGTTCTGCCTGTATGCCTTCACACCAGAAGGGGGCACCAGATCTTATTATAGATGATTATGTGCCACCATGTGGTTGCTGGGAATTGAATACAGAAAAGCTGAAAAAGCAGACAGTGCTCTTAGCTGCTAAATCAACTCTCCAGCCTCCAGTATATCAGAGATTTAAACATTAATAAGAAGCAAAGACTTACTATGTATATAGCAGCATTCACTGCAAAATAGCTTTATATAAAACAAAGATATTTGAGAATCTAAAAAAAGTAATATAAATGAGAACTCACAGCAAATTTGACTTCTCTAACAGCTTTAGGTGATTTTTCAAAATAATAATTTCATATGCTCTTATTGAATCAAATTAATCATAGAGAGTGAGTGATACTGGTAATATTTGTAAAACAATTGAAATTGTTATTCAGTACCAGGAAATTAAGTTTTTTACTTTTTTTTTTTAAGTTGGTAAAATAAAGCTACTCAGAAATACACCCACAATAAGATTCAAAAATATTAATGGCTAAAAAGCTGTTTCAGTCAATAAACTATCATGTAACATAAGATCAACAAACAAAGATAAAATTGATAGGAGAAATTTGACTATATAAACTATAAAGAAGGAATTGACTAGATACCTGTGGACTTCCTGTAATCACATATGTGACTGTGTGTGTTTGGTATATGACTGGCAGGTATTTAGAACATACAGCCAAGTGTTCCTGCTGACCTTAGGAAAACAAAATGTACCCAGAATCCAGTAGATTAAGCCAGTCTCTATATCAGATGTGCAAGAGTAAGTAGTTATACAGGAAGAAAAAAATAAGCCAAGACTTTTGTTTCTGCTGAAACTTCACTTCCAGCCTCAGAAAATGTGAAAAAAAAAGAGTAGATTTCATTATGTTCTGTCTACTACTTGTGAGAGAAAACAAGACTCCAATTACAATACAGGTAATAACGATTAGACAATATAGGAGTGAAACAGATAAACAATTCTGATCTCTTTGTTTTGCATATACTTTGTTATATTGTTTTTCTTCATATTTGAATGAAATAAGAAAAATATTTTATTTGTAACATTTTTAATCAAATATTTTGTGTGTGAATATACAACCTCATTGTAAAGCTCTTAATATGATTATTTAGAATATAATTATTGGAACTTGTTCTCAAAGAATGAAATCATCACTAAGGATGATGGGTGTGTTTATAAGAGGGAATGTATAAAATTGCAACAGCGTGCAGGCACAAAAAATATTTGCTAGCTGCAATGAAATTAGATATTTGGAGCTGAAGAAATTAATTGTAAATGTAGCTCATAGCTTTTGAAACCATCTTATAACTCTGTCTGTCCCAGCAAGTGAAAGTGTAAGTCTATACCCATTTGCTCAAAATGTTTGTGAAAGAAACTGATGCAATTGTAATATTGATACACAATGTTTAAAATTATATGAAAGAATTTAGCTTAGTTTGATTTAGCTTCAGCCGATTTCAAATTTATGCTAAAGAATGAATGGCTTCTCTTCTCCCCATAAATCTGAACAGATAAGAAAGGACACAGTTCTAGAGAGAAGCCCTTCCCTTCTCATGACAATTTGAAGAGACTCACTACCAGTAACTCATGATCAAAGTGGTATTTTTGTTATCTTCTTTATTGTCATAAAATTGCAGATACTATACTTGAGCTACAGGGAGTAGAAAATTCTCTTTTACAAATTGCTCTAGCTAACCAGGTAATATATAAACTACAGAGAGATCAATTTATTTTCCTTTTCATAGGTAGAAGAAAAGTGGGTCAAATATTTTGGGATTGGTACACTTTCACAGAGAAAAAGAAATTCATTTGTAATTACATGGGTGCACATTAGTTTTTAATTAGTGTGGGGGGGTAAAAAAATTCAGCCTCTGGATGAAGTCATATAGTACATTCTGTCAGAAATTATGTAAGAGAAAACTCAGTGACTTATGACAATAAAAGGTTAAAATTAGTTACATTAATTTGATAATAACCAAATATAGACATTGCAGCTCTAAAATGCAAAGAATTAAGTAAATAAAGGGTAGAATAATTTGAAAGATACTTGGTGATCTGAGATAACTCTTCTATGAATTACATTTGATTTAATATTTTATTTTTCCTTTATAATTTAGTCTTGTCAGCACAGTATTGATTAGAAGACAAGATTTTATTTTATCCACTAATAATATTTAATATGATGCTCTTTTGTATAATATTAAAGATTATTCACTGACGTGTATTTCTTGCTTACCTGTTTGCTTTTCACTTTCTTATCTATTGGGTTTTTATTTTTAATATCTACTCTTTTGTTTTTCGATTTCTCCTCATTCTTTTTCATAATAACTTTTTCTTTTACCTTTATGACTATGAATTTAATAAGCAATTCATAAATGTTTTCTTCCACATTTTTTGGCCACCCACAATTGTTTTGCTAGATTATCATACTCCCACTCTGATTGTTTCTCTATGATATAAATCATAGCAATATTTTTTCTTCCCTAAATGAAGGCCTTCAAGAAGTGGGACAGCATTATCCTAGCACCCAGTTATGAATGCGTATACAACCCACTGCTCCTCTGAACAATTTGTGTTTTAAATAAATACAAATCATGATAAATTGATTAATTGTTTTAATATTCTTGAACTCTGGTGTACTCTCTTGGACTTAGATGTGAGTATATTAGGACTGAGACTCCCTCTCTATCAAAGTGTATCATCCTTTTAGTACTGATAAGGCTTAATTTTCAAAGCACTTCTAACTAAAATCTAGATTCACACTTGGACATTACAGATCTTTCCACCTGAGATATGTGACCTAAGACACAGAAATAATTTGAAGAAGCATACTATAAAGTGGGATTTGAGAACAATGTTACCATTAGTAAATTTGTAATGATAATTCTAACGTTAATGTCATTGCTATAATTTTTTTTATGTCATGATAAGTAAAGAATGGATTGCTTCTATGTATAGTATCAATGTATTTATAAAGGATATTTGCAAGAAACAATACGTGATAGTTTTGGGAAAAGTAAATTTAATTCTATAAAGTGACACAATTCTTGGAATCAAAAGAGTGAGTAATGTATTAAAAGTTAAGGAATTTACTAGAAAGAGTGTACAAATTAATAGAATAAGAGCTGTGTATATAAAACAGCACCCATCTTCAAGCTTGGAGCTAGGACATGCAGGCTTTAGGTGTTGCTAACTTACATAGAATATTAAATTATAGCCTGGAGTATATATTTTGGGAAAATTAGGAATATGATTGAAAGAAAACAGATTCTGGTCCCAAATATATTGATATACTCAAGCACTTGAAAACTCAGATTTTATAAATATTCTGTATAAAAGCAATCATGTTTTCTATTTCAAGATTTACATGGCATCTTTGTTAAAGAGAACAGAAATGGTTCTGCTTACAAAGCATCTGGACCAACATCATTTTTGACAACATATAACACTGAGAAAAAAATCACAGTGTAACAGGACCATGGAGCATTAGGTCTGTTGGCGAGATAAAGGATTTACATACATAAAGAGATATAACATTGTTCATGTGTACTGGTAAAAGCTTGCAGAGTTTGTGAGTATCAAGATAATCAATAACATGGTATAGAAATTAGAATATAAACATAATTTAGAGAGATAACTGATATAGAATTTGTCTCATTTAATGCAGAACTTATTGTAGATCAACAATGAACAGTTTTACTGATTAACTGGAAAAAGCAGTGGTACTTTTTTCATGTAGCAAAAACGCAATTGCTTCATGGTACATCATGAAAATGGGAACAAAAGGTGGAAGCAGATAAAGACTGATGTTCTACACCTGGGGAGTGGTGTACACTTGTAATCCCAGCACTCAGTGAGGCAGAGGCAGAGGCAGAGGCAGAGGCAGAGGCAGAGGCAGAGGCAAAGGCAGAGGCAGAGGCAGAGGGAGAGGCCAATGGAACTCTGTGAGTTTTGAGTCCAGCCTGGTCAACAAAGCAAGTCCAGGACAGCCAGGGCTACACAGAGAAACCTTTTCTCAAAAACAAACCAAAACAAAATAAAATACAACAAAGCAAAAAGTAAATAAAGAAATAAAAATGGACAAACAAAAAGAATGACAGTCTGAAAAATTATTCTCAGTCTGAGGGTAGGGTTCTGTAGACAATGAATATATGAGGCATTCCATTAAGAGGTAGACCTAGCAAATTTGAGAAAATCAATGGTGAGATCCTATGTGATCTGGGGCATAAGCTAAGTGACATGGCAATAGATATTATTCCTTTATACTAAGAAGATGAATAGTCCCTTACAGATCAGAGGCCAGGTGGTGATGCATAATCAATAAATACAACTGGGTCAAATTAGCTGCCATTGGGGACACATGTACAGAGAGACACCAATAAGGTTACTGAAATAAAAATGTCATAGAGACAGCCAAAAATGTTATTGCTCAATCTATATAATCAAAATAATAAATTATGGATGATCTGAAAGTAGAGAGCAGCTGCTGTAATAAAAAATAATTATCCTTTATCTGTTTCTGGATCTGATCCAGTTTTTTGACCTGGTAAAGCACTGACTAATGGAAAGACTAAGTCAGTAAGAGGAAGAGAGATGTAGCTATGGTATCACAGTAGGTATATGCAGTTATGATTTATCCACTTCCCTCATAAAGAGAGGATATATGTGGCATTCCTCCCTGTGAAAACACAGAAATAAGTGGGGGAGGGTGCCAGGATATTTAAAATTCTGCTAATAGTTTCTGGATGACTCGTGAGAAGCTAAAGGTCATACGTCATCTCTCTAAGCATCTCAACAGAGGGATTGGTCAATTGACTTGTAGCCTGGCCCTAAGATTGAATAGGTTGAAATTAATTATAACAGGAAATTCCTATAAACATAGGCCTTATGTGATCCCTATGAGATCAGTAATTATTTCATCATCATTGAAAATATCTACTTGGATGAATTCTGAAGGATTACAATGTATTACTGAAAATAGGGCAAAGTATAGAGATAGCAACTCTGTGCCAAAGATAATCTCAACGGATGTACTTAACAAGGTCAGAGAAACGTGAATGTTGAAATGTGCTCAGTAGTCTCTCTTTCTCTACCAAAAGCAGTCTGTGCTGTTTAGGTGTGGTTTCTACTGTTCTTTAGGCCCATCTGTGGTAATATATTCTTCACTGACTTATGTGGGAGCACATATACCATTCAGCATGGTCCTACCCCTGGTTAGGTAGTCCTAGGTAGCATAATAAAATATATATATATATATAATGAGCAAGCTGTAGAAAGCAATCCAGTGAGTCGCATTCCTCCCTGACCTCTGCTTCAGTTCCATCCTCCAGGTTCTTGTCCTACTTGAGAACTTATGTCAGCTTTCCTCCACGATGGACTGTGATTTGGACATGTAAGCAAAATAACCTCTTTCTTCCACTGGTTGGTTTTAGTCGTTGACTTTATCACAGCAAGAGAAAGTAAAATAGGCCACAGTCTTGATTCATAAGTTCATCCCAGTGCTACCTTAAATGCTCCTTACTCTATCAGTGTAATACATTATGAAAAAATCTGAGATTTATAACATCAAAAAGAAACTCAAATTGTATAACAATTTGCTCACCTCATTTTAATTACTAGAAGAATAAGACCTAAGATAATTCATACTGTACATCTGCAAAAACTGCCAAAGATAACAATTCTCAATATTTGTTGATTTATCATGCTAAAGGGTTTAAGATTGCTAGTGAGGTAGATTTCTTCTCCAAATAAAGGGAGACTCTATTCTTTAAGATCCTTGTATCTCAAAATGTTAATTACTAAAAGACATCTTTTGTCCCTGGAGTTAGGCTATAAAATTTTAGGATATTGATTTAGTTTTAATTTTTTTTTATTTTATTGAAAGTATATTTTCTTACATGATGTGGCCTAATTATGGTTTTCCTTCCCTCTACTCTGAGTTTCTCATCTCTTCCGCTCCTATCTGCATACATCCTGTTCTGTCTCTCATTAGAAACAAACAGCCTAGGGCTGCAATAACAATTTAAGAGCAAGCCGGGCGTGGTGGCACATGCCTGTAATCCCAGCACTCGGGAGGCAGAGGCAGGTAGATCACTGTGAGTTCGAGGCCAGCCTGGTCTACAAAGTGAGTCCAGGACAGCCAAGGCTACACAGAGAAACCCTGTTTCGAAAAAAGCAAAAAAAAAAAAAAATTAAGATCAAACAAAAACTTACACATTAGAATAGGACAAAACAAACAGAAGAATAAGTAACCAAGAAAAGGCACAAGAATCAAAGATCCACTCCTTCACACAATCAGGAAACCCAGAAAAAAAAAACCTTAATAAACAGGAATTAGTAATATACACAGAAGCCATGGTGCAGACTCTGTGCAGTCTCTGTGCACGCTGCTTCAGTTGCTCCAAGTTCAGAGAGGCTTCACCCAGCAACTGATGGAAACATACAAAGACCAACAGCCAAACATTAGGTGCAGTGAATAAGAGGGGAGAGAGGATTGCAGGCACTACAGGGGAAAAGGACACCACAAGAAAACCCCAGAAGAAATCTGTGCTCACAGGGGCACACAAAGACTGAAGCAACAGTCAGGGAGCCTGCATAGGACTGACCTCAGCTCTCTGTGTATGTTACAGCTGTGTAGCATGGTCTTCCTGTGGGACTCCTCCCAGAGGGAGAAAGAGCTGTCTCTTACTGTTTTGCTTGTTTCAGGGACCCTTTCTCCCTACTGGGTTTCTTGGTCAAACTGCAGTGCAAGTGGACAAGCCTAGTCTTAAGGCAACTTGATATGCCCTGGTTGACTAATATTCATGGGAGACCTGCCCTGCCCTTGTCTAAAGAAAATGGAGGAGTGGCTATGGGCGCAGGGGCAGGTGGAGAGAGGGACTGGAAAAAGGGGAGGTAGGAGACCCTGTAGTTTGAGTGAAAAAAAAATAGAAAGAAAAAGAAAAAAAAGAAAGAAACAAACAAACAAACAAAATGTAAGTCTAACAATAGTCTACTTGGACTGCCAACATTTTTCATCATTTCTGGTGATCCTGGCTTTCCTATTTAGAATAGGTTATCTAGATGCCATTATTTCAAGAGAAGAAAATATTCTGCCAAAAATAAAGCATGATAATAATTGAATTATGAACTTACTTAGAATTAAATAGGCTGATTTTTCTTGCTGTGTAACAATATAACAGGAAAAGTAGAGTTGTGGCATAAATAATTGGCCTTGATAGTCAATAGAAATAATTACATTAAAGTAGTTGAATAGAAAAAATATATTTTCCATTTTTTGTAATTCTAGTAAATTTTTATGCTAATTGGATAAATTCTGTGACCTAATTGATAATAGAATTTAAAAAATAGACTTAGTTTAGGTCATTCCAACAGAGCATTCAAAGAGTCTATTTTATAGTGAGAAGATAAGAACAATAAAGGAGAAAATAAAAATGAAAAAGATCATTATAGTTCAGTCAGAGGTGGCAGTGTCAGAAGTTCGATGTTTTTCTCCTACCCTTCCCATTTGAAGTTTCTTCAGGAAAATAAAAAATAGCATTGTTCAAAATTTCAATGGTTTGCAAATGAGTGTGTGTGTGTGTGTGTGTGTGTGTGTGTGTGTGTGTGTGTGTGTAGAGCATTTATGTCAAGTGTAACTGTTTAAGTGAGTAGCTTACCACATAGATTCAAGTAATTAAAGATGTGGTCTTTAAGTCTACCTCTGGGGCCTGAATTTGACACCCACTGTCTCTTCTTGAGTTTGGATGGAAATGTAATCTCTCAGCTTTATGCCCAGGCTGCCTACTGTTTTGCCTCTCATTATTGTGGACTGCCCTTCCAGAAATGTAAGCCAAAATTCTTTCTTCTCCAACTTTCTTTTGGCTATGGTGTTTTTGTCAAAGCAGCAGAAAGCAAATGATATACCATATCTACCCAGGATCTACAACATGGTGTGCTACATAAATGTCCAAAAGCACTCTTTTGGGACTATGTTCCTCTGGTGACAGATCTACCATCTCGAGTGTACCTCATCCATACAAGCTTAACTTTATTTTAAATATCTGCATTTCATAAGGTCATAAATTTCTAAGGTTAATGTGCAAATATAAAACTCAGCTAAGTGTTAAGTGTTACAGATTATTGATTTTATCAAGGGATCTGAATTATTTGGGTGTCATAGATCAAAATCTCTCTTTCCAAATGCATCTATATTTGCCCTGAGAAAATTTACTCAGAGCTTTATACACATAAAATTAATTTCAGTGTGCTTCTTGGGACTCCTATCTAATTTATGGTAATTTTAATATTTTTTTACTTTATATGAAGAACATATAATATTTATTTAAATAATAATGGATGTGGAACTTGTTTAGAGTTTGAATGTATTTATCCCTAGGCTCATAACCTTACTAACCAAAGGCCTAGGTGTGCAAATTACATTTCCCTTTGCTCTCTCTGAGGATTACCCTCTGGAAATTAATTGCTAACTAGATTCTCTGGGTATATTTCTCTTACATATATTTGATTTTTTAAATGATTTAACATAAAAATGTGTAACATTCCTCTTATTAGATTTATTCAGATGCATGTGTGTGTGCATCTGAGAACAGAATGACTGAAAGTATGACCCCACTTTCAATCCACTGCACTTGAAACATATTTCGTACCACTACTTTCCCAAAATCTCATGCCTATGGCCATGGCCGCTGTTTTTATTCAAAGGCTAGTCTTTGGACGAAGGAATTCTTTATACTATATAACTCTAAAAGAGTTGAATTAACTATTATATTACATGAAGATACTTCATTGATATTTATAAAAGACATGGCATATAGGCTCCATTTACTATTTTAGTATAAGCAAAATATTCTTTTACAGTATATTGGAAACAACAGTGGACAGATTAGTATTTATTTAACCAAAAGATAAAAATTCTACACAAAGTAAAAATCACTTCTTTTATCCTGCTTTCTGCTAGGACCCTTAGTATTAAAGTATGGTATAAATGTGTGTGTGTGTGTGTGTGTGTGTGTGTGTGTGTGTGTGTGTGTCATTGCACAAGTATGAGTGTGCACATGAGCTCATGAACATGCAGGTATGAAGACAGAGGCTTGCACTCACGCATGTATGTGTGTGTTTGTATGTGTGCATGTGTGTTTGCATGTGTGTGTGTATGTGTGCAGGCACATACACATGAACAAATTTTCTGCATGTAAGTGAAAGCCATACAAGAGCCATGACTGCTGTGAGGAGGTCAGAGAACAACTTTCAAAGTGTATTCTTTCTTCACTGTGGTATCTGGTTATTGAATTCCCCACTTATGCAGCAAGCACTCTGGTTCTCTAAACCATCATGTTAGTTAGTAGCTCATACCATGTATGTTTTTATTTGACTAATTTTATTAGTAATTTTTATAATAAAGTTTAAATTCCTTGTGGTAAAACAATATAATATAGTATATAACATAAGTACATGCACGGTAAATATTCTTAAGTAATAGAATTTTCTGGAATTTTCTCATTGTTATGTGTAGTGTAATTTTAATTCAATACATTTTATAATATAGATACATATGTCCTTGATGTACATAGTATGATTAAAGGTTTTAAAACTTAAAAATAGAAAAAAAGCACAATTAATTTAAAATATAGTATATAAAAAGAATGGTGGTAATACTTTCTTAAAATATCTTGGAAAACAATATGATGTGCTAGACTCTGGTATTTGTCATTTACTCTATAAGAAATGAAACAAGAGAATAAAATGCATTGTGGAACCTAATCTCATTTTATGTGTTTTCTGGGGTATTTACTTTTATTCTTTGAGAGAAGGAAATGCTATGAAAAAATTCAGTTCAAATACAGTTGGTTGGCCAATAGTTTTCTTGTAATTTGGAGGAAATGAATTGGGTTTTATACAGGAATATGTCAGTCAACCTAGACAGCTGTAGTACCAAAATGTCTCACGACCATATGGATGAAGACTCCAGAAAACCATATAAGTGGACTCCCCTGAATAACTCAAAGGAAGTTATAGAACAGATGATCCTCCAATCTCCTCAACTGTTGTTCACCACTTAAATAAACTCTATGAAAGGGTTCATGAGCACCAGGAGTGCTAGATGTAAGGGCTACATAATGACAAGCCTAAATCTAAGCACAGTCTCTCCCTTTCAATTTGCTGTCTTTAAGAACATCATTCAATTTTAGGTTAGTACAGGTCCCCCATTTGTGAAATGAGACCAAGTAACCTTATAGCATAAACATATAGCAAGACCAATTAATAAGAAAATTATAAAATTATCATCACTATCATCTTCTTTCTCATAGTAATTACAAACAATTATTACTTCTGAGATAATAAATATCAAACCTATAAATGCATAAGACTTTGTAATAAAAATGACAGAATGGTCTCTAAATGAAGCCTTGTAAAATAACTACTTAAAGTTTCTATAATTTTTTAAAATAAATTGTGTCTTAACATGCATAACACTGTTCCTTGATTATTTCATTCTGTAGATATACTATGCTTATATCCATTGCTTGAATTTTAAATAAATGTTAATCAAAATGTTATAAATTATTGTTTACAAAAGAAAAATGCAATTGCAATAAGTACAGAATTCAAAATTGTGGGTATTAAACATAATCATAACAATGTAATAACAGATAAAGTGCCATTCTCCATCAAGCCTTTCCTCTAGGTCCATCATGCTAGCAGGCTGAAAATAAGTAGAATTCAGAGGTTGCAGTGATAAAGTTTTACATTAATGTAACCAAATGGAATTGTTTTACAAATCACCTCACATTCAGAGTAGACTTCCTGCCCTGATATTTGATCATAACCTATTGTGATCATCTATTTCTGAGGTTAATTTAATATGACAACATTAAATATTGAATTTCTATTATTAACCCTCCTAATTTAATTTTATGCTCACTAAGAAACCTTCAAATATGAGGTTTGGCATTTTCTATTAAAAAACCTCCAGGAAGAGACTATAGATTAGACCCTAGTTTTACTTCTCTTTGTACACTAATTGTATTAGTTCTTGTTCAGTGCATCGAGCTTGGTTTATCTGTGACTATTCTGGAACATAGAGACACTTGATATTTACAAATCAGACTGCTTAGCTTGATATGAACTCGGCACTGAGGTTAAAGGATTAAGTTAAGGCTTAGAGTGAAGACCGTTCTGGGCAGCTGGCCAGCTGGCCAGCCAGCACTAAGCACGTCATTGCATGCTCCATACGTCTTTTCTTGAAAGTTCTCCAAGTGAGAGATTATATGATTCATTTAATCAATATTGATAAACACTTACTGAGCGTCCCCTCTTCTGCAGAGTGATTTAGAGAAGGAGCTGTGCACACAGACTGCTTACTAAGCTTCTCCACAATGAAACTGAGAAACGTGAGATATGATATAACTACACTATGTGGTTTATTGTGGTTCCAAGTTGAAAAACACTTCTCTGTTAGTTTCGTAGGAACTCTTCTGGTAGCTGATGCACCGATATAAGAAATAATGTTAGGATCAAGACTCCATTGTATTCTGAGCATGAACGAGGTAAGATTATTTGTTTTGACCGTGGTCACCATTTGTACTTTTCTTATTTTTAAAAATTCTACAAAGTATGACAATTTATAGTGAGATTTTTTTCCTAGGACTGACTATATTTCAGTAATTAAAGAAAAAGATAATTAAAATAATGTAATAATAATAATAGGCTGTAAGTAAAGAGATGGTTTAGCAGATATAAACATTGGCTCCTCTTTCAAAGGAATCAGATTCTGCTCCCAGCATCCACATGGAGGATAACAATCCTTTGTAACCAATTCCAGACTATATGAAGCCCTTTTCTTGCCCTGGTTGGCACAGAATGCATGCATTTCACAGACAAAACATGCATACTCAAACATATAGGATAGCAAAATAATTTAGAGTAAAAGCTAGAAAAATCTTAGACACAGTGGAAGTGTAATATGTTTCTTTCTAATGAAAAATGGAACAACTTCCATTTGTAGAAACATATATAAAGACTGTTTTGGTTTTTTGTTCCCCAAGACAATTATGTCCTCTGTGGGAAAAGTGAAAAGCCTACAACCATCTTTAGACAGGAGACAAATCATCCTGATAATGATTCGTATTCAGGGGTAACTGCTACTGGTCTCTACACCATTGTAAAATACAGAGAGCAATAACCAGTTCCTAGAGATCTTGTAAAAAAACAGACAACCTATGTTAATTACCTGACTCATGGTAACAACTCAAATGTATTATTTTTACATGCAACTTGTCTGGTTTCATTTGTTAGTAAAATAAAACCATATTTCCTTTTAATTTTAGATATATGATACCAGAAATGAAGTGATATGGTCTTGGAAATCCTTTTGTAGCAATATGTCCATTTCCCTGCAGGTCTGCTTGCATCAATAGCCTCAGGACATCAATCATGAACTCACCATCAGTTGTCTCCCTCACAAGCCTGCTGTAACTTCATCCATTGTAGACAGCTCACAATTTTCTTTGTTGTTTTCACAAAGAACCACTGCTAGTCTAACACTACAATTTTCAGCTTAATTCTGTAGAAGTAAGGAAGGGGAATGAGGTCTTGACATCTTGCCCCTGAAAAGGGATTCTCAGTCTTGGAAGAGCTACCAGTTGGAAAAGAGTAGTCTTCGTTCTCTGCAAGTGAGGGGGGAGCATCCTGAATTGCTCTACTGCATAGCAGCCACTCTGAAACTCAATCTTCAGATACAAGTGCCACCTACCCTTATAAAAGGTCACATCAAAAGGACTTCAGGAATTTTCAATATCCCCGAGATAAAATTCCTTTGTAGAGAAAACCCTAATTTAGAACACATTTCTATAAACTCTTATTGCTGCCTCTCTTGTTATGAGAAAAAAAACATGTTCCATTTCTAACTTATATGGAATTCTAATATCCTACTATTATTACATGTTTTTTTAACTCATTTGAGTTATATGAATAGTTCATATTTGAATGCACTGGCTGAATTTTAAGCAAAGTAACATTCTGAGATTGGGAAGATTTTTATGCCATGGAGAATAGGGTGGTTTTGATGGGTTATTGGTATTTTATCCTGAGGAAACAGAATAAACAAAGACTTGGTGCTATGAAAGTTGCGACCTCCCTTGGTGCTTATGTTTAAGAGGTGCAGAACTCTTGGATAGATAAATTTAATATAAAACTACAGAGTAAGGTAACTTTATATCCAGCTAGATATATTTTGCATGACTAAGAAAGGAAACTCACAAAAGTCAGTGTGTGAATGTCATCTATGTGGACTGGTGTCAGAATACAGTTTATCTAGTTTGCTGCAGAATGGATGCTGGATTCCATGTATTTTTTTAAAACAAAGAATAAAAATTAAATAACAAGTGCTTATTGCCGTGGTCTAGATCTTAATGATTCTGATATTTAACGAAAACAGATTCTGTACAGAGATGATACTTTTTCTTGTATGTTACTTATTACCATGCAACATATGATAAATATCCTTGCCTTTATTATAAATAGTAAGTGTGAGAAATAGAAATCAGATTTCAGAAACTGCTGAAAAATTAGTAAATATGATTACTCTGCTGAAAAATAGGAAGACAAGTTCCTCTTCAAATTTGATATGAACATTTAGCTACTACATTAATTACTATAGTTTGTCATTCTCATTATTTTGTTCATAAAATTGAAATCTTGGTACAAAAAGTTCTTCTACAACTCTTAACATAGAAAAGTCATAATATTTATTTTGCCCTTCTTTTTACTTCTTTATGTCTAGGGTGTATGTCCCTTCCTTCTAGCCCTTTTTGAATGAATTTGAGTATCTGGTAGATTCTGCACCTCATATTTTGCAAAACATATAAAAATAAAGAACTGGTGTGATGGCTTATAGTATTTTCAGTCAAGCTTAACAACCTTGGTTCAATCTCTGAGGTCTATGAGGTGGAAGCCATTAAACATGCTTGAAAACTCTTCTCTGTCCTCCATATATGTGCATAGAAACTCTCCTCACCCTCTCACAAATCAAAGGACTGTCATAAAAGCATTATACTGCTAAGGCTAAAATTGTACAAGATTACTCATTACTTTAAAACTTTAGTATATTAGTAAAATTAGAATTTAAGTATAAGTAAGTTACATTCAAAATTCAAATTTAAATGATTCTGTCTCTAAGAGATATCTATTCATCATATTTGAAGAGCCTACTTTGGTATAAAGTACAATGATCCTATTACTTACTACCAAGGTTAGATGGCAGGATACCAGTCTTATTTCAGAACAGAATTCTCTACTTCAAGAACTAGAAATCCTATGGCTATATCTCAGTGGTAACGTAGTTAATACCTACAATGCTTGCACTCCAGAAAGGAACGGGGAGTAAGAGGAAGAGAGGAAGTGAAGCAGGAAGAAAGAAGAGAACTGAATTAATAAGTGTCTGCTAGTGCTCAGATCCAGTGCTTTTCACTATATACTACCTCTTAGGATTTATTGACCTGGACAAAATTAAATTCATGTAAATGTCTTATTCAGCATACAGGATTTGGGGCTGGAGACATGGCTCAGAGGTTGACAGCACTGAATGAATGTCTTTCAGAGGCCCTGAGTTCAATTCCCAGCAATCACATGGTGGCTCACAAAGATCTACAGTATGCTTTGGTGCCCTCTTCTGACATGCATACATGATAAATAAACCTTTAAAAAGATTATTTGCTCAGGATATGTAATATTTCTTAATTTACATAATCTCTCAATTTGTGTCTTCGCAACTAGTTTACCAGGTCTCATCCTTCGATTCTGTTCCAGTCCTTTAAAAGCTGTCTCAAAGGCATATCACGTCAAAGTTTTTACAGGCCCCTCCTATCTGACTTCAAATTATATAGCACTATGTTATTTATTCATGTTAGTTTTCCTTACCTTGATTTGTAACATTGTTTCTTTACTTTTACTTCAAAGAAAGGATAGACAATTATAAGTCAACATAGATACTTCAATTTCATAAAGGAAATACTATTTCATACACCAATATTTAGGTTCAGTATGGAGAAATGAAATTTGTTATTTGTCAAAAAACTCACCTTTCTTTAATTAGTCACAAATTCAGAAAAAGCAGCTTTAGGTTATATGAGTTCAATTCTTTCATAAAAAACATTGCTTGGAGCAAACAACTTTCATATTAGTTTATCAAGCCAAAGCAAGAAGAATTGAGTGCTAGGAACAAAAGGTAACTGAAAAAAAAAATCTCTACAAGATTAACAATTTCATTAAGTGACTACCAATCTTCTATATAATGATCTACTCAGAGAAAATAAATACATAATGATATACAATGAGTTAATAAGTTGAGTCATACTTTTGTGTTTGTGTGATTTTCTTGTGTTTATTTGTAATTTTCGGTTATTATTATCTTTGTTTTAAAAAAAGACAGAAAAAGAAACTGTTGAATTGGGTGGGTTGGAAAGTAAGGAGAATCTGGAAGGATCTAGGGAAGGAAAAGGCCCTGACCAGAATATATTCTATGAAAAAAAAATTTATAGTAAAAATTAAGAAGTTAGTATCTCTTTGTCTATATTTTTTTATTAATTAATTTATTTATATTCTGGCCATGGCCCCTTCCCTCCTCTCCACCCTTGCTCCCAATTCCTTCCTTCTGTATTCCTCAGAAAAGGGAGTGTGCTCCCTTCCCACCCGAGCTCATCAAGTCACCTCAGGTTGGAGCTCACTGTCTTTCTCTGTGGCTTTGAAAGGCAGTCCCACTAGGGTGTGGTATTTTTTTCAAGTAATAATTTGCAACTCTGAAACAGAAGGGTAAATACTGTTATTCATAAAGACAATGTCTTTGTTGATATTATGCAAACTGATTGTGAAAGATAGCTACATTATATATGTAGCTGTGTTGAGACAGTGAAAACAAGCCAGGGTTGTCCTTTTTTTTTTTTGTTTCCCATTGTTTGGTGATTTGAAGTCACTTGGCCATTCAACTTATAGTAATAGTTTTCTTTGAATTTTTTTCATAATAATTATTTTAAATGGAATTTGTTTTGAACTCTGTTAAGCAAACACTTTATTAAGATAGAGAACATAAACAGCTTTTCTGTTGATGGTCTCAGGTATTAGTTTATACATCAAATAATGTTCAGGTATGCGCCACTGTAGTATGATGTATAAGGCCAATTAATCATTTCCAAGAATAAAATACATATTGCACAGCGTAGGAATAGTAGTCAATAATAATTTGTGGCACTTTTGAAGCTGTTGAAAGGAGAGAGGGTACACAGGCTCTGATTGCAAAAACAAAGAACTGGCAGCTGTCCTGGTTGCAGATACATTGTTTAGGTTTCATAGCACACAGATATGACACTGCATTCTCTTGTGACAGGCTCTCAAGTATGTAGTTCAAGTAAGCAATGCATTCAATATCATCCTGCATGGTACCCTGCACGTTTCATCACTGATACATGCTGTCATGTCTTGCCTTGTAACTATATTGGTAGGCTTGTAATTTTGCAGCTGAAAAAAAAAAAACACACAGAAATGAGATCGGAGAAAGTACAGAACTACGTATCAGAGAACACAAAATGCAGGAAGCCACATTCTCCCTGTAGTAGAAAAAAATTGCACGTTGCACGCTTCTCAAAGAAATGAGAACTTGGTAAGTATATTGATTCAACGTACGTCCTCCCTGTAAAGGGATTAAGAGACATAGAATCCCAGTTGAGAGATAAACTCAGTATTTCATTTCTGCTTAATGCTAATGTAAACTAACAATGGTCATAGAAAATATAGTGAACTTAAACTGATTTTTGTAATGGCTATTTCTGTTAATTACTACGAGAATTCTGAGTATCCACGACATGTTTTAGTCATTAGGCAGGCTTTATATAAAGGTTTTTTTTTTACTATTATTTACTGAATTAGACTGCTAGTTTGCTCTGGATATTTTTTTTGACAATTTTTATATTATCAAGCTTATTCCTTGGTAGGATATGAGTACAAGGCTAATTGAAGCAATATTCTGAACTATAATTTGAATGTTTTAAATTTTTAAAACTTTTAAACAATAATGCTTTCCGAGCCAATTTATGATTTGTTTGCTGGCTTGTTTTGTTTTTGTTTTGTATTTGCAGGCAAATGAGTGGAAGTGGAAATGATCAGACTGACTGAGGTGACCCAGACCCAGAAAGTTACTCATGGTATGTACTCACTTATATTTGGAAATTAGCCTAACATATAAGTCCTTTAAGAGGCTCCAGCCAGGTATGGATCCGGCCAGATGATGGGACTTGCTGGGGGACTCTGGGAGAAGCGCTGAGAATGGTATGGAAGAGTGGGAAGATGGAAGGTTCCAGAGGGTTCAGGAGGCCCACAAGGAGACCACCAAGGTGCGCAGATCTAAAGCCAGGGGAGCCTGCACAAACTGTTGCATATACCAAGGACAAGGCATGCAGCAAACCTAGACCCCGTACTCAGACAAAGACAATGTACAGCTCATTCTTCATGGCTGTGAGGAGAGCAGGGGCTGCTTTTGACATGAACTCTGGTCCCCAACCCCCCACCCCAGATTTGATCAATTCCCCTTCCTGAGGAGAGCTTGCAGGCACACAGAGGGCGGGGAAGCGGGCTATCTAGTTGAGACCTGATAGGCTGCGGTCATAAGGTGGGGGAGGAGGTCCCCTCCTGTCAGAGGCCTAGGGGAGGGGAAGAGGACGGAAGAGGAGGGGAGGAATGGTGGGAACAGGAAGATACAAGGAAGGGGATAACAGGATGCAATCTGAATAAATTATCAGAAAGTAAAAATATAATAATAAAAAATAATACCGTATGAATGGGAAACAAATAATAGAAAATGAGACAGTGAACTATTTGAGGAAAAGGGCCAGATGAAGGTGATAGGTAAATGGCAACACGTGAGAAGGGCAAAAAAGAAGAATGGAATGGATACATGTCAATTTTAGTAAGAACATTATTTCTTTCTATGCTAATTTAAATAATAAACTTTAGAAATTAAAAGAAGAAAATAATAGCATCCATGATGTACGTAACTATAAGTTGAAATAGCTATAATTGATAATGCAATGATAATTAAAATATAGTTATTAATTTTTTGATAATTTTATTGTATTTATATACAGCAAGATATCCTCACAGTTATAGGGAAGTTATATAAAATATAGATCAAGTAAATAGAAAATTGCTATTATACACAATAGTCAGCCTTGTTGACACATTTTAATAGTGGCAATAATTGTTGTGGTGTGATCATAATTTATCATTCTGAACTAATAGAGTCATTTTCAGTAATCCAAATATTTTCTGACCTTCTCCATGTCAGTGGTGTTATTGGAACAGAAGGGTTGAGCCATATTTTCTGCTCTTCCAAATGTTACTAATTCTTTTTTTTCTTTTTTTTTTTATTAATTTATTCTTGTTACATCTCAATAGTTATCCCATCCCTTGTATCCTCCCATTCTTCCCTCCCTCCCATTTTCCCCTTATTCCCCTCCCCTATGACTGTTCCTGAGGGGGATTACCTCCCCCTGTATATGATCATAGGGTATCAAGTCTCTTCTTGGTAACCTGCTGTCCTTCCTCTGAGTGCCACCAGGTCTCCCCCTCCAGGGGACATGGTCAAAGGTGAGGCACCAGAGTATGTGAGAAAGTCATATCCCACTCTCCACTCAAGTGTGGAGAATGTTCTGACCATTGGCTAGATCTGGGTAGGGCAGCTAATTCTTTCTTATCAACCTCAGGGTAGTCTGGGCACAAGAGGAGCTAACACAAGCACAAGTACTCCGCCATGTGTGAGAGGCGGGAAACACAGCGGTTAGCTCATGCAGTCCTCTCCCATACCTCATTTCTGGGTCTTTCCTCTTTCCCTGGGGTTCCTGAAGCCATGTGGCGAGTGTGTACTGGACACAGGATGACTTTATAGCTAACTATTTCCCATGCACAGAGCTAGGTGTATATCTAAGTTATCATTTTTACAGGCTTACATTGTAAGCAGAGTCTATGACACCATTTTCCCCCAAAACATCTCTACTCAAAACAAAACAAAACAAAACAAAAAGATTATTTCTGACTTGCTGTCTTCATTTGATTATGGCCCTTATATAAAATTCTACCAGCAAGCATTAAGTTCTGCTTTTTGATTCAGAGAAGAGGAAGTGAAGGCTGTGAAATTCTCTCTTGGGAAATACTTGCTTTTCATTAATCCATGTCATGTACTGTTTTGGATGTCAAAACCTATATTTAATGCTCTCCTATTCTTTTACATTTTTAATAAACCACTCTCTCAAACACAAGAAAGCCATATTATGAACTGATAATGCTCCTTCACATTGAAAATGCCATCTTTTAAATATTAAATTACTAAAATTTCAGAAAAATGATCATAAGCCAGAAATACTCTAAGAACTTTCCTTAAATTACCAAATTTGATTCTCAGAGTCTTTTGATATGAGGGTTATTAGACTTTTCCATTTTAGTACCAGTGTGAGCATCAAATTAACTTCAAAATATGAGAGATAAAACGATTAAGGAATAAATCTTAGCTCTATCTGGTCTAGTTACATTCCACGAATATTGAGAATTCTTCTGTCCCAAACATAAAAGAAAATAGAGAATGCTGGACTATAAAATACATTGAAATATGTATTCTGAAATGTGAAAGTGTTAATAGTTTGTATTTTGCCCACATCCTTTTCTGACTTTCCCAGTATTCAAGAAGAAAACAAGATAATATATTTTAAAAAGACTTCTGTGTCTTGTAAAATATTACCTTTGTCACTACACATTTATTTCATGCTTTACTGATAAGTGAAGAGCTTTTAATATATTTAGAATGGTTTAACATTGGCTCAGAAGTGAAGGATGTGTGCTCCATTATTACAATCTGTAACTACATATCAGCTGTCAGGGGTACTTCAGTTTCCTTTCCCACAGGTACTGTGCAACCGAGGAGCCCAATAGCCCCACAGGATTTATATTTATGCCACATCCTAGATAACAGCATTTTTGAAAAATAGACCGTATCTTTGATTTAAATCATTCCTGTGAAGATGATTTTTCACCAGTAATAATGTGAAATTGCATATTAAACGCATTTGTGTTCTGTGTGATATTTGAGACTGATTCCGCTCCCCTCCTTTTTTTTCCATTTTCTTTCTATTTGGATTTTTCAATTATAGTAAACAGGTTTTTTTGGTATCTCTCTTATCAAAATCAGACCTTTAAAAAAAATCTGTTGTTTCTACTCCAGTGCTACTTTTCAAAGACACTCTCTTTCCTTTAACATTGAAATCATTTCTTTAAAAAATGTTGGCACTTACCTCTTTGAAGTTATAATATAGATGTTCATTCCATAAGAAAATAAAGAGTGTATTAGAATATAAAAAATTATAGAAGTTCAAAGAAAAGATATTTTGATACTAAAATGAACTATTTGAAATCAAAGTAATATTGATGTCTTCAGTCTTTGAAAATGAAGATGTTAGTAGTTGTTATGATACAGTTTACATCTATGGTAGGTTTTAATCAGGCTAATTGGCAGCCAGTCTAACTACACAATAGCATTTTTAGTTTATAAAATATAAGTTGCAATTTCAGTTGTGGTTGAATATTTGCAGCTCATAGAACATGAAAAGGCTGAAGCAAGATTATTTTTATGATTGTTTTGTTCCCCTGCTCCATTCCTTGCTGTGAATGTATCCCTATAGCTTCAATGTCTCAGGCAGCAGCCCTGTAAAGCTGACAGGCAGAAAGTGATGTTGAAACTTTAGGTGTGAGAAGCCTGGGAGAAAGAGGAAATAGAAGGATCCAGCGGGTCCTGGAAAACTACAGGCGAGTCTGGGCCCTGGGGTCCTCCGCAAACTGTGGCAACAGCCAAGGAAAAAATAGGCAGTAAAAACCTTGAACCCCTACCCGGACTAGCCGATGGACATTCTCCACTGTTGAGTGGAGAAGGAGATCTAACTTTCACACAAACTCTGGTACCCCATATTTGAACATGTGCCTTGGATGGAGATGCCTGGTGGCACTCAGAGGAAAGATAAGAGGTCACCAAGGAGAGACTTGATACCGTATGAGCATATACAGGGGGAGTAGGTCCCCCTCAGACACAGACTTAGGGGAGGGGAGGGGAGTAGTGGGGAAGTGGGAGGAAGGGAGGAATGGGAGGATACATGGGATGGGCTAACAACTGAGATGTAATATGAATAAATTAATAAAAAATGTAAAAAAAAATAAAAAATAAAAAAAAAATGAAGGTTTCTCTGAGATGGGGAGGCCCCTAAGAAATACCAACCTACCTTTGTAATCCCATGCCCTCCCACTGAGGCCAGACAAGGCAGCCCAGCTAGGGGAAAGGGACCCACAGGCAGGTAACAGAGGGGGCCTTGCCTTTTCTGAGAAGAACAAGAGGGGGGAAATGCCTGTAGGGAGGATAGGAGGGTGGGACTTGGATTAGAGAGGGGAGGGGCCTGGGATCAGGCTGTTACGTGATGAAACAAATACATGAATGAATGAAAAACAGGAAATTTTCCCACATCTTTTGAACCTAGGCAATTGTGTCTTTCCTAGTTTTTAATTCTCTTTTCCTCTGACATTGGTCTCATGAAATTAGTCTTTCCTTCTTTCTTCCTATTTGACTGATAGGTGGAACCAGCTTCTTGAAAGCTCTTCAGGTAAGTGGCCGCAAAACTAGGAGCCAGCAAGTTTCACGCCTCGAATATATTGGAGTTGATGGGAAATACTGACAAAGATACTTTAGAGGCAATCAACTGAGTCTGATGATGTTAAAAACTGACGAAAAGGTAACAGTTCAGCAATCAAAAGGCTGAATTTTCTTGACTGGACAAACCGAAACAATATGAGGATGACTTCCACTTCTTTGCCTTATAAAAATCGCTAAAGTAAGGAGTTTCATCAGCTACAAATGCCTCTCTCAATCAGGGACTACAAATGGAAAGAGGGGTATTAGTTAAATATTAAGTCAGGCATAATTCTGTTTCTGATTTGAATTCAGAATACAGTTTAAGAAAACCTTATGAAGCTTAATAGCTCCTGCAGTTTTGGAAGTTAGAGCCAAATTTTCATTAATGGCATTGGTCTGAAATTCCCTTGTAACAGAATTTGAATGTTTTCTACTCAGTACCTTTGTTCAAGTAGAAAGTCTCCATTCTTATTCATTTGCATTATTTATAAGATGAGTCCATTGCAACAATGAATCTTAGCATGTATGTTCTTGCAAAACTGAAATAATTGTTTTAAGAGCATCAGAATAGAAGGGCTACAAGAAATTGCCTTTGTTATTTTAACTATATGCAATGCTTTGTTACATGGCTACCCAAGATATCTGTCTACCTAAACCAAGGAACTCTCTGTGTAGGGAGTATGAACCATGGAGAAGCAAGCATCACACATCTTCCTGTACCTCATGGAGGAGAACTTGAGCATGGATTGCCTCTACACCAGAACGCGCCCATTTGATTCAGAGGTGTGTTTTCTGTTGAGAGCAGTGGCAGCCTTACGGGGGCAGTGGAGGCTGGCACTGGCAGGCTATGTCCTGCGTGAAAACAGGTGCGTGCCTGAGTTCTCATTCTCCAAATAAGTAAGAGACTGGCTTTTAGAGAAATAGTTTATCAAGGTTGGTACAAGTCTCTCTAATGTTATTCAATAGTTCAGGGCTAGTATTGCATGCTCACTGACCAAGGACAACCTTTATCACAAAGAAAATAATAGTTTTTAAAATGATACTTTTGGGAGTTCCCTGAGGCTGCTTTGCCCTAAAAGCTTAATTAGATATAATCCATTCCTAATACTGGAAACTTGGTGGGTGATAATAGATGACAAATGGAAATTCTGTACATTCCGTTACTTGATAAATTATTTCACTTAAGTCATCTTCATATATGTATATGTTTTCGAAAGAATCTACTGTACTATGTAGGCTTTGAACTTTCTCAAACCTCCTTTAATTGGGGTTATTTAGTGCTTTTACCCCTCTTCCAGCTCACCTGTCCTAGAAAGGAAATATTAACAGGAAAAGTAGACCTTTTTAGGCCCAGTTCCTTGGAGTGATTCCACTCTTCATCTTCAGGATTTCAGAAGTCCCATTAAATATAGAAAACCAGCAATTCAGCAAAGGTGAATGCAACCTCAGCAGTTGAAATGTGGACCAGCAGCCGGAACCTGGAACCTTGAAAAGTTCTCTGGAGTGTTTCCTTCTAGGAGCATCTAGAAGCAGAATAATGAACAGCTAAACAATAGGAAATGATGCCAAAACCAAAAAGTCAAGCCTTTTGTTTTGGGCTCATACACATACACACACACAAACACATACAAACACACACACAAACACACACACACACACACACACACACACACACACACACACACACACACACATGAGTGCATACTAGGATGTTTATCAGTTGACAAAAACCATATCACATATTCTCGCACAAGTCACAGACAAACACCTCGCACCCTCACACAAGTCTGTTTAACATCACACACTTAGGATAAAAATAAAAATAAAAGTTTACATCTTATACAGTATTATGTTTCCATAATGCCTCTTAAATGTCCCTTAATTCTAGCTGCTTATCCCCTTATTCCACTCCACAGCTTCCTCCCCATTTTTCCTCCTAACTTGATCCTCACATTCTTGCCCCCACTTCAATCAGATATATCTATTTTATTTCTCATTCCTAATGAGATCTACCTGCTTCCTGTAGCGCCTTACTTTATAACCATGCTTTTCGATTCTATGGGCTGTATCTTGGTTATCACTGACTTAACAACTAATATCCAATATAAGTAAATACATACTATATTTGCCCTTCTAGGTCTGGGATACCTCAATCAGAATGATCTTTTTTTTCCAATTTCATCCATTTGCGTGCCAGTTTTATAATTTAGTAATGGCCAAGTAATCTTCCATAGTGTAAATGTATCACATTTTTCTTCATATATTCTTCTGTTAAGGGACATCCAAGGTCATTTCTAACTTCTGGCTATTTTGAATAGAGTAGCATTGAATATAGTTGAGCAAGTTTCTCAGTGGTGGAGTAAAACATCCTTTGGCTATATGCCCTAGAGTGGTATAGTTGGATGTTGAGGTAGATTGATTCCCATCTTTCTGAGTAACTGTCACACTGATTCCCACAGTGGCTGTACGAGTTCATACTCCCATGAAAAATGTACTAGTGTTCCTTTTGTTCCACATCTTCATGAGCAATATTTATCACTTGTTCTGGCGATCTTATATGTTATTACAGTTGTAAGATAAAAATCTCAGAGAATAGTTTGCTTTCCACAAACGGACAGCAAACACCCTTTACTGAAGACAACATCTATATTGAACATACAGATATAAAGCTGGTGCCTACATCAAGGTTTCACCCTTATATTCCAGCATCTTTGGTACAGGAAGGTATTCTACATGCTGTCAAAAGGAAACACCAAGTGAGCCACAGCACCTTTATTTGCTTGGTGTATTAACAGTATATATGCTAAGGTAATGGTGGTACAGAGCTTGTGGAAATAACCATCCAATAACTGATTTGACTTTAGATCCACTATAAGAGTTGTAACTCATATTTGATGCTGATTGGGTGACCAGATACTGAGACTACATATCACAGGGACCTAATGAAAATACAGCTAATAGTAATACAATGACTCTTAATAACATTCTCCTATACTCAGTCATCAGTGCCTTGTTATATTATCATCAGAAAAGCTTCCTCCTAAAGCTGATGATAACAAATAGAGATCCATAGCCACATATCAGGCCGAGAAGGAAGAGTACTTTGAACATTAAGCCTTAAATAGAATATATCCATCAATTTTATTCCCTCAGAGACAGGAAACCCCAGAGTAAAGGAGGCAGAAAGAGTGTAAAAGCCAGAGGTGAAGGAGGGCACCAAGAAATCAAGAGCCTCTAAATGATCCTGAGGACAGTTCATGTGAACTCGCGGAGACTGAGGCAGCATGCACAGGTCCTATATGAGTCTGCCCCAGATCCTCTGTGTATATATAATAATCTGAACTTTACTGGTTTTTTTTTATAGGATTCTTGAGTGTGTCTATATTGTGTCCTCTTTTAGAAACTTTTACTTATGTTTATCTTGTTCCACATGGAAGTGATAGGTTTTTAAAAATCTTATAATTTACTTATTGTACATTTCAATGAATGAATGAATGAATGAACTAAGCTATCAATTATATCTGATGATAGAGGTAAATGAGTTTTCTCCAGTAAAGTGACACTGATTATATCAAAGACACTAAGAGAGACCTTTTCTTCAGGAGTTATTTGTGTGTGTGTGTGTGTGTGTGTGTGTGTGTGTGTGTGTGTGTGTGTGTTTGTCGGGATTGTTTTTGAGAAAAAATCTTATTGTTAGGTGACTTGGATGGGGAGAGGTTTTGGAAGGACTTGCGGAAGACAAAGATATAAAATTTTTAAAGGTAAAAAATAGAAGAAAATAAATGTTATTGTTAGGGATAAAGTTAACCAGTGAAGTTATGTCCTTTAATTTAGTCCCTTATTTTCATTACTAAAATAATTGATAGATTATCAAAGAAAAGATGGTGAATAATTGACTTAGGATGAGCCTCCAATATATACCAATTTAAAAAGTGACAGCATGTTTAAAGATAAGACAACAGATACACATATGTTTACAACAGACACACAGAAGACAACAGAAAGTGCACACAATAGCCAATTTTGAACAATTTAGCAACAAAATTAAGTGGTATTGGATTAAAACTCAAGGTCTTTAGTAGACACAGACACAGACACACACACACACACACACACACACACACACACACACATGGGGGGGGGGGGGACATGCAAACAGACATGTTTCCATTTCTGATTTCCCTTCTACAATGTAGACCATGACTCTACATCTGAAGTTTGAACTGACCGCTGTGACTTCCTTCCAAGGAATATAGGCTGTAAAGGAGCATAAAGGAATAGTACAATTTCCTGGTTCGGATGCTTGGACCAAATTCACTGAACAGGCATAAAGAATAGTAATACTAATGGTGTACATCATACAGTATAGTTAGGTCAGTAATTCATCCCTGTGATCTACCTTCCAAAACAGGACAACAGAAGTCTAATGATGTGGAAAGGCGGCCCAGGGAATTCCTACTGCGCGGCAATGTGTAATTCTATGAACAGCAAAACTCAACAATAGCTATAGTTTCTTTTTTTATTAATTTATTCCTATTACATCTCAATGGTTATGCCATTCCATTCCTCCCTCCCTCCCTCCCATTTTCCCCTTACTCCCCTCCCTTATGACTGTGACTGAGGGGGACCTCCTCCCCCTTTACATTCTCATAGGGTATCATGTCTCTTCTTGGTAGCCTGATATCCTTCCTCTGAGTGTCACCAGGTCTCAAATGAGGAAATTCTGGGGAATCATCTCAGCCATGAGCATTCACAGCGATATGCACTGTTAGATGCACTTGGGTTCTGCTATAGACTATCAGGTACACTAGGAACATTTCAAATAAAGTAAATCCTATTCTTTTTTGGGGGAGATTAGTTCATTGTGATGTTTTAATACATATATCATATTGCAGTTTGTTCTTTTTCTTTACATCTATTCTTAATACCGTAAGTAAGGCTTTCAGAAAGATGGATTGGATCTGAGTTTAACTGCTGATCCTTTGCAGTATTTTATATAAAACCATTCTAAAATACACATTCTTATGGCTGGCACATTAAATCTGGCATGTGAGTAGTTTCCAATCTTAAATTTAACGATTGCATATTTTTCTCCCTTAGATGGGTAACATGCATGTCTTATGTTTTCATACTTGAAATTAAATAAACGTATAGCTCAGTGTATATCTCTCACCTAGTTTAACCAATGGGTATGGCTCATTAACAAGACTGAATATAAATGTGTCTTAAGTACTTATCTTGGTGCTGAGTACAGAGCCAAGGCTCTCAGGCCTGTCAGGCAAGCTCTCTTCCAGTGTGATTTGTACCTCTAGTTCCGTGGCTGTGGGTTTAAAGTAAAATAGGTAGCTGACTATTTTTTCAGTGAATTAAACCCTGTTTTTTTGTTGTTGCTCCTCATGCTGACAGAATGAGCTACTGTGGTTTAGTTCAGGGCACAGTAATGAAGCCAATTAGAATGTTGTGTCAGCTTAGTAAGTTTGGAGCTTATTCTTTCTCTCTCTGTAAACTTGAGGTTGTTGTAATAGGCACTGTCTAAAGCTTAGGTGGCTTAGACTTCATTTTTGTATTATCTTCTAACAATGCCTATAAAACACACTGGATTGCCAATTCCCTCTAGCTTTTGAATAGCAAGAAATCTAATTACTTCAATTCAATAGATGTGATTTGTTCTGTGCTTAACATTTGTTGGGGGAAGAGAGCATCAAATAGTATTGAACAAGGATTCTGCATATAAAAAGATACACTCTAAGTCATGAAAGTCTTACTTCACCCCTTTTGGACAAAAAGTTTTACAGTAGAATGTTATAAAACATTAGGAAAAGTACAGGAGACTTGAAACTCAGAAACATGTATATACATTTTTTCAAAAGACTGTATTAAAAAGTAACTGATATTTCTAGTTTGAAAAACAAAAGAAATTATAGTCCAATACTAATAGTTGAAAATAATGAACCTGTATTGATTGAGGACGTATTTCAATATTGGTCTTATCTAAATGATACAATAACCAATCAATTCTCAAATAGACATTACATAGAATGGAAAATGAAATGTGTATTGAAAATGGATGCAATCAACTGCATTGCAATATATAGTTTTTAAATTAGTAAGAAGACACTTTTGAGTTAATAAGACTACAAACTTATTTTTTTTCTTTTTCTCTCTTTATTGTTAAGAGATTTTCAAATTAATCTCTAATTTCCTTTGATAGAAAATGTAAGGTGGTTATTCAAATCTACTCATTGTTTAGCATGGAAAACAAAACTGTTTCAATTTTACTGTTATGACGTTTGTCCCTGATTTATATCATACTGTCTGTGGATTCTTCAAATTGTTCATCCTTCCCCTTGATATCTCTCTCTCTCTCTCTCTCTCTCTCTCTCTTTCTCTCTCTCCCTTCATCTTTATGGTGGTATATCAATTACATACTTAATAATATGTATCAGCACTTCTTGTTCCTTTTATTAAAAATTAATGTATTTATCTTAACTATTGTGATTCCCTTCCTTTATTCATCCCAGTTCTGCCCCACCTCCTCTCTATTTGGATCCACCCATTTTCTGTCTCTCAGTAGAAAACATAATTGTTTCTAAGGGATGATAGCTCAGAAAAAGAAAGAAAAACTAAAACATTACATAGAACAAAGCAAACAAAAAGAGGGAAAAACTCCAGGAGAATATTGAAGAATCACATACATGCAAATAGCAACTTGAGAGGACTAAGGAATTCCATGAAAACACTAAACTGGAAGTAATACATATATATATGTATATATATGTATATATATGTGTGTGTGTGTGTGTGTGTGTGTGTGTGTGTGTGTGTGTGTACTGTAAAGTGAAAAAGAGGAAGTATAAAAATATAAATAAAAATGTTCAACATGACACTATGAGACAAAGAACCTCAAAGGTAACACTGTGTTTTTCTGTTGCCATCTACTTATGGGCATGCAGCCTGCCCTTAAGACTTTGTTTCCCCATGGAACACACCTTTAGAAAAAACTAAATCTTCAATTTTAGGAGATAACTTCCAAGTTAGGATGTGAGCATGTGTCCACTTCTCCATTCAGCTTAAGAACCCATATGGTTCGGAGAAGTGCAGGCCCTGTGCATGCTGTCTCAGTGTCTGTGAATTGATACATTTGTTAATCTTGCTGATGTAGAGGACTTGTTTTCTTGTTTTCCTCTACCTCTTCTGGCTCTTGACTGTTCCTCTGCTTCCTCTTCTAGAGGGTCCTTGACCCTTCAGGAAAGGAATTTGATGAAGACATTTTGTTTATGGCTGATTGCTCCAAGGTATATTATTATCTACCTATGTTCCATTTGTAGTTCCCATCTGCTGTAGGAGGAAGCTACTC
This sequence comes from Acomys minous, assembly GCF_964271855.1. Classification (NCBI taxonomy): domain Eukaryota; kingdom Metazoa; phylum Chordata; class Mammalia; order Rodentia; family Muridae; genus Acomys; species Acomys minous. The sequence goes on along the minus strand of NC_140501.1, from coordinate 13,960,256 downwards.
TGCTGATGCCTGAAAAATGAGTATAGATGAAGGTCATTAGGAATCATTTTGTTTGGCTATATTATATTTTTAGACAGCTTGTATTTTGTTTTATGTATTTCCCTGAGCTGTCTAGTCTAGATTCTTGGTCACTCAAGCAGTATCGGGTATGGGTTCCAATTCTGGATTGGGCTTTATGTAAAATCAGATATCAATTGGTTATCCAAACAAGCTTTGTGTCACCTTTGCATGAGCAAACCTCACAGGCAAGATATCATAGCAAATCAGGAAGTTTGTGTTGTGCTTTTTGATTACATTCCTCTTTTGGTAGATTTCAGAGAAACTATCCTCTTGAAGTGACTAGTCATTACTCAGAATTGGAAGAAAATTATTTCTTTCTGTTACTAAAACATTTCCTATAATGAGGTAAATTATTCATGATGAATAATTAAAAGTTAATAAGTATGCACAAAATAATTTAATGATTATGTTTCATTTATAATTACATTATTTATAGTATTTCTCTCTGTATTTATATACACACAACAGATGCATCCTCCTATTTAGTTCACCATGAAATATTTTATCTGTCTTTCACTTTGTGTCTTGGTACTCAAAACATCATTACAGATCCCTTTCTTTGTCATGGACACTTTCCGGTGTATGACCATATCTCTAGTACAGTTTTCATTTAACTTACAAAATTATTCTATTTTCTTAAAAAATTATTGTTTTTAACATATAACTAAAATACTATAGAGTTTCATTCCAGATTTTCTAACCATTTGATATTATTTTCCAAATAAAATTTAAATCATTTTGAGGCCTCTGTGGCCCTTGCCTGTGGATTTGTTCCCTAAGCTTATTCAGCTACTGTTTCCCTGATCTTAGAAATCAACCTTCAATGTCTGTCTTGCTCAGTCAACCAATCCTCAGTATTTTACAGCCTGAAGAAAATTTCAAAAATTTTCAATATTAGCATACTTCCATTTTTTATTAAGTTATTTACTTTATATCCCAATTACAGCTCCCTCTCCCTCCTCTGTCTCAGTTACATTTTCACACCCCATGCCTCAACATCATCAACCCTTCTTCTCCTTTACTTCAGAAAAAGGAAGGTTTCCCATGGATATTAACCAGCCATGACATATCAATTGCAGTAATTCTGGATATGCACCTTCTACTGAGGCTAGACAAGGCAGTCCAGTTAGGGAAAAGCATTCCAAATGCAGGCAATATAATCAGAGGCAGCCCCTGTTCCCACTTTTGGAGTTCCATGTAAAGATCCAGCTGCACATCTGTTTCCTGTGTTCGGAGGGCCTAAGGCAGTTAGTTCCATTCATGCTCTCTGGCAGTTCCATTTGTGCTCTCTGTTTGGCAGTTCAGTCTCTGTGGGCCCCTATGGGCCCTGACTAGTTGATTCTGTATATTTTCTTGCTGTGTCCTTGACCTTCTTGCTCCTCCAGTTCATCTTCTCCTTCTTTCCCAGGATTCTCCAAGTTCCATGCAATGTTTGGCTGTGGATCTCTACATCAGTTTCCATCAGTTGCTAGGTGAAGCCTCTCTGATAACATTTTTAACAGTCTCCTGTCTGTAAGTATAACAGAATATCATTAATAGTGTCAGGGGAGGGCTCTGTCATGGAATAGATAGAATAGTATTATTTTAACAGTAATATAGTTTCCTTATGCAAAGGAATTTTTATGTGAGAACATTATACAGTGAAAGACTGATTTCCAGTCATGCACAAGGTCTATGCATTAGTTATCAGTTTCTTTTAAATGTCTGTAGTTTTAGATGCACCAACCAAGGACATTGCAAGCAGAAAGCCTAGACTTCCTGTTCAGATATAGTCAATGGAAAGTTCATTCTCCACATGCAGAAGGGGAGGGTATAGCAGGAGACTGCCTCTGACATGAATTCTGGTACCTATCATTTGATCACTGCCCCTTGGCAGAGACGCCTTGTGGAAACACAGAAGAAGAAATGCAGGCTATCCAGATGAGACCAGATAGGTTATGGTCAGATGTTGGGGTAGGAAGACCCCACCTGTCAGAGGTACAGGGGAGGGGAATAGAGAAAGAGAGAGAGAGGGAGGGTGGGAACAGAAATATAAGAGCAAGGGAATTACAATCAAGGTGTAGTGTAAATATATTATAATAAAAAATAAAAATAGAACTATTAAGAACTGTTGTTAGAAAAGAACAAATATTATTATAAGAATGAAAAGCATTGACAGAATATATTTGCAAAAGACAGGTCACATAAATAAATACATAATTTTTAAAACTCAACAAAGAAATGCATATAATTAAATAATAAAATTTGCAAACACCATAGTAGATACCTTATCAAAGAAGGTGTACACATAAAAACCTGAACTATATGTGAAAGCGTAATATATATTGTCAGAAATATAAAGACTCAAATAATAGTGGGATACTAGAAAAACAACCTATTAGAGTAGACAAAAGCCAGAACACTGACAATACTCACATAACATTGTTAGTTGTTTTTATAAAATTGTTTCTTCCTGTTTCTATCTTAACCCAGCTATCACTCAAATAACTCACTCTGTATAAGCAACCTTCATGAACAACACTGAACAATAATTATTATATTTTTAACCCTCTAAACTAGTCCATGTTCCTCCCAATATATATCCCAGAGGTCCTTGCACTTTCTGCCTCTCTGTGCTCAGCTGCTTTCTCCTGATGTCTCTTGGAAGTCTTCCCATGGCTAAATCCCCTACTTCCTCCTCCAACTCTTCCTCTTCTGGCTGGTAAGAAGTCCAGCCCTTTTCCCTCTCCTGTTCAATGATTGGCTAAAATCCATTTCATTGGCATATCAGGAGAGAATTGGGGAGCAATGTTTATACAACATTGAAACACAAGAGTCTCAAAACAAGGATTGCAACCAGATATAGGGGGTACAGATATAAGCATTTGAATTACACTGCTTATATGTTATCAGAACTAAACACTGTCATTATTTCTTTATTTTGCCCAAAAATATAAAGATTAGGAACATTCACAGATAACATCAACAGGACCAACAAAAACACAAAGCCACAATCAGCAGCTTTACTCATAATTGTCAGTACTCTGAATAAATAAACAATATAGTATGGATATTAATGGATGAACTGTCATACATCATGAGAATTAATTCCTACTGAATATTAAAACAAATAAGCTGCAAAGGAGTCAAAATACCTGAAAAAAAAAAGGCTCTGTGCAATGAAAGAAGACGGTCTACAGAGTCTGTTAAATGCAATAGATTCTGAAAAGACCACACTATGGACACAGTTAAATGAGCAGTGAGTGCAGGGATTCAGAGGCAGAAAGGAATCCTAGGATTCCTTAAGTCCTTAAATCTTAAGTCCCAGGATTTTTAGCATAGTGAAAACTGGAAGCATTGTATTCTCTATTTGCTCAAAATTACTAAAGGTTCAGCACCAAGACTCACTTCACTGTAAGCTATCTACTGGGTATGCCAACATGTTAGTTAGACATAATGATTGCAACAAGATACTTTATTGGTTAGTAAAGGAAAGACTATCTACAAATAGGAAAACAGGGAAAGTATGACACACAGGAATTTCTTCCCTGTTAATGTCATTGTAAATCTAAATACATAATATGTGAAGAAATGCTGTGTTTTTACAGTATTGTTGTTTACAGGTTTGTTTACTTTTCCGGCTGATAACATTCAGATACTTGCTTTCATCAGGAATACCACTTAGTTGGTCATGCAACCCAGGTGGATTGGAGTAGGAGACATTGGGTGGCAGTGTCTCAGCATCCCTGATGTTAACGTTGGTCTTTAAAAGGATATCTGTCAGGTGTTCCCACTGAGAAGTTAACATTTCTGATTTTCATTTATTTTGTTTTTATATATTTTATTTTATTTTTTGAAGACTGGGTTGCTCTGTGTAGCCCTGGCTGTCCTGGACTCACTTTTTAGAACAGCCTGGCCTCGAACTCACGTTGATCCACCTGTCTCTGCCTCCCAAGTGATAAGATTACAAACCTGTGCCTCTTTAGTGATATGCTGCAATATATTTAGAAACATTATACATATCTCAGTTCTCTACCTTTCACCTGGTAATTGTATTTGGCATTAGTCCTACCAATGTCTATTCAAGGAAAGAATAATACTGTTTCATTTGCTTATGTATCATGTTTAAATAACTTCAATAAGCCACTAAAACAGAGACAGACAGACAGATACACACACACACACACTATTCCTGAGTGTCAGATAATTTTTCCATAATGAAACTGCCATAAAGTACAAAAATGGATGAGAGAGATTCAAAGTTCATAGCAGGTATGAGGAGTGAGGAAACCCTGAAGAAGCAGCATCCCAAGCACTAATGTGATTTCATGTTAATTACATATAAAGAAACCTGAGACATTTTATGTTTGGGAAAACCAGATAGTATACTGTTTTTAGAAGAGAAGTTACATGTTGTAAAAGGTTTTAAAGGATAATAACTCTGTGATTGTTTGCTCTATTTATGAAGTCTGTCTATAAAGTAGATATGTTTATGTGTGGCCTTGCACATACATTTATCATAACTACCAGAAGAATTAGTAATGAAGACTTAAATTAATTAACTAATTGAGTTCTTTTTCTCCAGCTTCATTTCAATTTGGATTTTTCCAGTATTTTTATTTATTAAATTCTAGTTCACACACATATTATATCTTTTATTATGTTTTGCTTATTTGTGTTGGGTTATTTTATTTCTGCCTTCTCTAAGTTCATTCAGGTATTTGTATTCGATTAAAATGCTTTAAATTCCTTGAGAATGTTTATAACTTATTTTTGAATAGTGTATTTGGACTGTCATTTTACTTGTTCCCCTTGAGTCTATGGAGAGGAGAGTGGTAATTTGAGCTGGGAGTATATTATCTTGATAGGACCCAATCTAGAGCTTGGGTTGATATGTTTTTAAGTTTTTTTTTGTGTGTGTGTGGTTTTGTTTGTCTGTTCGTTTTATGTAATGATGGATGGAAGTGGCAAAGGAAGTTCCTGAGTCATCCCAGAAAGGACTTGGATATTGGAAGTATCATACGCTGTGGGTCATGTGGCATGGAGGAGCATAGAGTGCCCCAAGTGACAGAGTGTCTCAAGGTGGCAGGAGCGAAAGACTTTGTGCTGTGTCGTTCACATCATCATTTGTTCCACATCCTTGCTAGACTATCCCTGTGTAGACAGTGGACAAGGATCCCCAGGTTAGAGTGGGAGTGGGAGGGAATAAGTTAATTGGGACAACTATAGGAGGCAGAGAACTGCAGGAGTTCCTGAGGCAAGAGAGGGGGTTGTGGAGGTTAAATGGACAGCAACATGGTATTTTCTTTCATTCCTCTAAGTACTCTTGATGTTTGATCAGGAACAGTTGTTGAAATTCTCTATTCTAAGCAGGCAGGACTGGGAAGAACAGAGAATTTCTTTCTCTCGCAAGCACTTATTATCTAGATTTGTGTCTGACTCAACAGTCTTTCACTGGTCAGGAAAAATAATGGATTTTACAGAACACAAAACAGAATTTATGAATGTTACCAGATGACATCTAAGAGTTAAAGTGGTTTCTGAGAACTCTAACTTCTAACCCCCTGATCTCATTTACTCAGTTCTGATTTTATGTCCTCTACCTTCATCTTTCTTTTGCTATACATTTTTAAACTTTTCTTCCAATAATACACCAAATAATATTATTTGAGGTAAAGTAAAGAGGGATATTGATATTTATGCTTTCTAGACAATACTTGGCTAAATAATTTTATCATGGATTTTTTTCTGACTTATATCAATACTTTCTGGAATTTTGATAAAGAATTTCAAATAATACTAGTGACTCACAAAGCAGTCTATTCAGACTTTATTTTATTAGTAGGGACGGAGTCAAAATGGGAAGGAGTCACTAGGGCAAATGAGAATCATGTAGTGATAAAATGAATGTGACCAAAGTTCCTCTCTCTATATATGATTTTCTTTCATATTTGTGATTTTCACTTTGCTGCTTACTAGTTCTTATGTCAGAGCATGCTATTAGCCTAACCCAACATATCAAGGAGTACACACAGACTTTTTTTCCTTTCACGGGAAAGTTCTTGGCTTTGAAGCATAGACATGCCAGATAACTATTTTGAAATGTGTTAGCAGAACATTGGCTCCCACCAAACTCAAAACTGAACATGGCTTCAGATAATAACTTAAACTAGAGTATTTACTCATTCTGTTGTGATCTGATTATCTGTGGTCCCTACCAATGCATTCGCTAAATGCCTTGGCTTATGATTGAAACAGCTTTTATGGTATAACAAATTATTTGGGTCAATATGAATCCTAGTACCAAGGTCACTCGTATATAGTATGAAACAAACCATGTCTTATTGGTTTTGAGAAAATGACTGTGTTTTTCATTGACAAACCTAATTACAAATGAAATTAAACTTTTATTTATTAGTGCAAAAACTGACAAGGGTAACTTGTTTTGCTCTTATAGCTATATTGTGACTGTTGATTCGAAAACTAATCTATGTACTCTGTAGGAAATGTGCTTAGGAATTTAATTAGCACAATAACTTAATTGTAGGTGCACTCAAGGTTGCTAGTTTCTCTTTAAGTAAGGATATTTATTTGAAGTATTCAAAAACAACAGGAAAAAGTCTTATACACTTTTAGGTTTAAGAATTTGAGGAAGAGATGTAGCCAAATAGTAAGAAACAAGAGAGATCTTTTTAAGTGAAGGTCATGGGATTTCTGTTGTGAGAAGGTTATTGCATATGCTGATGAGATTTTATGGGGCAAGAATCTTGAAACTGTGATCAGGCCCATGACACTGGAACGGACTTCCTTATAGGGGAGTAAACAAGTCATCTGAAGTTGACTTCAGCTTCGACTGGAAGCAATGTGGAGTTTTGCAATAGTTCTCCTATGTCTTACAATGTCTTTTAGGAAGGAATGAAAGCCTGGTGACAGTTTACTGTAATTCTCTTTACTCCAGTTCTTGGAGTGCAGCTGGGCTCCTATACTACGACAATGCCAATATAACAAGGCAACATTGTTCAAATTTGCTAATCATTTGTGTTATTTTATATTTTATCATTATCTCTGTAATACTATTTTTTGATTCACAAAGAGAAGTTAATACCATAATAGTAATTAATCAGGACCAAATAAAAAAATTATATGAGCTGCTCTCAATCCATCTCCATATCAGATTTTTTGTTTTAGTTTAGTTTTGTTTGTTTTCCTGAGTGGTGGTGGATGAACTTTTTGTGAAACAGTTTTGTTCTCGGTGCCAAGGATTTTATCATTTTCCTATCAGGACAATATTCACGAATGTAACTTATTTCCCTGGAAATGTATGTACTGTGTCAAGAAGAAAGTCTTATCAATATGTAAGGTTTATAGTAAAATATTTAGGCACTTGTAATCAATTTGCGCCAGTATTTATCAAGTTTTCATAGTTCAATATAGAGTAGTATTTTATTAGTGATCTTAGACAGCTAAAAATGCCTACAATATTGATAACTTGTAAGTAAGAAATGTAACCATTCTAGAAACTGAGAAACATAGATGGAGGTAATCACGAAACTTAAGTTAAGGACACTTTTGTGCTCTTCGATGGATTTGTGGTTGATGATGATGTTGCTGTTGTGCATATCTTCACATGGGAAAAAGTTAAATGTCTATGCGTAATCTTTGTTTAAGTACACTGATCTCATCTATGAGGAGTGAATGCTAAAATCTCTGTCCACAGCCTTTCCTCCCTACATGTAACATTAGCACAGGATAAGGCTTTCAACATACATATTTGAGTGCTAAAATTTAAGATAGTAATAAACTATAGAAATGATAATAATTCCCAAAGAATTCGTAACTCTATCAAATAATCAATAAATTATAAATAAAAATTTTCTTATACAGTATATGTTGAGTGAAGTTATACTGTGTGTGGGGCCAGAAATATGTGTGACTTGGGGAGCCAGTCCAGAGCAAGAGTAAGGTCAAGATGTGCCTAAACCCTGAAAATCTCATACTGACTGACACCAGCGTCAGTAGGACTACACCATCCTTGCTCTGGGGGTGCACGTCTCAGTGAAGCAAGCCTGTGATGACTCCCAACTCCCTCCACCACCCCTGAAGCAGTCACATAGGCTGGTTGCCAGGTTTGAGGTTAAACCTCTTTCCTTATGAGAACATGCACAGCTGCACCTGGAATTCCTCTTCAAACAAATTGTGCCCACCACCATGGCGCCAGCCAATGATGTACATTTATGCCGTATACCTCTACCCGCTCCCCAAAATTTATATAGTCCTTATTCAATCCCAATAACGAAAGTTGTTTCATTGAAAACTGTCTCAAAGGAGAAGGCTGTTTCTTCCATACTCATTACTGACTATGATGCTACTAACCCAACCAATCTGGCTGGCTAAGTGCCGTTCCTTCCAGTGAGGCCCAATGCACAGTCGGCTCCTAGATACCCAGAGGGCAGAAGCAGACATAGGGTTGGCATTGTACAGTTATATTTTAAGCAAAGAGTTCTAAGACTTCCTTAGACTGGTACTGAGTAAGGTATAGGATGTCCCTAGGAGTCCTAGGATATTTCACTTGTAACATGGAAGATGATTAGAGCTTCTTTCCAAGCTTATAAGAAAGATTCAGTAAGAATATTATAAAACACAGCTGATGTGTATTCCTCAAAGAATATTATTATTATTATTATTATTATTATTATTATTATTATTATTATTATTTGATTTTACACTTTCACTAAGCCAGAAGTGTCTAGATTATTTTTGTTTCTTAGAAGTCTTTTCCTATAGTAACTTAAGTGGATATATAATTTACGCAGTTATGAACCAAACAGACTAGAACTTAGTATTTTTTTCCTTTCACTTACTATGCTTCTTTACATCTCTTACATTCTGTGTGAAAGGAGATGAACTTTCAAGCTTTCCTAATCACTGTAAAGACAAGGTAATTCCAAATATCTGAACTAATAATCATGATAAAATTTTTGAAGATGTATCATTTTCTAAAACATTGTATTTCTAGCTCTGGAAACTGTGACCCTAATATAAATTGTGCAGGGTAAAACATAAGCCTCTTAGTATATAATTCTCAATTGCTTTGCTGCAAGGAAGATCAATATTTCTAAAATTCTACTTCATATTTGTTTCTAAAATGTAACTTTATCTCAAACATTATTCTTGTTAATTTCCTATGAATTTACCTTTTGTGACTCACACATAAAGCTCATATTAAGCCTTATCAAATAGTTATACAATGGTTTTTTTATAGTTATATACATAAAACTGTATGTATAAATACATATATATGTATTTATATATATGTCTCACATGATTAAATCAGTCACTTCTTAAAAATAATTTTTAGAGGCAGTCCCTTCTCTCCCCACAACTGGGGAGAATGTGCTATCCAGGTCCCCCTCTGTCAACTCTAGGGGATGGGAATAGGGTGGAAGAGGGCAGGATTGTGGGACAGGGAAGATACAAGTGAAGGGATAACAATCCGGATGTAATCTGAATAAATTATAATACACTAAATATAAAATACAAAACAAAATTTGATAGTTGATTTTTCTACTGTGCCAGGTCTTTACCTTTATGTAACTCAATTAGTCCATTTCTTCTTCTGTAACTCATTGTTTCAAAATTTATGCAATTATCCCTCTCACAGTAATCTAACTAAACCTCCATTTTATTTTCTACTTCTTTTATATCTATTATCCTGTGGTTGTTCCTATGGCTCTCTTTATATCAGTTCTGTCAAACAGCTTGTTTGATGATATAAATAGTCTATATTTTTGCACTCTCTAATATAGAAACAGCTATTCTAATGTTGAGTTCTTGAAATGATATTAATGAGACTGTGCTGAAACCCTTGATCTTCATAAGGATATTTATATTGCATAAAGTATATGACTTGTACTTTGATAATTCCTTGGCTGTTATTTTTTTCAAGGCTGCTCCACACATGTTACATAAAATACTTTGTTTCTTAAATTCTCTCTTCTTCATTTAAGTGAATTGTTAAGATGATCCATGTTTACTTATGAGATTAATACTTTTATTTATTGCATGTACTGTGTTTTATAATTATGAATTCATGTAATAATTATAAAGTTATTATTTTACATGTGCATTATATTCACATATATCTATATTGCATGTAGAGACATAGATATAGAATCAAACCTATTTCTAGGTCAGAAGAAAAGGGTGAATGAGTTGACCACTTAGTAAGCCACAGATATTACCTACGAAATGTATTTTTTTTAATTTTTTATTAATTTATTCTTGTTACATCTCAATGGTTATCCCATCCCTTGTATCCTCCCATTCTTCCCTCCCTCCCATTTCCCCTCATTTCCCTCCCCTATGACTGTTCCTGAGGGAGATTACCTCCCCCTGAATATGTTCATAGGGTATCAAGTCTCTTCTTGGTAACCTGCTGTCCTTCCTCTATAAAGAAATCATTTTCTTAAAATGGACATCTCATATAATATATAGATTTTTAGAGTGAATGGCTATTCATCTGCAATGAGGTAGAACTGTCAACCATCCCACAGAAGAGTAACCTGTGCACCTCATTACCTGATCATCGACAATGAAAATTCTTAATGGTCTCAGTGAATCTGTAGTCAGAGAGAGGATCTTTTAAACTAGCAATGTCCACAGAGCGTAGTAGCACATAGTTGTGAACATCATCACTTAGAAGGTGGTCAAGAGGTCAGGATCCTCTTTAGGTATATGACATCATGCCTTTATAAAACCAACAAAAAGAACCAAACAAACAAAAACCAATCAACCAACCCAAAAGACCCACCACTACTTCCCTCAAAAAAGCAAAATCTAAAAATACCCCTGTTTTCTAACTTCTCCTTAGCAGAGCCATAACGTTCCCTTTATTTTGACTCAGTTAAAAAAAAAATAAGACCATAGGCCTCTGAATTTCTTTTGATCACTTCATATAACTTATTTATTTATTTTTTTAAAATTTTATTTTATTAATGTATTCATATTATATTTCAATGGTTATCCCATCCCTTGTATCCTCCCATTCCTCCCTCCCTCCCATTTTTCCCTTACTCCCCTCCCTTATGATTGTGACTGAGCGGGACTGCCTCCCCCTTTATATACTCATAGAGTATCAAGTCTCTTTTTGGTAGTCCGCTGTCCTTCCTCTAAGTGCCACCAGGTCTCCCCATCCAGAGGACGTGGTCAAATTTCAGGCACCAGAGTACGTGTGAAAGTCATACCCCACTCTCCACTCAACTGTCCATTGGCTAGATCTGGGTAGGGGTTTGAAGTTTACCGCCCATATTGTCCTTGGTTGGTAACACAGTTTGAGTGGGACCCCTGGGCCCAAATCTGTCTATCATAATGTTCTTCTTGTAGGTTTCTAGGACCCTCTGGATCCTTCTACTTTGCTATTCTCCCATGCTTCTCTCATCTAGAGTCCCAGTAGGATATCCTTCCTTATGTCCCAGTTTTCTGGTAAATGATGACTTTCATGGGACTAGCCCTTGGGCTAGTATACAGATATAAGAGAGTATATACTATTTGACTCTTTCTGCTTCTGGGTGAACTAACTCATTATGATCATTTCTAATTCAATCCATTTGTTCACAAATTTTGGGAATTCCTTGTTTTTAATAGCTGAATAGTATTCCATAGTGTATATGTACCACAGTTTCTTTATCCATTCTTCTACTGAGGGACCTTAGGTTGTTTCCATGATCTGGATAATATGAATAAAGCTGCTATGAACATGGTTGAGCAAATGTCCTTGTTTGTGCTGCAGCATATTCTGGGTATATTCCAAGGAGTGGAATAGCTGGGTCTTAAGAAAGCCCTATTCCCAGTTTTCTGAGATAGCACCAGATACATTTCCAAAGTGGTTGTACTAATTTGCATCCCCACCAGCAAGGTGGTGTCACTTGAATTTTGATCTTAGCCATTCTGATGGGTGTAAGATGGAATCTCAGAGTTGTTTTGATTTGCATTTCCCTGATGACTAAGGAGGTTGAGCATTTCTTTAAGTGTTTCTCAGCCATTTGATATTCCTCTGTTGAGAATTCTCTGTTTAGTTCCAAGCTCCATTTCTCAATTGGGTTATTTAGTTTGGTGGTATTTAATTTCTTGAGTTCTTTATATATTTTGGATATTAGACCTTTGTCAGATGTACGGTTGGTGTATGGTTTCCCAGTCTGTAGGCTCTTGCTTTGTTCTGTTGACAGTGTCTCCTGCCTTACAGAAGCTTCTCAGCCTCATGAGGTCCCATTTATTAACTGTTGACATTAAGGCTTGGGCTGTTGGTGTTCTGTTCAGGAAGTTGTCTCCTGTGCCAATGTGTTCCAGGCTCTTCCCCACTTTTTCTTCTAAGTGACTTACTGTCTCTGGTTTTATGTTGAGGTCTTTGATCCACTTGGATTTGAGTTTTGTGCATGATGACAAATATGGGTACATTTTCATTTGTTTACACATAGACATCCAGTTAGACCAGCACCATTTGTTGAAGATTGAATGTATTTTGGCTTCTTTGTCAAAAATCAAGTGACCATATATGTGTGAATTCATATCTGGGTCTTCGATTAGATTCCACTGATCAACCAGCCTGTTGCTATGCCAGTACTATGCTGTTTTAATTACAGTTGCTTTATAATACAGCTTGAGAACAGGTATGGAGATTCCTCCAGAGGATCTTTTATTGTACAAGATTGTTTTAGCTATTCTGGTTTATATATATA